>NC_084732.1:80967230-81077230 GCF_033978785.1 Entelurus aequoreus
GACATTATTGTGAGGTTTTGTATTAGTGTTCCTAAAAATAAATATACCGGCCCCCAGACACATTTTTTCTCTAAATTTGGCCCCTCGAGTCAAAATAATTGCCCAGGCCTGTGTTTTAATGTATATATATTGAATTCTCAGTGGTCACCGTTAAGTGTAGCGAGATAAGATTAGTGTGTTTGTATAAGTGTGTGTGTGTGTGTGTGTGTGTGTGTGTGTGTGTGTGTGTGTGTGTGTGTGTGTGTGTGTGTGTGTGTGTGTGTGTGTGTGTGTGTGTGTGTGTGTGTGTGTGTGTGTGTGTGTGTGAGAAGAGCAACCTGTCCCAAGCTATTGTGTCTTTACAAACATTATGTGAGGCAGCATTAACCTCAATTATAAGATCATCATCATTAGTAGTGGTAAAATATTATTTCTGAATATATGGAAAACAAATCTGCAAAAATACATAAAGTACAACTTGCTCATGCAACTCTCACGTCCAATACTTAAAGGCCTACTGAAACCCACTAATACCGACCACGCAGTCTGATAGTTTATATATCAAGTATGAAATCTTAACATTGCAACACATGCCAATACGGCCGGGTTAACTTATAAAGTGCAATTTTAAATTTCCCGCCACACTTCCGGTTGAAAACGTCTATGTATGATGACGTATGCGCGTGACGTCAATGGTTGATACGGAAGTATTCGGACCCATTGAATCCAATACAAAAAAGCTCTGTTTTCATCCCAAAATTCCACAGTATTCTGGACATCTGTGTTGGTGAATCTTTTGCAATTTGTTTAATGAACAATGGAGACTGCAAAGAAGAAAGCCGTAGGTGCGATCGGTGTATTAGCGGCGGACTACAGCAACACAACCAGGAGGACTTTGAGGTGGATAGCAGACGCGCTACAGTGAGTACAGCTTTGGCTTCCAAACATTTGATCGCTTGCCCGTACGTGCGTGTCGCTATGTGCATGTCACGTACGTAACTTTGGGGAAATATATGTTTCTTGCCGACTGTGATGGCGGCCGGGGTGTCGTCGAAAGCTACAACGCCCGCCGCCGTCCCGTAGCTAAGTTAGCTTCAATGGCGTTGTTAGCAACAGCATTGTTAAGCTTCGCCAAGCTGGAAATTATTAACCGTGTATTTACATGTCCATGGTTTAATAGTATTGTTGATCTTCTGTCTATCCTTCCAGTCAGGGGTTTATTTATTTTGTTTCTATCTGCATTTGAGCCCGATGCTATCACGTTAGCTAAGTAGCTAAAGAGCTTCGCCGATGTATTGTCGTGGAGATAAAAGTCACTGTGAATGTCCATTTCGCGTTCTCGACTCTCATTTTCAAGAGGATATAGTATCCGAGGTGGTTTAAAATACAAATCCGTGATCCACAATAGAAAAAGGAGAAAGTGTGGAATCCAATGAACCCTTGTACCTAAGTTACGGTCAGAGCGAAAAAAGATACGTCCTGCACTGCCTCTCTAGTCCTTCACTCTCACTTTCCTCATCCACGAATCTTTCATCCTCGCTCAAATTAATGGGGTAATCGTCGCTTTCTCGGTCCGAATCTCTCTCGCTGCTGGTGTAAACAATAGGAAAATGTGAGGAGTCCTTCCTCCGGTGACGTCACGCTACTTCCGGTATAGGCAAGGCTTTTTTTTTATCAGCGACCAAAAGTTGCGAACTTTATCGTCGTCGTTCTCTACTAAATCCGTTCAGCAAAAATATGGCAATATTTTGAAATGATCAAGTATGACACATAGAATGGATCTGCTATCCCCGTTTAAATAAAAAAAATTCATTTCAGTAGGCCTTTAATGTCCCAGTTTAGTATGTCACCACTGTAATTCTCAACATGTTAAGCGTGACTACTTTTATTCGCACAACGCATCTTGCAAGTTACTTCCTGACATGTTGACAGTTGCTTTTATGTATTTTGGCTTGTGTGTGTGTGTGTGTGTGTGTGTGTGTGTGTGTGTGTGTGTGTGTGTGTGTGTGTGTGTGTGTGTGTGTGTGTGTGTGTGTGTGAGGAGCTACCTGTCCCAAGCTATAGTGTCTTTACAAACATTATGTGAGGCAGCATTGACCTCAATAACAAGATCATCATTAGTAGTGGTAAAATATTATTTCAGAATATATGGGAAAAAAAACCTGCAAAAATACATAGAGTACAACTTTCTCATGCAACTCTCACATCCAATACTTAATGTCCCAGTTTAGTATGTCACCACTGTAATTCTAACATGACTATTTTTATTCGCACAACGCACTTGCAAGTTACTTCCTGACATGTTGACAGCTGCTTTTATGTATTTTGCCTTGTGAAGTGTGTTGAAAATAAGGTGGCAATAAAAAGGAACACAGTTTCATCGCCTCTGCTCACACGTCCTCTGCGCACAACAAATTTACGCAGCGCATTAAAGATAAAATCCAACCTGAACTCTGAAAACAAAATAAAAAGATAACTTTTTCTTTGCCATTTTGCAATGCAACTGTGTGTGTAGCAAGTGACAACAAGCGGTCAGAGCAGATAAAACAATGACTCACTTCATTTGTAACTTTTTAAGACGTTTTAAGGAAGACAAGGAGGTGGTCCAACAATCACTTTTTAGCAAAACTGGTCACTTTCTGCCGTAATCACGCCAAAACATCTGTCATCTCAAAAGCAACCTGTCTTATTTTCTCACTTGCACCAACACACATACACACAATAAACCAGCGATGCGTTCACAGCCACAGAAAAAGTGGGACAACTCCAACACACTCCACACATAAACTGTAACTGCCAGGGTGGCATGCAGCCATTCGATGTCATTAACAGAATGTTGCGCGTATGTTGCTGTTTTGCAAGTTAGCTCATAGCTAACAGTGCTGAGTCAAGGGAGGTAAATGCTGTTAAAATATTTTTATGGCAAAATGAACAAGCACTGTACACTCCTCAATCAAATGTATTAAGAATGTTCATTTATGGGTATTAATCATGAAATGCTACTGTATTACTGGATTATAGAAATGCAAATAAAAACTGTAATTATATATTTTATAGGGATGTTCCGATCAGGGATTTTTGCTGCCGATTCCGATGAGAGATTGGCTGTTACTGATCACATGTATTAACAGTACATTTTTTAATTACTAATGTGGAGTGCTATTGACAGTTTAACAATATCAGCAAACTATTTATACAAGTTTTGTATTCTATTTTATAACATACAATTGTTTAATCAAAACAAAGTCAATAGTACACAATAACTAAACAAAATCATAAACTACTTTCTACTACTCATTGTAATCCTTAGTTTTTTTAATTCAAAGTCCTCCGATGTCCTGGGAAATCTTTTTTGAATTTGTAAACTAAAAATCAAATATTTTGAGAAAATACAAATACCTATCTAATCACTCGAGTATGGATCATATACTGATGTATTACCCTTGGTGTGAACACCACCAATTTATGGATTGATCCGCCCTAGGGTTGCCACTGCCCTGGAAAAAAAAATAAGTAAGACTTTCTAGGGCTGGACCTAATTTATTTATTTTTTTGCCCTTTTTATTTGTGTGAAAGGAGTTTTATACTATCCGCAAAGGGTGAATGGAGGCAACTGGACTCTCATTCAAAAGAGTCCATTTGCTTCGATGTTTGGATTATCTATTTAAACTTGTTTCAACAGATAGCTGTGTAAAGAACTAAGATATTCAATTGTGCACATTGAACCTACAAACTGTGCTCTCTTGGACCAGTGATCAATCTTTACTCTGAGGAATACCAGACAGAGGTATTTTTTAATGGTGCTTTCAAGGACACAACAACGCCTGCCAGAAATAATCAATAATAATAATAGATTGTATTTGTTATGCACTTTTCATTTAAATACATCCCAAAGTGCTAAAATACAAACCAATATTTAAATCAATAAAAGTTTAGCCATTAGTGCTGGGAATCTTTGAGCACCACACGATTCGATTTGATTCAATTCGTTGGGGTAACGATTTGATCCAGAAACGATTCTAGATTTAAAACGAGTTTTGATTCATAATCAATGCTTTTTTAATAACATTGGGTGCCATTTCTATGATTTAACTACATTCCTCCTTAAAATAGACAAACAGCTTTGATAACTTTTGTATTACTTACTTATCTGTACAGCAAATATGGGCATCTACATCAACAATATGATTTGCCTGGCTGGAAAGGAAAGATTAAAAAAAAAAATGTTTGAATCGATTAAGAATCGTTCCAAATAAGAATCGCGATTAATTTGAAAACACATTTTTGGTTATCCCTATTAGCCATTGAAACAGATAAAATACTGAGACTAAAACCATAAGAAAACATAAGAAACACAAAACGTGCAAAAATTGTGGGATTTCTAACAGTCTTTTTATTTTAGTTATTTAAAAAAATATTTGATCAAAAGAGTTCAGTGTGCGTATAAGGGCTTTTTGAGAACTATAAACTCTACCGCGATAATAATGATAATCGTGATTATTTTGGTCCATTAACCGTGATTGTTACATCCCTACTGTCAATACTAGTCCAATAAGAACAGTTCAGTGCCAATTGTGCTAAGTTGGAGCTTTTAAATGTCTTTTTTGGAGTGCATGGCCAAATAACAGAGCAATTATGGAGTTGAGACAAAAACTTGCTTGACTGAAAAATCAGTCACAAAATAAGCAAATCTTGTAATGACAGAAACAGTCCTGTTAAGTCGATATTATCAATATTTATCTGAAGGAAGTACATGTTTTTCTTCTTGAATGACATTTTGGTTTAGGATACACTGAATGAGGAAATCTGGTGGCTCAGCCTTTCTGTTCTTAAATGTTCAGTCCCATTAAAACGTCATCGTATCATCGCAGTAAAATCTTTGTAACTGCGCCTCCTGGCAATGGATTATGACATAACCTGTCAATCACCCTCCCTTTGGCGTAGTTTGATGAGTAACGGGGATTTAGCTGAATAATCCTGCCATATGTTACCTAATCATTTATACTTTCCTCTCTGTATTGTGGTGACATAACAGGATGTCTGCCTTGGCGCTCCTCTTTTGGTCGGTCATGTTTGCATCATGTTTAACGACTGCATTTGTGCGTGTGGTCAGCTTCTGTGGCCGTCTCTGCCCGTCTATCTGTGTGTTACTATGTGTCTTTGCTTGTCTTCCAGGCGAGCTAACGCCTCCACGCGAGCACAACTGCCTGAGCGACGAGGACAAGGTGCATAGCGGTGGTGCGCAGACCAAAGACAGAGGTACCTCCACCGACGCCCCCTGCAGGCACGGAAAAACATCCGGTCGTTCGCAAAGCTCTACAACTGCGGCAGCGACGCGGCCAAAGTTTCAGGAGAAACCACCCGCGCCACCACCACCGCCCCTGAATTACAAACCGGCTCCTCTCTATCCGGCGGGGAAGGTGGATGGGGGTGGACAAAGGGTCCAGTACCAGTCGGACACTCATCTGGAGCCCACAGATGAGATTTATCTAACTCCAGTACGGCGTTCTTCTGACCCCTTGGAGCCTCTTTGCACACAGGACCGTCCTTTCCTTTCACAGCAGACTGAGCAGGGCCGCATGTCCATTAGCTCCGACACAGAAGGCCCACCTCCCTACCAGCCACTACCAGATCGGACCAACCCTTCTATCTACGAAGAGGAAGAAGTCTACATCCCGCCGCCTTCCTACGCTTCCTGTGTTGAATCGCTCATCACGCCGCCAAGCATGGCTCTCTCAGCTCATTCTTCCCTAGCACTGGACCTCAGTTTGAAGGGCTCAGGAACAGGTGCAGGGGCAATTTTGCGAGCTGGTTCTTCAGTAGAGTATGTGGACGCAACAGACGACAGCTACTGCGGAGAGGACGAGGATGTGGACAGAATAATTATGGATGAAAGAATGAGGAAAGCGGGAGGAAAGGTGGATGGCGGCAGCGGCAGGGCCGCCTTGCTACGAACTTCAATGTGCTCTGATGCCAGCGGCCTGTCGTACGACTCGGTCAAATACACACTGGTGGTGGACGAGCACGCTCAGCTAGAACTCGTTAGTTTGCGGCAGTGCTACCAAGGTTACAGCGACGACAGCGACTCGGCCACCGTCTACGACAACAGTGTCTCCTCTCCCTACGAGTCTGCCATCGGGGAGGAGTACGAGGAGGACGAGGAGGAGGACTGCTCCCGCTTGGGGGGAGTGAGACGAGAGGCCACCGCTTGTCTGTCGGAAGACTCTACGCCGGACGTGGACCTGCACTTCTCGAAGAAGTTCCTCAACGTCTTCATGAATGGACGCTCTAGCTCATCAAGTAAGTCAACACCTTCTGGGCACACTATTAAATTCCACTTTTTTTAACGATTCGGCTTTGGAAACATTTTTTCACTGAACCTTGTTTCCTGGATTTTGATGTAATTAATCTCCTCGAGATTGACGCACACTTGGTACTGTTGCTGTTTTAGGTGCAGAGTCTTTTGGCCTATTCTCCTGCATCATAAATGGAGAGGAACATGATCAGAGTCATAGAGCCGTCTACAGGTGAGAGGAATGTCTTGCATTGACTGCAAATACGATACAACAGCAGTGGTTTGCTAACTTTTTTTTACAAAGTACCTTAAACACTTTCCTCTCCAAGTACCACCACAATGACAATCATTAAAATACAGTAGCCTTTGGCAGACGAACACTTTGAGGCACAACATAGTGCTAAAAAGTATGTTCCGTTGCTTACATCGCACCGTAGGAGTGCTTCTAATAGCCAAGAAAGGTGGCGCAGATTATAGTTGTGTGCTGCATGTTCCACAACATAACAAAACGCCACAGGTTGTAGCAGGATGCCATTGATGTTCAGTAAATGATTGCCTCCAGTAGGTCTCGGTAGAAAGAATCAATTTAATTTATTATAGAATAATGTCTTTAAAATGTTCTAATATCGATTCAGACGGCATAACATTGATTCCCCTTGTGCAAACTGTAGCAGTATAACACTATGCTAACCTTATTGTCCCAACAAAAAGCCGCCTGGGGTAAAACAAAAGCAAGTGGGGGACTTACCAGCATTCCCAAACGATCCTCCGTGGGTCATGAAGACTCATTATTAGAAGTTTTCATGTTTACTGCAATTACTATTTTGCACTTGAAGAAACAATACCCAAATTCAATTTGCAGTGATAGAATGTTACTACACTTTCAATTTGTTTTTTATTTCTAAATTGCACTTTTGAGACAGTCCTGTTTACAGTTTAAACTGTCCAATGTTGTTAATACAACAAATACAGTGCATTTGTATTTGGTTGAGACATTTTCATTATTTAACGGACTCATGATTAATC
This sequence comes from Entelurus aequoreus, assembly GCF_033978785.1. Classification (NCBI taxonomy): domain Eukaryota; kingdom Metazoa; phylum Chordata; class Actinopteri; order Syngnathiformes; family Syngnathidae; genus Entelurus; species Entelurus aequoreus. The sequence goes on from NC_084732.1 coordinate 80,974,531, forward strand.
GGTTTAGAACCTCATGAATCAAATTGTATTGGGAAATAGGCACTAATACCTAGTCCTACAGTAGTCTCCATGGTGACTATGCAAACTCTTCATTTAAACAAGGCGGTCTACACCACTTTTCTACTTGTTGTCAATTGTACACGGGATCTTAGTAGATCACCGGCAAGATGCTCGCTAATAATACGTGCAAATTTATAGTTTGCACACACTTTATTTAGCATTTCTTATTTAGGATCTTAGTACTGCAGATCAGGTCCTATTTGTATTGTCATTCATTTGATTAATGTCACTTTTTACCTGCCACCAATACAGAAGGCAAGAGATATTTTAAATTCATTAACAGAAGCTATTCTTTCACTCTCACTTAAAATGATGGCTATTGTGCATTGAAACAGCAACATAGTTTTTTTGTGAGTCCGTTATAACAGGTGAGCCGCAAAAGTTGACTCGAGGTCACTTTTTGTGTATTTTGTTTTTCTCCCTTCAAAATTAGGGGAACAATAATACCTTTTTCTCAGGGCAGTATACACGCTTTTTCATCGAATCAGAAAGGATAACAAAATGAAAATAATCCAGATTATCCAGGGAATTTGATTTGGCAAGCATCTGAAATATCCCTAACAAATGGGTGTTTACGCGACAAAGCACAGCCGGAGGGTTTGTCTGGACGCTTGTCACTTGTTAGGTAACAGTTTCCAAGACTTTGTTTTCCACGTCACGTAAGATGTGGATTTCACTTTGTTTGTATTATTCCTGTTTATAACGATATCGCTCAATCTTCAATCCTCAGAGATTGCAGAAAGTTGAAGGTACCATTTAGTAAAGTCTCAGAGTTGTTTGTCATCCAAAATCTAGCATTGATGCTAGAATTTAATCAGACGTACTAGCAACACATCATTTTTTGTCTGTTGCTTTAATGCTATTGATCTGTGTCCGTCCAAACCGGTTCACTGTATCCCCTTTTAAAACATACTGTACAGCAGACCTGGACAAATTAAGGCCCGTTAAGCTTTTCAATCTGGCCCGCCGGACATTCCCAAATAATTTTTGGAAACTGTAGCTGCCATTTTGATGTGCAGTGATGTTTTCAAATGACCGTAAGTCTTGAACTATAGAAAGTATTTCAATGGTTTGAATTTGTGCTTTTGCATTATATACGAGTTACTATGGTCATCTAAGTCACAGCAGCTCAGACGAGGCACCAAGCAGTGTGGGTGGGGAGCGTTTCCACAGAGTGTTTCCAGAGCGGCCTGCCTGAAATGTGGGTGTCAGGGACAGACGCGGGAGGAGATTTTAACAACAAAGTTCTAAAGCTTAGTGATACATCAATTTTTTTTTACCAATTTTTTATTTATTTTGCTGTGTTTGTTGCATTTTTGTTGCGTTTCGCTTGATTGTAAAATATGTCGATCGAGAGGGTGTGTGACGTTCATATGTTGTCAATATTCTGTGTTTTATCGTTCAAAGTTAATATTGTAAATCCCACATTCTTTATTTTCATGTACATTCTGGGTGTCTCATTCAGTAAAACAATTCAAGAATCCATTCCGTTTTTTAAGGCGGTGTCCATAACGTTTTTAGCTTTTAATCAGACGTTATTGTATTGTACAGCAGATTTTCACAGCTAACATATATATATATATATATATATATATATATATATATATATATATATATATATATATATATATATATATATATATATATGTGTATGTGTATATATGTATTAATCAGACATTATTGTATTGTACATATATATATATATATATATATATATATATATATATATGTATGTATATATATATATATATATGTATGTATATATATATATATATATATATATATATATATATATATATATATATATATATATATATATATATATATATATATATATATATATACATATATATACGTGTATATATGTGTATGTGTATATATGTGTATGTGTATATATGTATACATATGTATACATATGTGTGTATATATAGATAGATAGATTGATAGATATACCGGCCCCCAGACACATTTTTAATCTAAATTTGGCCTTAACAAGTCAGATACAACAACATAACATTGAGAAGTAAGGTGGGACTAAAGCGTTAGCAACATCAACAATGTTTGCTACAGTGTTAAGATTATACAGTACTCACGTTTTGGGGGACGGCGTGACTCGGTTGGTAGAGCAGCCGTGCCAGCTTCTGCCATCCTAGTCACGTTCGTTGTGTCCTTGAGCGAGATACTTCACCCTTGCTCCTGACGGGTCGTGGTTTGCTTGGCAGCGCCCGCCATCAGTGTGTGAATGTGGAAATAGTGTCAAAGCGCATTGAGTACCTTGAAGGTAGAAAAAGCGCAATGCAAGTATAACCCATTTAACAATCTATAATTGGGGTTAGTTCATTTGCTAAAAAAAACAAAACAACAAAACTTTCGGTTTTCGGTTACCGTTTTACTATAATCTGATACCAAATCTTAGGGCTGGGCGATAAAAGGATATCAATATATAGAAATGCGTTCTTTAAAATATTGTATCATTTTTTCCTGTCTTATTCGTCGGACTAAACCGGAAGTTGAGCAACGCGGGAGTGATACGCTAACAGCCAATTTTGTAACAGCATCAAGTTTGGTTGTGCCATCTTATTGTTTGGTAGTTGATTCTTTGCATGGGGTGAGAAGAGACACTAAAAATGAGTGCTGCAGAGAGCGAAGAAATTGTGGATAAAACAGGAAAAGTGTTTGGGAGTATGGCAGTTTTTAATTTAAAAAAAAAAAACAGAACTGACCAAATGGTCTGTAAATTATGCAAGGCAATTGTGCCCACCAAGACCGCTAATGCCAAATCACCCAGCCGCGCTCACCCTTTAGAGCACAGCTGTAACTTCCTGGCACTAAACCTGCAGAAAATAGCACTTTTCAGGTTTCTCTATGTTTACATGTTCACACTTTGCATTATTTTGTTAAACTTTATAAGGTATTTATTTTTATTTTATTTTTTCACTTTTAATTTCAAGAGGTTATTGTTAAGTGTCCAATACGATTTTACAATTGTGTTGTCATTGCTGTGTTTTCCAGGATTGTGTTGACATTTCCTTTCCTTTCTGCCTTGACAGCTGTGAGGATTATAATCAGAAGAAGGTTACATTTTAAAGTAAAAATATTTTTCTCTTGTTCCTTATTTTAGATGGGTCATGAAAAAAATCAATTATTATTGATATCGACCGATAAAAACACTTATATTGTGATACATTTTTCAGCCATAGGATTTAAATGAGTAGTTAATAGTAGTTTTTACTTTTGTTTACTTAACGTGTACTATATTGACTTTGTTTTGATCAAAAACTTGTATGCAATAAAAACTAAATAATGAACTAGTTCAAATATTGTGTTGATATTGTTAAACTGTAATTAATACTCACAATGAATACAAAAATGTACAGTTAATATATGTGATTGGTATCGGCCAATCTCACTCATGGATGGTCGGTAAAGGAATCGGGAGCATAAAACATTGATCGGAACATTCTCGGGTCTAATTTGGGTCAATTGAAAAATTAATTGGAGTATCTCAATACTTTTGTCTCTACAGTGTACAGTACCTGCTTAAGCAGTAACATACTGCATTATAATCTAATTATTAAAGTTATTACATAGGCTAATTATAGGCAAATGATATAGTTATGTCAATGTCAATGTCATGTTTTTTAATGAGTATGTAGTTGTTAATATGTAATGCTGTATATAAATGTATATAGATATTTCAAAAGGCTGGTCTTGACCCAAAACGATTACACTCTAGCTTGCTCATTAAACTAAGTGATTACATTTCATCCATTATTCCAGGTTTGTCCCTCGCCACGACGATGAATTGGAGCTGGAAGTAGACGATCCATTGCTGGTGGAAGTCCAAGGGGAGGATTACTGGTATGAGGGCTACAACATGAGAACCGGAGCCCGAGGGATCTTCCCAGCTTACTACGCCATCGAGGTGACCAAGGAGGCCGACAGCTTCAAAGGTAAAAACACCGCAAGGGGTCAAATACTCTCACGTCTCCCGGTGTGACGGCAAGCGTCTTTAACAGGGTGTCCAAACTTTATCACATACTGAAAAATCAAAGCGTGCGGGGGCCATTTTTGTATATTTTTTAATTTTTAAAACCAATACAATGTATCAATATATTTTGTACCTTTAGAGCTCCCCTTAAGTTTGGCCCCAGGGACCCAAATTCAATGCTTAAATATGTCGATCAACTTCAGATCTATCAGTGCATTATAAATTGTATTAGTTTTAGATGTTTTTTTGGGGGGGTTTTATGCCCTTTTTTCAAATAAAACTTATTTTTATATGGCAAACATACAAAATATGCATTATTTTCCCAAAAAAAATATTTCAAAGTGGAATGTTTAATGTGAAGTAATTGGAGCCTTCAATAGGTCAATAATTCACAACTACAGTGATTTTTATGCGTTATTATTTTTCGAGCAATGACAGTTTTAAAAAAAAACAAAAAACAGCCTGCATGGCAACTTTGTGTTATTAGTCAACACTGCAACTTTTTTCCATTACATTTCACCTGTTTGCTCTTTTAGTCAACTTTTTTTAAGTTTAGTTTTTTTAAATAGTATTTTAAGAATGTGCAGAGGGCCATTTAAAGTTAAAACATTAGCTGCGGACTGCAAATGGCCACACTTTGGACACTACTGTTCTATACCATATAAATAATAAGTATGGGTAAAGTTTTTTCATTAAGGTCTGATTTCAAAACAATGCAAAAGAGCAAGATGACATAGTGTTGTATTGAAGTCAAGGTGAAAAATAAATAATTGCTATAGATTTTAAGAAAAAAAGGCTCTTTGCTGTATTTTATTGGAGTTTTTCATTGCTCTTTCTTCTCCTTCTAGCAAAGAGCAGCGAATGGATGGACAGATACCGGCTAAAGTTCTTGGGCTCGGTCCAAGTGCCGTACCACAAAGGAAACGATGTTCTGTGTGCGGCCATGCAGAAGGTAAGTCATCTCCTTTATCCAACTCTACAGTACCAGTTAGTAGAGGTGTCCCGATCCGATATTGATATGGGATATCGGTCTGATACAAGCAAAAAAAACAAGTAAAGGATGATATTGGCTTGCATCTAAAATCTCAGATAGTAAATAACATCTACATTTCCTCCAATAATCACACAAGGTTGGTCTTTTCTTATATGTTAGTCAAGTTATCTACAAAAGGTAAACATAGTAGGCTATGGGCTGCAAGGAGCTAGCAGCCACACAACAGCTAAGCACACAATATCACACAAGCTAGACATACGTAATAAGTGTAATTAATTGAACAATATTGCAGCCTAAAACAGTCAATATAAACAAGTATCAAGTATTATACACTACCGTTCAAAAGTTTGGGGTCACCCAAACAATTTTGTGGAATAGCCTTCATTTCTAAGAACAAGAATAGACTGTCGAGTTTCAGATGAAAGTTCTCTTTTTTTGGCCATTTTGAGCGTTTAATTGACCCCACAAATGTGATGCTTCAGAAACTCAATCTGCTCAAAGAAGGTCAGTTTTGTCGCTTCTGTAACGAGCTAAACTGTTTTCAGATGTGTGAACATGATTGCACAAGGGTTTTCTAATCATCAATTAGCCTTCTGAGCCAATGAGCAAACACATTGTACCATTAGAACACTGGAGTGATAGTTGCTGGAAATGGGCCTCTATACACCTATGTAGATATTGCACCAAAAACCAGACATTTGCAGCTAGAATAGTCATTTACCACATTAGCAATTTATAGAGTGTATTTCTTTAAAGTTAAGACTAGTTTAAAGTTATCTTCATTGAAAAGTACAGTGCTTTTCCTTCAAAAATAAGGACATTTCAATGTGACCACAAACTTTTGAACGGTAGTGTAGTTGCATACTAGTTACATATGCAAAGTCTCCAAGGCAGAAAGGTTTTAGCAAGTATCCAATAACAAATGTGTCCGCATCAATCAATTTACTGCGTTCTGCGCTTACATTGACAAATTATTTGTGGTTAACATTCTATTTTAAAAGCATAAATCTGTCAAATGGTTACTGTTTTTCATATATCATTGTTCTCTGAGTAATTTGTACTTGGTCAAACCTTTTCTCACATTTCACACCACAAACTGTTAAAAGTATGCACTATGATTCGTGCTAATATCCATCCATCCATCCATTTTCTACCGCTTGTCCCTTTTGGGGTCGCGGGGGGTGCTGGAGCCTATCTCAGCTGCATTCGGGCGGGGTACACCCTGGACAAGTCGCCACCTCATCGTATGGGATTAAATATCGGTGTTGTGTTGCGACACCCCCCCACCAGGAAGTGGACTATAATGTGCATCACATTGAAGTGCATTTAACATTTGTGTATTTCGAGTATTAAACAGCTGAAGTTTTAAGAGTGCTTTGTTTTTCCCAGATCGCCACCAACAGAAGAATGACAGTCAAGCACAACCCACCTTCTTCCTCTATCCTGGAGATCAGTGTGAAAGGAATCAAACTGGCCGTCGAGGAGGATTATTACACCTGCGACGGCGTAAGACGACTCTTTGATCAATAATAGGCTCCATGTTATGTCAGGAGTCATGTCAAATATTACATCTGCACAAAGAAGCTCCCTTCATACTGACGCTGTGTCGCCCCCCTGTGGCCGTAATTAAGCATGGCAGGCAGCAGTAATGTTATTTTTTATTACAAAGTATTTGGAAAACCCTTTAAAATTGTTGAAATGTTGAATGTTAGGGTTTAAATTGAATTTGAAATTTAAATCGATAATTTTTCCCTGCTTAATTCCTCCTCTCCTCTCTCTGTGTCAGAGTAACGAGTGCAGTCACTTTTTCCAGCTAAAGAACGTCTCCTTCTGTGGTTTTCATCCCAAAAACAGCAAGTAAGTCAAGCAAAGTGTAGAAATTTAAACATTATGTTCCTCCCTGGTTGCTGTTTGGACGAGGCAAAGGATAGTGTGAAACCTTGTAGTCTCACAATCATCTAAGTTGGCCAAGTTTGAGGACGACTGAAGTGTCATTTGTTGATTTCCTGCAGATATTTTGGTTTCATAACCAAGCACCCAGCAGACCAGAGATTTGCCTGTCATGTGTTTGTGTCTGAAAATTCCACCAAGCCTGTCGCAGAATCAGTAGGGTGAGTGTGGGATTTATTCAAGACCGATTGGTACCGGGCCGCACAAGATATTAAAAAAAAAATTGTTTTTCTTTTTTATTAAATCAACATAAAAAACACAATATATACATGATATATCAATATAGATCAATACAGTCAGCAGGGATACAGTTCGTAAGCACACAAGATTGTATTTCTTTATGAAAAATAAAAAATAAAAAAAGATACAAAAATTCTCTCCCCCCCCCGGTCCGTGGGACAAATTTTCAAGCGTTGACCGGTCCGCAGCTACAAAAAGGTTGGGGACCACTGACATAGATGACCCTACCAGAATATTTGTGTGAATGTTGAAAAGCTGGACAAGCTTTCATCCTGGTTTCCCCACTTTTCGTTCGTTAAAGACTTATTCTCGAATAAAAAGTGTTACTGTTTCGAATTTCTCAACCGATCCAAACCACTCTAAAGTCAAAATGATTCTTGATAATGTTAGTCAATTACTAGCATGCTAACTTCAGCACTTTTCTAGCAGATATACTTCTCAGATTGAACTCACTTCTCTCAGATAAAGCTAATTTTCATCACATTTAAATTTAAATTATATGTTGACTTTAAATATTATATCTAAATGTTAAATCTAAACCTAAATCTTAAGTGTAAACCCAAATGTTAAATCCAAATCTTAAATTCAAACCTAAATCTTTTCTATCTAAACCTAAATGTTACATTTAAACTTAAATCTTAAATCTAAATGTTGAAACTAAATCATATTTAAATGCGAGCACTAAATGTTAAATGTAAGCACTAAATGTTAAAATCTAAACCTAAATCTTAAATCTAAATGTGAGCGCTAAATGTTAAATACAAACGTAATTGTTAAACCTAGACTTCAATGTTAATTCGAAACCTAAATTTTAAATACATTTTTAAACCTAAATGTTAAATCTAAGCCTAAATGTTTGATCTAAATATAAATCTTAAACCTAAATGTGAGCGATAAATGTTCAATCTAAACCTAAATCTTAAATCTTACTCTAAATGCGAGCGCTAAATGTGCACCTAAACCTCAATGTTACCATGAATTGATTTACGTGGACCCCGACTTAAACAAGTTGAAAAACGTATTCGGGTGTTACCATTTAGTGGTCAATTGTACGGAATATGTACTGAACTGTGCAATCTACTAACAAAAGTTTCAATCAATGTTAATTCTAAACCTAAATCTTAAATCTAAACCTAAATCTTAAATCTAAATGTGAGTGCTAAACGTTAAATAAAAACGTAATTGTTAAACATAAACCTCAATGTTAATTCTAAACCTAAATCTTAAATCTAAATATTGAATCTAAACCTAAATCTTAAATCCAAGTCTAAATGTTAAATCTTAACATTAATCTTAAACCTAAATGTGAGCGATAAATGTTAAATCTAAACCTAAATCTTAAATCTAACTCTAAATGTGAGCGCTAAATCTTAAATCTAAAATAAATGTTAAATCGAAACCTAAATGTTGAATCTGAACCTAAATATTAAATCTAAATCTAAATGTGAGCGCTAAATGTTGAATCTAAACTTAAATGTTGAATTTAAACCTAGATGTTAAAACCAAGCCTAAATGTTAAAACTAAGACTGAATCTTAAATCTAAATCTAAATATGAGCGCATATTTATCGAATGTATATATTCCACCAATCCAACGCCTCCAGCCGCAAAGCCACGCCCGCATCTGTGCCTCTCCGTGCAGACACTCCTACACCTTTCTAACTGCGGAAGAAGGAAACATGACAGATGCTTCATGACAAAAAATGCCAATAAAGTTGCATCATTTTCTAAAATGTTAATGCAGCTGAGATAGGCTCCAGCGACCCCGAAAGGGACAAGCGGTAGAAAATGGATGGATGGATAGCTCTAAACGTGTGAGCATGCATGGTGTGTTGCATTGACAATTAGACATTCAAACACCCGACGCAGCACTTCTGCATTGGACAATGAATGGAATTGAATCTAATTACATCGAGGGAGGCAGTGTGTTGGAATACACCTATTTCTATTTGTATGTGTTTTTTATCATTTTGCGGCGCTCTTACTTCATGATTGTGTCACATATGAACATTACATTGCTGAAAACCACGTTGCCACTGACATAATATGTCTTCATTGTAAGCTTAAGGGTAACTTTTACATTCGGCACCCCATAGGTATATACCTCAGAGTCAAATATTTTGTTACTTCATACATGTTAAAGAATGCTAACGGTAGCATGCTAACATTAGAATGCCAGCTTTTTAGCTAATTTTGCTGGTATAAACCTCAGTCAAATATGTTGTTACCCCATATGTGCTAACTATTAGTATGATAGAATGCTATTAGTGCATGTTAACTTTTTGCATGTTAACGTTAGTATGTTAGTATGCTAGCTTTCGTTGCTCAATTTGCAGGTTAATCGCCCAAAAGTAATTTTAGTATGTTATTTGACACTATCTGGCTTGCCATGTACTGTTATGTTAGCATGCTCGCTTTATTTTTTAGCAAATTTTTCAGTTTACACCTCAGAGTCAAATATTTTAAAAATGTACGCATCCTCACTGTTAGCTTGTAAGAATGCTAAAAATAACATGCTCGCTTTTAGGCAAATGTAGCGGGTATACACCTCAGACTTAAATATTTTGTTATTTTAGACATGTTAACTGTTAACATGTTATAATGCTAGTGGTAGAATGCCAGCTTTTAAGCTAATTCGGCAGGTATACATCTCAGAGTCAAATATTTTATTTCACGCATGCTAACTTTTATCGTGCTAATGTTAATATGCTAGCTTATTTTATAAACTCATAGTCAAGAGTCGTGTATTTTATTACGCAACGCTATCTGGCTGGTGTGCTAAGTGTTAGTATTTCAGTTTGGCTTTTAAGCATTTACACGCAATACTATATCAATACTAGAACTAATACTAATCTATAGGGCTGTGAATCTATGGGCACGATTCAATTTTTGGGGGATTTGATTCAGAATCGATTTTCGATTCAAAACGATTCTCCATTCAAATAACATTGGGTGCCAGTTCTGATTATCTACAGTATATTCCACCATAAAATAGATAAACAGCTTTGATACATTTCTGTATTACTCAAAAGAAAACTGGCTTTGTTTAATGAAATTTGACCCAAACATCTACTAAAGTGGCTGTACAGGACAGATTTAATTAAATGTATTTTCTTCTTTTCTTTTCTTTTTCAAATTGAATTTTCTTTTTTTATCAATTAAGAATCACGATTCATTTGAAAATCTATTTTTTTTTTATACCTATACTGTTGTACCGAAAATCCATTTTCTATTTATGGTGTTGATGATGTAATAGAATTGAGTCAGTCATGCTAATACATGTCATTATGTGGCCCCATATATAGTCCCCATAAGCTGGTTCAGAATTTCTAAACATTATAAACACCATATATTCAAATTATTTATTAATTGAAAAGCACTTTTTACACTATTTTTTTTTTTTACACTGAAGGTAACAACTTTGCTTATTTGTTTTTCCCCTAGGAAAGCCTTCCAGTTGTACTACAAAGAGTTTGTGGAGTTTTCATGCCCCACAGAAGATATCTACTTGGAATAACCTCGTCCTGCCTTCAACCACAGCCCTGTACAGTACACTGTATCATATCATGATGTTGCATGAAGGACACATCTAAGAAAATAACACATCTAATGAGCAGGCAGGAAAGGAAGTGGAAGGGAATACAATAGATCCCCGCACATCGTAGTGAAAAGCCCTAAAAATGCCTATTTTTGATACTTTAAACCTGAAAATATGCCATACTTAGTTATTATTATCAGTTTGTACACATCAAGAAACAATTACAGGTATACAGTATTGTACTTACACAACATCACGTCTTGTAAAAGTATCTTCATGCTGGGAAATGTTGGGCCCATTGACTCGTGAGACGACGCCCTTTTCTGCATTCATAGCTGCGGCACACAAAGCAGAGAAGTGAAACCCATGAGATACTGCTAGCGGGGATCTAGTGTAGTCTTCAAAGTGTCCAGAAATTATGCAAAATGGCGTCAGTGATGCTGAAGTGATCACAGCCTGCCCATGAAGGGCAGCGTTTGCAGGGCGAGTCAGCAAAGTAGCAGTGGGTGGAAACTGAACCGCCTTTTACTTGCACTCATCCTTGAGGTGAAGATTGACAGAAAGCAGGGGTGTAACGGTACATCTGCACCATTCCGATTATGTCTCACTCCCGTCACGTTTGATTGACGTCCCCAATCCAATACAAGCGGCATTGGCATGCAGCAAACTCCCATAAGCCCAGAGAGTGTACGTTAACACGGCCATAAAAAAAGATGCGGCGTGGAAGCGTGCAGAGAGGCACTTCCATTAGCGTGCAGCCTAGCGGGAGTTGTGATAGTGCTTCTTTCGTTTGGTAACACATGGACTATGCCAACAATGGTTGTCACAATGCGGCCCGAGGGACCGTTTGCGGAACATTTTTCGCTTTTTTTTGGGGTCCGGGGATAATAAGAGCAAAAAAATATAATGTAACGAAAAAAAGAGAAAATGTTGATATTAATAACTAATAATAACACAATTTGATGTTAAATAATGTGTGTATTTTATTAGCCTTTTAAAAAAAACCAATTATAATTATCAAAGTGGTCCCATATTCGGTATTCTGCAATTCAGCCAAATAGCATCGTCATTAACACTGTTTATTTAAAGTCTTTACTGTGGCACTTACCTGCATTGTTTCACTTTACTAAAAGAAAACCTTGTAAATTATCATTATTTATTTATTAAACTTGACATCAAGAATTTCATTCAGGATTACCGTATTTTTCGGACCACAGGGCGCACCAGATTATAAGGCGCACTGCTGATGAATGGTCTATTTTTGATCTTTTTTCATATATTAGGCGCACTGGATTATAAGGCGCATTAAAGGAGTCATATTATTATAATTTTTTTGTAAATGGAAAACACTTCCTTGTGGTCCACATAACATGTAATGGTGGTTATTGGTCAAAATGTTGCATAGATTATGTTTTACAGATCATCTACAAGCCGCTTTCTGACAGTCGCTTCAGGATGCGCCGTTTTTGGGGCGGTCTTATTTACGCGGCTCACCTTCGGCAGCGTCTTCTCCCCGTCATCTTTGTTGTAGTGGTGTCGCGTGCAAGGACGGGGGTGGAAGAAGTGTCAAAAAATGGAGCTAACTGTTTTAATGACATTCAGACTTTGCTTAGATGAATAACGGAGCAGCATCTCCTCATCCGGAAACAACCACACCGGAAATGTGTCCCGTGAAAAAATGTCAGACCGGAACTCTAATAACTAAAGTTTCTTGGGTGAATAATGTAAACTCACTACACCGGTATGTTTTAGCGCTTTCATGGCGAGTTTACTGACAGATATAAGTTACACTACTTTATATTACAAATGGGAACAGCGGAGGATGAATGTCCCATAACAAGAAGATTAAAAAAAAGAAGAAGCTTATCGACTACAATGTCGACACAGACTTCAAAAGCGGACCTTTCAGGATTTACGCAGATCCCAAATACAGATCATCAGGTACTAGAAGGTAAGAAAAGTTTATTTTGCATAATATTGCGAAACAAAACGTCAGATAATATGTCTTACCTTATACACACACCATAATAATACTCGTATGTTTAATGCACCGACAATCTTTCAAGCGTTGCGGCTTCATAGCTTACCGACGTCGTATTAAAACATTTTGATCGATTTTTTAGCGCCGTGTGTAATGTTCTATATTTTCAATGGAACATTTAACATGTTGGTGTTGTTTACTTGAGACCCATCATAGTGCAGCCTACATGTATCTCTTATGTTTGACTGCCATCTACTGGTCACACTTATCATTACACCATGTACCAAATAAAATAGCTTCGAGGTGAGTATGCTCAACCAAAATTATTCCTTACATTAGGCGCACCGGGTTATAAGGAGCACTGTCGAGTTTTGAGAAGAAAAAAAAGACTTTAAGTGCGCCTTATAGTCCGGAAAATATGGTAGTTTGCTCGCAGTTTGCCTATTTTTTTTTTAAATATATCCTTTTAAAAAGTATCAAAGCTGTTCACACAAAAGCTAAGCAATTTAATGTTTTGTAAAGTGAGGGCCTGATTTACCAAGATCCAAATAAGTGGTAAAATAGCATGCACAATGCGGTGATCTACTAAGACTGTGCACAAAAAACAAGTGCAAAAGTATTACAGACTGCCTTATTTAAATGGGGCTTTTGCATGACCTGTGGTGTTTTGTTATGTTGTGGAACATGCAGCACACAACTATAAATCGGTGCCACTTTTTTATGGGCAATATAGAAGCCCTCTTCGACTCGACTTGACAACGACTTTGCTTTAGGGCTGAAATTATTAATTGAAATAATAGTAAAAGATAACATTTATATTCTGTTGCTGGGATTAGTCGTTTGAGCGTAATTCATAAAAATTGATCAAATCCGGACTGCATGGAGTGCCCTGAACTTTGAATACGCAGGAAATAGCACACATGAGAGCGGTGGTGCACGCCAGTGAAGTTTTTTGTGCCCATATTCTCTTTATTAATTAATTAATTAATTTTACCTTTTATTTCTTTTTTCCCTAAAATACGCATTGAGTGTATATGTTGTGTTTTATCCGATTACTTGAATAATCGAACAAACTAATCATTAGATTACTAAAATAATTGATCGCTGCTTTGCATGTTATGAGAAGCTACTTGATAAACCATCACCCGGAAAATATATTTGAAGCCAGCAAAGCTAAACATACATTGTTTAAGTGCCATAAATTCCAGACTATAAACCTCTATTTTTCTGCCACACTTTGAAGCAGTTTATGAGACGCAGCGGCTAACTTATGGATTTTTCTTCGCTGGCGGCTATTGTAAAACTTATTTCATACATTAAAAAAAAACAAGCAAAAACACTGAGAGGGTGTTTTATTGTTTGTGCTATTGCGCCATCTTCTGGACGAGTTTGCTCATTCCAGGTGCTGCAGTGTCCTTCCCTTTATCGACACTTAAACCGAAGTGTCGTTCAGTCTTCTTGCCGTCCATAGCGGTTCTACTCGTATGGTTCTTCATTCATCACTCCAAGCAACGTTTATAACTTTTACAGTATAACTAGAACTGTTTATACCTACAAAACCGTCCCATGTGTGATGTCTGTAGGGGTGTTTTCATGCATATTTGTACATTCTATCGTAATGTAATGACGCTACATACGTCTCTTCAGCTTCCCTATCAAAACTTCCACTTTTTGACTGGGAATCCAGTTTTTGTCCTTCACAAGCCTCAGCAACACTCTTGAGCGTGGGCTCATTAAAGGAGCGGCTAGCTTCATGTTACGTGATTTACGCAAATAATAACGTGAAAGAGATGGATGGACATGAAGACGACAGAAAAGATATGTCTGCCAAAAGTCAAAACTTTGTGTAAATTGACAAGTCGGAGACTAAGTAAAGAAGAGCAGGCGGCAGCTCTTACATTCTCTTACTTTCTGTAACATTCAGAAAGAAATGACATCAGCCAGCTTGAAAAATGTTTCAACTATAAGCTACGTGAAGGAGCCCTTGTTGTTTTTATTTAAATGTTTGCAACATTTCAGGGTTCCTAGCAAGGAAACCTTACAATGTATTAAATCCATAAACTGCTATAAAATTGAGTAAACGGCAAGTTATCATGATGAAAACAAAATGCCTTTTTTTACCAATTTTCAACATTAGCGATGCATAAAACATTTTGTCGCTACTGGTCTGACGTTTCCTGAAAAATCATGTTAAAAACAACACCTTAAAGCCTTGTGCAGCTGTTTACGTATGTATAGTATTCATGTTTAAATAACTTTTACTGCAAATTAATATCTTCCTCTATCTCCTTGACTACTAATAATCAGTATGTGCCTGGAAAAACCATATCGGTCAATTTCTAGTATGTACCAGACCGGAAGGAAGCTGTATTGTTACACCCCTATTAACAGGCAATGCGATGGGTCTGTGAGCTGAAGTGCATTCTGAGAAATGTGGTAAACTACCAAATAAAAGGAGACTCACAGGATTAAATAAAAATAGATAATTGCAAGAAACTGATCACATACAGAAGGGAAGGGATTTATATGGCCCCATTCCTGGATGGTGAGAGGAAGAGAAGGGGTTAATAATGTTGCTCCCCCCAATTCGCCACTTTTCATGTGTCAGGTAAATCGCGAAGAACGCGGCCATCTGAATCCCCTTCCTACTGTACAAGTAAAAATGTGAGCGTTTTCAGTGCAAAACTACGGTAAGACTTCTCAGTATTGTTAGAATCACCACACACGGTTCTCCTGTTCTATTATGACATCATCAACCCTGGCGTCCAACTCCGGGAATAGTAGAAATAAGCAATAAGCTGGTAGAATACAAACTTTCAGTCACAATTCCAAAGTCGTTTTCTGTTGGGTAACAAAATGATACAGCAGGTACTTGGGAGCAGAAACTTCACTGGTAGTGCCTCTTTTTCATTCAGCATCGGGACCTTCCTCCATCGTTGTCACAACACCGGAAGTAATGATTGGGTGTGTTTGAATGCAGATTGTGATGTTAATGAAGATCGCGTGTGTTAATGTGTGTGTTTTTCTCCCCACTGCCCCAGTGTTGTGACATCTACAGCGTGTATGGAAAGTTCTATTGAAAGCTGGAATCTATAGCATGCCTTGTTGATCATAAATATGTTTAGAGTGAAGCCAAAGGAAAAGGGCGAACGACAGCACGGTTCTTCTGCAGTGGGGACAAAAAACTGCTTTCGACATCCTCTGTCACTAACCCTCATTTGTAAGAGATAATTTTATGGGATCTATATTTACCACAGAATGTTTCTAAAACTACGGAGTTCTCGGTGAAGGATGTGGCCATCGCTTAACCCCCCCCCCCCCCCCCCCCCCATGTTAGAGAAATTGAAAGTTTCAAAAATGGCTGATGTAATGACTTTATATGTTTTTCAAGAGCAGGTGAAGACAGACAGTGGGGGCTGCACAAAAGGTGTACAAATATGTCATATAGAAATGATTTAATATTTGTAATTATAAACATTGTATTAATTCAATATTTAGTGGGTGAAAATATGATTTGGATTTTTTTTTCTTTTAGATGTGAACTCTTTATTTAAAAATCTAAGAAACTGCGTGTCTTGTTTTTTATTACAGAATCACAGTTTGTTCCAATTTGGGTCTTTAATATTACTTGTATAACACACGGGTGATATTTCATGTCTGGAGCGCTTTCTTAAAGTTAAATAATATCTTAAGAAAGTCATAAACAGGTTTTTTTTTATACAAAACCCAAAACCAGTGAAGTTGGCACGTTGTGTAAATCGTAAATAAAAACATGATGATGATGATGATTGCAAATCCTTTTCAACTTATATTCAATTGAATAGACTGCAAAGACAAGATACAACTCTTTTTTTTTGTGACGTAGTGATTGGAGCACATCCTTGTTGGTCACAAAAAAAAAATCATTAAGTTTGGTTCTTTTATGAATTTATTATGGGTCTACTGAAAATGTGACCAAATCTGCTGGGTCAAAAGTATACATACAGCAATGTTAATATTTGGTTACATGTCCCTTGGCAAGTTTCACTGCAATAAGGCGCTTTTGGTAGCCATCCACAAGCTTCTGGCAAGCTTCTGGTTGAAGTTTTGACCACTCCTCTTGACAAAATTGGTGCAGTTCAGCTACATTTGTTGGTTTTCTGACATGGACTTGTTTCTTCAGCATTGTCCACACGTTTAAGTCAGGACTTTGGGAAGGCCATTGTAAAACCTTAATTCTAGCCTGATTTAGCCATTCCTTTACCACTTTTGACGTGTGTTTGGGGTCATTGTCCTGTTGGAACACCCAACTGCGCCTAAGACCCAACTTCCGGGCTGATGATTTTAGGTTGTCCTGAAGAATTTGGAGGTAATCCTCCTTTTTCATTGTCCCATTTAAAGCACCAGTTCCATTGGCAGCAAAACAGGCCCAGAGCATAATACTACCACCACCATGCTTGACGGTAGGTATGGTGTTCCTGGAATTAGAGGCCTCATCTTTTCTCCTCCAAACATATTGCTGGGTATTGTGGCCAAACAGCTCAATTTTTGTTTCATCTGACATCACATTGACAAAGATAAGACCTTCTGGAGGAAAGTTCTGTGGTCAGATTAAACAAAAATTAAGGTGTTTGGCCACATGTAACCAAATATTAACATTGCTGTATGTATACTTTTGACCCAGCAGATTTGGTCACATTTTCAGTAGACCCATAATAAATTCATAAAAGAACCAAACGTCATTAATGTTTTTTGTGACCAACAAGTATGTGCTCCAATCACTCTATCACAAAAAAATAAGAGTTGTAGAAATTCTTGGAAATTCAAGACAGCCATGACATTATGTTCTTTACAAGTGTACGTAAACTTTTGACCACGACTCTACATGATGTATAATAAATTATTATACACCATTATATTATTATTATATGCTGTATGGTCAAAGTACAGATAATTGTCATAAGGTGATTTACCTGGAGCTGCTTGAAATTATGTATCTTCCAACATCGTGGGAAGCACAGCTGAAAGTCAATGAGGACTATTACAACTTAGTAACATTACTAATTACTGGAAAAGGACACATGTATGGACTTTGTATACAAACACAGGTAAAACCACAAATGAGTGTCAGTTTTATATAAAAAAATATATATATTAGATTGGAATTTGGAAGTATTTGAAAACAACACAGCTAGCATGACTCCAAATTAGCAGAGAAAAAAGGCGAAATGACTTTAAACATAAAGTTACAACAATGAAGTAAGTTCACAAAATACTTTTAGGCTCTTACAAATTGTGTCTTGTCGAAGTTTACCCAGGAAGAATGCTTTTAAGTGATGTGATTAACTCTCTAAGCGCTGCTCTCAAAATGGAGTTTGTACTAACCAGCTGCTGTTTGTAGGCGGAAGCTGCTAGATGGCGCCAACACGCAAAAAACTAATAACCAACGAAGAAGAAGTCAAGAAGGACAATAAAGACAACACTGACATCTAGTGGAGAAACAATACATACCTGCATTGCATGTCTTTGAACGTGACCAACAGGAAAGTAATTGTAAAGAGAAATAGTTCAAATGCGTACACTGTAAGTGACGCTAAAAATATTTAAATAGTCCTGAAACTAAGTGACGCTAGCCATCCATTTCTACCGCTTGTCCAACAGGGAACAATCACGAACAATCCAAAAAATAGTATTTAGTTTCATTGATTGAGAAGTGTATTGACATCTTAAAGAATTGAATCCATGTAATGCTTTAAAAAGGCAAATGGATGGCACATAAAGGCAAACGGTTTGTTTCCATTTTGGTCCATGACAATTTAAATATTTTCAAGTGACGCTAAAAATATCCCCAAAAATAAAAATAGTATTTTTTTTCATGACTATTTAAATATTTTGTATTTTATTGTGGTTTGTCATGAAACTAAGTGACGCTTTCCATCCATCCATCGATTTTCTACCGCTTGTTCAACAGGGGTATGAACATTACAAAAAATTGTTTTTATTTAGTTTCATGATTATTTAAATATTTTTAAGTGATGCTAAAAATATCCAAAAAATCCATCCATCCATTTTCTACCGCTTATTCCCTTCGGGGTCGCGGGGGGCGCTGGAGCCTAAATAGTATTTAGTTTCATCACTATTTAAATATTTTTAAGTGACGCTAAACATATTTAAAAAAAATAATAGTATTTAGTTTGATGACTATTTCAATATTTTTAAGTGACGCTAAAAATGTTTTAAAAAATCCCAAAAAATAAAAATAACATTTAGTTTCATGGCTATTTAAATATTTTTAAGTGACGCTAAAAATATCCCAAAAATAAAAACAATAAAAATAGTATTTAGTTACGTGACTTTTTAAATATTTTTAAGTGACGCAAAAAATATCCCCAAAATCACAAAAAATAACAATAGTGTTTAGTTTCAGGACTATTTAAATATTTTTAAGTGACGCTAAAATTATCCCAAAAAAATCACAAAAAATAACAATAGTATTTAGTTTCATGACTATTTAAATATTTTTAAGTGATGCTAAAAATATCCAAAAAATACGACCCCCACCCAAAACAATAGTATTTAGTTTCATGACTATTTAAATATTTGTAAGTGACGCTAAAAATATCCAAAAAATCCCCAAAAATAAAAATAGTATTTAGTTTCATGACTATTTAAATATTTTTAAGTGACGCTAAAAATATCAAAACAATCCCCAAAAATAAAAAATAGTATTTAGTTTCATTACTATTTAAATAATTCAAGTAAAAACAAAAATATCCAAAAAATCCCAAAAAATAAAAAAAGTATTTAAGTTCATGACTATTTAAATATTTTTAAGTGATGCTAAAAATATCCAAAAAATCCCCAAAAATAAAAATAGTATTTAGTTTCATGACTATTTAAATATTTGTTAAGTGATGCTAAAAATATCCAAAAAATCCCAAACAAATAAAAATGCTATTCAGTTTCATGACTATTTGAATATTTTTAAGTGACGCTAAAAATATTTAAATAGTCATGAAACTAAATTCTATTTTTTTCATTTTATTGTTCATACCCCTGTTGTCCGCTAGGTGGATACAGAGTACAGCACAACAGCAAGGAAGTCCAGACAGGAAGACTACAGACATGATGATAACGTCACGAACAAAGTGAAAAAGAGGGAGACATTATAATATTTCTACAACTGGTCAAAGGTTTCCATGTAAATATATATTTTCTTCCTACTTTTGTTTGTTAACAACACTACAATGTCTGAGTTAGCTATTTTGCGCTACGCTAGTTCACCTTTTAGCACATGCTCCATTTTGAGTGTTACTCGAGAAGTTTGGTTTGTTTATAAATGAACTCTAATGCCTGAATTTTACAGTGTTTATGTTGCAGTTTGAAATATTACCCTGAAATTAAGATGGGACTATCTGGTGAGCAGTGGTGGGCCGTCAGGGCCGGCAAGGCCTTCTCTGCTGGCTTAACATAACCAGAAATCATGATCATAATTAAAGATATTATTTACTTTCCCTAAACATCTAAACATATTCATATTATACGTCATATTATGCTCGTTCCAGGGCTGTTGTTTATAGTTTTAGTTTGTATCCAATCAGAATTCAGCTAGCTTATGTTGCCATGCTGTACGAAACCTGCCCGAGGCCTTCAGAATCAACAATGCCGGCGTCTGTGCACTGTAAGTGGGCGGGGACATAGAGTTGATAGACAATTGCGATAGCCAATCAGATCACGAGTTGTTGTCAATAAGGCCTTCTAGCTGGCCTCACATTGAACGTGACATTTACGCGTCCTGTGATTGGATACTCACCAGGACCGTTAGCAGATACATTTGAGAACACATAGAGTTGGGAGACAGTTGCGATAGCCAATCAGATCTCAAGTTGTTGGCAGTAGCCTCTCTAGGTAGCCTGATGTTAACAAGACTCTGATTGGATACTCACTTGTCATTCCAAAGTGAGTATCCAATCACAAGTTTCAATTTAGCAGGAAGCAGGAAGTGTTACGCCTTAGCCAGACCGGGATAGCAGAGAAGGAGAACGAAACGTTGATGAGGTGGCAGATATATATTTGCAAGGCCATTTTCAAGAAGGATATTGAAAGAGAAACTACATCTTGTGAGACGATATCGGCCAACCCCGGAAGCTAGCTCAGGTGTTCTGGCGATGAAATGGGGAAATGCCCGCCATTTCCACTCGAATAAGCCGACGACGAGGGGTACCACTGGCTTATAGGTCGAATAGGTGCTACAAATTGTGAGTTCAAATATTTAATTTTTCCACTTTTTACTAATTTTGACAGTACCACATAAGATATGTTTTAATTGCTGATGCGTTTTAATTGATTTTTAAATGTGCCAGAAATTAACCCGTTTTGTACACTGTTGGTGTTTCAATGGCCAGTAGGGCGTAAATGTGTTCCTGTATTGTATTTATCCAGCCATGGTCATGTGGTGACATCAATTATGGTACAACTAGATTCATTAGCTGGTTACTAGAGGGCTAATCGCCAGCTGGCAAACAGCTAGCAGTGCTAATTGCTAGCCGGCAACCCATGTGACGTGTTTCTATTCTAAACCTGCAAGGTACCGTGGGTAGGGTGGCCATGCCACTGCATGTAATAACTACACTATGGTGTGTTTGTATCAACGTTAATGTTTATTTAAAGACATTTACATTACAATATATATATATTGTAAGTAACAGCAGATTATTGCATTGACATTATATATAAAATAATAACGAAAGAAGTTCAACCACTTGGTTGGTCCCTAGCTTCTAAAAATGTTGTGAATGAGTAGCTCTGCACTGGAGTATTAGTAGGATATTAAAATCTACTCAGTGGCCAAATGGTTAGAGTGTCCGCCCTGAGATCGGTAGGTTGTGAGTTCAAACCCCAGCCGAGTAATACCAGAGACTATAAAAATGGGACCCATTACCTCCCTGCTTGACACTCAGCATCAAGGGTTGGAATTGGGGGTTAAATCACCATAAATGATTCCCGGGCGCGGCCACCACTGCTGCCCACTGCTCCCCTCACCTCCCAGGGGGTGATCAAGGGCATGGGTCAAATGCAGAGGACACATTTCACCATACCTAGTGTGTGTGTGACTGTCATTGGTACTTTAACTTTAACTTAAAAGAAAAATGGCTGAGATTGCATACATTTTATTTACAATTAGCAAAATGAGAAAACAGCATCATTTATTTTCTGTTAATAGTATTCATTCTCCAGGTTTGGGTAGTACGAGTCGGGTGGTACAGGAGCAGGCAGAGGCAGCTCGCCATAATCTGCAGTGAAAAGAATATAGTAAAATGTAAACATATTCATATATGTTTGCAGATAATAATTTTTAAAAATATTACACAACAAGGCAGCTAAAAAGTACACTATAAGCATGCTTACAGAACTGATAGGAGTGTAAGATGATCTCACCATCAGTGTGACGGACATACGGGTCCAGGTGGCGGGAGTCAAACAGCTCTATTTCTCGACCATCTCTCGTTCTGCAAGATGACACATTAAGCAAAGTATTTCATACTGTAATATCACACTTTTGTATGCTGACAAAAAAAAGTGCCTTAAAGGCGCATGTTTGCAATGACCTGCTCACTATGTGACGAGCCAGACTGCCACTGACCACCAGCGTGAGGACTAGGAGATGAAATGTTGTCATCACTGTGGTAGTCAAGTATCACAACGTCGATGACTGGAAGGAAACGTGGAAATGGATCAACTTGTGTTAATAATTTCAGGTTAAAGTACCTCAGAATGCAGAGCGGTATGGTCGCCCCGCGTGTCATAAAGACGTGTAATCAGACACATTGCTGATGTGTAACGATGCGTCCTCACGTGTCAAAGACGATGCAAAATGACGCATCCTCAACAGGTTTGTAGTCATGACAACGTTTTAACCAAGGTCCAGTAGATTTTAAACCGGGTTGGCCCGATCCGATATTGATATCAGATATCGGTCCAATGCATCAACAAAAACAACATACACCGGAATATATTGTTAGAATAATTATGTGTAAGTTATCACACAACTCTTATGCTTAAAGGCCGTTGCTATAGTTATTATCAATTGTGCTGAAGTTGTACTTTTCTATCTGTGCAAAGTGAGTCGTCTCGTATCAGTGTTTTCAGACCCTTAATCGGCCTGCTGACTGCCAAGGGAACATTGAGTGCCGTGACCCAGACAGAGTAGAGACAGGGCGATATCACGAGTGTCAACACATTTGCATTTCATTAATAGTCATGTATTGTGTCTAACTGGGGCTGTTGAGATTACCCATTTTCCCTCAGCGACAGCCTCAGTGATGTAACCAGGGACCTCCCAAATAAATAGAGGAAGCACGTGGGCAGGATTTTAGAGCGTATTTTGGATCTGCAACTAGAGTACAACCCAATAACGTCTCTCCTCATTGAGCAAAATTTAACTCTGTCTCTGCATGATTCCTTGCTTCTTGTCTGTTTAATAGATGTCATCAGTGTTTGAACCTGACATATATCAGCAAATATAAAAAAATGTCTGTATTTCTACGCTACTTGAGAAATGAAGAAGGAAAAGTGCCTTTCATATGAGGACCGGTGAACAAGTTAGGACCGAAATCATGGTCCCAATACGGAAAACCATTGCATGTAATAGAGAATGTCTCATTTTCACGCCTGGTGGTGAAATCTATCAAAATTAGGGTGGTCTCATAAAGGAGGGATTATTCAAATTGACTTTTTGACGGGTCATATCGAGTCCCTTACAGGATCATACATTGGTCATATTCAAAGAAGACATATTTCCTGAGTTTATAAACATAATATAATTTTTTTTTTAAATCGATAAAAGATTTTGTGTTGCTAATAAATATAGTAGTATCAACTAGATACGCTCCTGTACTTGGTATCATTACAATGAATGTTAGATGCAGATCCACCAATGGCGTTTGTTTACATTGTGACGCCGGTGTGCTACGGTGTGTAGTGAAGCATGTTTAGCTATTCCTCGTCCTGCAGGGATGATACTTGTAAGAAACATATTTTTTTGTCGCCACGGAGGCGAGGATTAGTGATTTAGAAGACATGATGGACTTTAGCCTCTAGCTAGTGAGCCATGTCTTAAAGTACCTCTTCCTGAGGGCGTTTCAGTGTTTTAGCTTCACCTTTATTGTTAGTTTTTAAGCCAAAATGTGTACGTTCTCCCTTTTCTGTCTACACACTGTCTGCTTGTAAGTACTCTGTGATCGTGCGCTGCCGAACATGCTCCTCTGCTCGTAAAAACCAGAAATGTCATGACGGGGGGCGTAGGGGTGGGCGACCAGTAATTTTTAGAGGCGGTATAGTACCGAATAGGGTTCATTAGTACCGCGGTACTATACTAGTACCGGTATACCGTACAACCATACATCCATGTGATATTACTGACACCTAGTGACCAGTCAGCATATAGTGTTACATGTCTTCACATTCTTCAAATTCCTTGTGTTTTAAACATACTTGGCCAATAAAGCTGATTCTGATTCTGATATAACAAATCAATCCTGAGTCAAAGACAGTGAATCACTACTGCTTTCCGCAGATGTACACTGACTACTCAGAATGACATCCAGTTGTTGGAATGTGACATACTGTGCGCTCACAAAAAACAGATTTTAGTCCGTGTCAATGGTACCTGTGGTTAGGACCAATGCAGTTCAACCTCTTCCCTCCACCCACCGGGACGTTCCCGCCGACCCTGA
The DNA here is from genome assembly GCF_033978785.1 of Entelurus aequoreus. NCBI lineage: Eukaryota > Metazoa > Chordata > Actinopteri > Syngnathiformes > Syngnathidae > Entelurus > Entelurus aequoreus. Next base: position 80,998,998 of record NC_084732.1, read on the forward strand.
ATCATCTTGAAGCTGTCTGTTTGAGAACAATGCTGCATTATTCATAGCCCGACTCCATCTGGCGAGTCAGCTCGCGCTTGTACGCCCCGGCACCCCAACCAACCTGTCAAAGACACATTGTGGAGGAAAGGAAGGGCCAGAATATCATCAGTAGGAGTTGTGGCCTTGGTGTCTGTCAAAAGCGCACACAAGACCCTTTTTTTTTTTTGATAACTTGTGAGAATTAATCATGCATTGGATTAAATGTACACAATGTAAATCAGCGGTGCATGCATTTGAATTAATTAATCGGTTAAAAACTTAAGACCTTGCAACATTCTAAGGAGGGAAAATAAAGCAAACTATGGATATTGAAGGACAGTCGTGAAACCACCAGAGGGCGGTAGTGTTTCATCAACTACATGTCTCGAATCATAACAGTTGGAGGTCATGTCCACACTGCAAGAACTAAACATGATAGTCCAACTTGCACATTTTTTTAAATTCACATTCATTACATATTAAAATGTAATAAGTGGGCAAATAGTAAATATATTCCTTAAATGTTCCATAGTGTCCAGATGGCAAACTTTTCACTAACAAGGTCTCTTTGTGTGTTTTTTTCTCCTGAAAATTAATCTGACAGTCATTTTCTATCATAGTCATTTTGAGTAACTGGTAGATAACTAACTGTACTTGGGACGCCCCCCTTTGCATCGCCATACTCGGTATGTCGCCCCCTCTTGGTGTGAGATCATCTACAGAGCTGGAGCCCATTTCCCTGCATAGACCGTGTACATAAATACATGCAAAACTGTTATTTTGACCATAACTGCATGTTTTTGTCGTCCCGGTCCATGATTACTTCCAAACTGATCATTGTGAGCAAAAAATAAACATACAATCATCGCCATTTCTGGACTTTCCTGCTCTTCCATTGACACTTTAGCCTTTCCTCATGCTCTTTTATTGTTTCCTCAAGCATCTTGAGGAAAACATCAGTAGAAGAGGACGCAAAATGAATAGTCTAAAACCAGTGAAGTTGGCACGTTGTGTAAGATATTTAATGTTCAAACTGAGAAACGTAATTAATGGTTCTTTTCCTCTTTGTTCCGGAGGACACGACGTCCACAGTTTCCAAAAACAATTTGAAATGTGGACTCGTCAGACCACAGAACACTTTTCCACTTTGCATCAGTCCATCTTAGATGAGCTCGGGCCCAGCGAAGCCGGCAGCGTTTCTGGGTGTTGTTGATAAATGGCTTTCGCTTTGCATAGTAGAGTTTTAACTTGCACTTACAGATGTAGCGACAAACTTTATTTACTGACAGTGGTTTTCTGAAGTGTCCCTGAGCCCATGTGGTGATATCCTTTACACACTGATGTGTAAAGGAAAAAGAGGACTTTGATCCCTCAGGCGGTACCGCATCAAAAAGCGACATCGGTGTGTAAAGGATATCACCACGTGGGCTCAGGAACACTTCAGAAAACCACTGTCAGTAACTACAGTTTGTCGCTACATCTGTAAATGCAAGTTAAAACTCTACTATGCAAAGCGAAAACCATTTATCAACAACACCCAAAAACGCTGCCGGCTTCGCTGGGCTCGAGCTCATCTAAGTTGATCTGTGATGGTATGGGGGTGTATTAGTGTCTAAGGCATGGGTAACTTACACATCTGTGAAGGCACCATTAATGCTGAAAGGTACATACAGGTTTTGGAGCAACGTTATCATGGACGCCCCTGCTTATTTGAGCAAAACAATGCCAAGCCACGTGTTACAACAGCGTGGCTTCATTGTAAAAGAGTGCGGGTACTAGACTGGCCTGCCTGTAGTCCAGACCTGTCTCCCATTGAAAATGTGTGGCGCAATATGAAGCCTAAAATACTACCAGTGGTAAAAATGCCCACGTGCCAACTTTTTTGCAATGTGTTGCTGCCATTAAATTCTAAGTTAACGATTATTTGCAAACAAATTTTAGTTTCTCAGTTCGAACATTAAATATCTTGTCTTAGCAGTCTATTCGATTGAATATACGTTGAATAGGATTTGCAAATCGTTGTATTTTGTTTTTATTTACACTTTACACAACGTGCCAACTTCACTGGTTTTGGGTTTTGTAAAATAAAAAAGAATGACGCAGAGGTACAGTAGGATGCTCGGCAGTTATAATTGTCACTTTGCAAACACCAACATTGCACTCATGCCACAGAAATTACGTTTATTCCTTAAACACGTGTTATTAGAGGGAGCAGTTTTAAGACCGGGACCAGCTGACCTCATCTTGCTCTTCAACTTAATGAGGGCCGACATCTACGTTTGAACCACAGCTATGAAAATATGAAGGCAAACTGAAATCACGCACATGCCGGTGCATAAACATCACGGCACATAAAATCGGTGAGTGAACACACCTGCACGTGTACAGATCTTGCCACACCTTCTTGGACCCTGGACTCCAGCAAAAAAAGTGTGCATATTTAGTTTGTATCATTTTGTGCCCTCTTCCTGCTCTGAGCATGGAAGCTATGCTGCACAAAATACATGCAAGATTTAGTCATATCAGGAACAATTAGTGCTGTCAAAGGGTTAATTTTTGATATTAGATTAATCACGTTTGAATGTGGATTAATCCAATCAAACTTTATTTATATAGCATTTTTCATGCACAAGCAGGTGGCAAACACAAGGTGCTGTACAAAATAAAATACACTTGAAGAAGATAACTAAACCTACACACACACTAAGCACTATTGACAATAACAAAAGAAAAACAAAACAAAATATGGCAGGGCACTGAGGTTTTGAAGAGAAATGCCACATTTAAGGCATCCACGCTGGAGAATAACTAAAATTAACACCATTTACAAAATAGTATAAAACATATGCTAAAATATATGTACAAATAAACATTATAGAAATCACATTAATAAGTTAATAAAACACAACATTGAGAGACTAATAGTAGTAATATTAATAATCATTTCGCCACACCTAGTGTGTGTGTGTGACAATCATTGGCACTTTGACTTTAATTAAGATAGAAATCAACACAATAAAATAAAATAAAAAACATAAGACCTTAAGATGATCAGTAAAAAGCGTGATTAAAAAAGTGCGTCTCTAGCCTTTTTAAAAAAGTTTCAACACTCTCTGCAGTGCTGAGGCTCTCTGGCAGGCTGTTCCACAGCTGGGGGCCATAGTGGCTAAATGCCGCCTGACCTTGGGTCTTTCTTCTGGTATTTGGTAAAGCTAAAAAGCCAGAGCTAGAAAACCTCAGAATCCGCGAGGGTTGATACGGTAAAAGCAGGTCAGATAGATAAGAAGGCCATTAAGGCATTTATGAACTAATAATAGAACATTAAAATCGACCCTGACGCGGACTTTAAAACTGGTGTAATGTGCTCCCGCCCTCCGGTCCTTGTCAGCACGTGTGTAACCGAGTTTTGTAATAATTGTAGACTACTAATATTCTAAAATAAAAGCATGCATTAGCACCTCAATGTTGGCCTGAGAGAGAAACGGGCGGACTCTGGTTGTGTTCTTAAGATGCTAAAAACCTGTTTTTGTAATATTTCTAATACTGTTGTGGTCAAAAGTTTACATACACTTGTAAATAATATAATGTGATGGCTGTCTTGAGTTTCCAATAATTTCTACAACTCTTATTTTTTGTGACAGAGTGATTGGAGCACAAAAAAAAACATTCATGAAGTTTGGTTCTTTTATGAATTTATTATGGTTCGACTGAAAATGTGACCAAATCTGCTGGGTCAAAAGTATACATACAGCAATGTTAATATTTGGTTACATGTCCCTTGGCAAGTTTCACTGCAATAAGGTGCTTTTGGTAGCCATTCACAAGCTTCTGGCAAGCTTCTGGTTGAGTTTTTGACCACTCCTCTTGACAAAATTGGTGCAGTTCAGCTAAATTTGTTGGTTTTCTGACATGGACTTGTTTCTTCAGCATTGTCCACATGTTTAAGTCAGGACTTTGGGAAGGCCATTCTAAAACCTTAATTCTAGCCTGATTTAGCCATTCCTTTACCACTTTTGACATGTGTTTGGGGTCATTGTCCTGTTGGAACACCCAACTGCGGCCAAGACCCAACCTCCGGGCTGATGATTTTAGGTTGTCCTGAAGAATTTGGAGGTAATCCTCCTTTTTCATTGTCCCATTTACTCTCTGTAAAGCACCAGTTCCATTGGCAGCAAAACAGGCCCAGAGCATAAAACTACCACCACCATGCTTGGCGGTAGACCTGGTGGTCCTGGTATTAAAGGCCTCACCTTTTCTCCTCCAAACATATTGCTGGGTATTGTGGCCAAACAGCTCAATTTTTGTTTCATCTGACCACAGAACTTTCCTCCAGAAGGTCTTATCTTTGTCCATGTGATGTCAGATGAAACAAAAATTGAGCTGTTTGGCCACAATGTTTCTTTCTGTTATTAATATTTCTGGTTCCTACATTATATATCAATATAGATCAATACAGTCTGCAGGGATACAGTCCGTATGCACACATGATTGTATTTCTTTATGACAAAAAAAATAAAAAATAAAATAAAAATACCATACTGCAGCTACAAAAAGGTTGGGGACCACTGAGCTACACTTCTGTTAAAATGTAATAAGGACTTATTGTTGTTTTGTTTGGATATTTAACATTAGTTGTAGCCGATACTAGGACTTTGGGTATGAATCCAATACCAAGTAGTTACAGGGACAGTATTGGCCAACCTACTGCTGATATTAATACTATTTTTAAGATAACTGAATGATTGAAATCTTTTTAATCACAATTATAATTATACAAAAACACAGGCGGTAACAATATCAATAAAGTATTTAAATTATTTCCTACTTTTGGCTCTAATTTAAATTATTTAAAGCCTTCCTTTGTCTTGGGACGTATTCTCTGAGTTTGTAAACAATAGCAAAAATAGTAAAAAAAAAATCTATCTAATCACTATTGTATAATCCATATACTAATCATTTATTTGGTACCGTTACTGTTGATATCTGTATCGATCCAACCACCTTTGTTTACATTCAGGAGCTCTAGCTTGCATAACATATCCTCCTACAGTGTGTAATGTAGCATGTTTAGCTTTTCCTCGCCCGTCTGAAAATGTATTTATTTGCTGCCATGGATGTGCGGATTAGCGACTTAGAAGTGACTTTGCACTGTGGAGGGACGTTAGCCGCTTAAGAGGATGTTGAAGACGTGGATGTTCGCTTTTAGCTGTCAAATGACATATGTTTCATAAACATGCATTATCATGATGTAACGATAGTTATAAAGGCTCTGCCAAATTTACATAATTCATATTATATTCAATATTGCACAAACATAATGTGGACTATTAGAAAAGGCAATGGTAGGAATAAAAAACACGAAGCTTTTTTTTTTTTTTTTTTTTTAAATTAATCAGTCCAACAAAATAATACACAATAATACCATAGTAATACAATTACAATTACAAAACCAAATAACAATAATATAAAATAACAATCAACAGAGCAATTGAGTAGACACACAAACATGACACAAAACAATCCAAAAGTAGTCAAACAAAAATTAATAATATCAACAACAGTATCAATATTAATAAGAATTCTAACATAGCAGCGATTAGAAATCCCTCATTTACATTATCATCACAGCCATTCATAAAAAAATAAAAAAAACATTTAAAAAATGAACAAAAATGTCACAGTGGCTTACACTTGCATCGCATTTCATAAGCTTGACACATTGTGTCCAATATTTTCCACAAAGATAAAATAAGTCATATTTTAGGTTCACTAACCTTTTGACAGACCTCTGCTCGAGAAGTAATTCGTTTTTTTGGTCTTTCCCATTATACACAGATCACGCAAGGTGCATAGGGCCCCGTGATCCGTGGGTGCCCCGTTTTGCATGAATAAGCGCATGTAAAATGTTAATTTATGAATGACAGGGCGCTTCACATAAAATGTTACTGCAAATGTTCTACGACACCTTCAAAGTCCCCTGTACGGCGCAACGCGAGGGCTGGGCTAGGAAACGGACACACTGGGTTCATATATTGACAGGAAATGTGTCAGAAATGTATGCAAATGTATGTTTTAATTGTGTTAAATTTGTTATTTTGCTCTAAAAAGTAAATTATTGGACATTCTTTTTCCAGTAAATAAGTTTTAGTACAAAACATGCTGTGACAGTAATCGATGTAATCCCAAGATGCAGAGGACAACAGGTAAAAAGGTATTTACAAAATAAAAAACAAACAAAATAGAGCAGCTGGGAGTGCACCAGAAGCATAAGGAAATATATCCCAATTACAAAACAGATGACTACGTACAATCAACAGAAGGCTATCATTCAGCAAACAGTCTTCACATGAAAATCAATTAAAGTTCAAGTTAAAGTACCAATGATTGTCACACACACACTAGGTGTGGTGAAATGTGTCCTCTGCATTTGACCCATCCCCTTGTTCACCCCCTGGGAGGTGAGGGGAGCAGTGATTGGTGATTTAAACCCCAATTCCAACCCTTGATGCTGAGTGCCAAGCAGGGAAGTAATGGGTCCCATTTCTATAGTCTTTGGTATGACTCGGCCGGGGTTTGAACTCACAACCTACCGATCTCAGGGCGGACACTCTAACCACTGAGTTGGTCCAATGATCCAGCAACCAGCCAGCGTGAACCCAAATAGCCTCGATTACTAAACATGAACATTTGAGCTGGCAAACAAAGTACAGGTGCTGCAAAGACAAGTACAGTGCATCCAGAATGTATTCAGAGTGGTTCACTTTTTACCAGTGGCGTGCGGTGAGGTTAATGTCTGGTGAGGCACTGCATCATCACAGTCAGATTTACAAACATATGAACCCTAAATAGTATCTTATTCACCATGTGATTGGCAGCAGTTAACGGGTTATGTTTAAAAGCTCATACCAGCATTCTTTACGCAACTGTAGCACACAAAAAAGCACATTTAATAAAAAAAACATTATTATGGTCTTACCTTTCTTGCTGGACATCCACACAGCCAGCCTTTGGGTGTGTACCACACCGTTTGAAAAGAACGGGTCTTCTGTCCCGAAGTCAAAAGCAAACCTTTTAGCTCCGGCGTTGGTCTACCTTTAATTATTACCTCCTGCTTCGATTGAAAGTCCAGTTTAGAAAACTGTTTTATTTTACATATGTAATCCTCCATGTTTCTAATAAAAGTCCAGGCGAGAGAAAATAAACAATCGCTGCACTAATTTTACTAATTTAACTTTTTTTTTTTCTTTTTTTTTTTTTCTTCTGCGGCCGAGGAATGATCTCTGGGATCACTACCGCCCTCTACCACCAGGAGGCCGGATTACTGCGAGCCTCAACCAGTACGTCTTTTGCAGCAGATTTATGAATGCTCAGCACAAGAAATACGTTACACACATACAGTTTTTGACAAAATACACTGTACATTATATACCTCAGCTAACTAAACTATGCCATAGTTTAGTTAGCTGATATAATTCATATAGCAATACAGTCTCACTGCACAGCAGCTCAGCAGTTAGCCGAGTCATTGTGCACAATCCATGTTGAGGCACAAATCAGTGACGTGCCTCAACTGGCTGCTGATCACCGCACCGTCTCTTCTCAGTATTTGAACGGCAAATGTGAAAATAAAAATAAAAATAATCTAAAACTGGTGAAGTTAAATGGAAAATAACTTTAGTATAATCACTGGATACATATAACAATTACATTTTTTTTTTTTTCTTTTTACATTTTTTTTCTTTCCATGATGGCAGGTGAGGCCCCGCCTCCCCTGCCTCTAGTGACTGCACGCCACTGCTTTTTACCCACTTTTTAAAGTTTCAGCCTTATTCCAAAATGAGTGACCAAGAAGCCGATGGTCACTCTGTCAGAGCTACAGCATTCCTCTGTGGAGAGAGGAGAACCTTCCAGAAGGACAACCATCTCTGCTGCAAACCACCAACCAGGCCTGTATGGTAGAGTGTCCAGGGAGAAGCCATTTCTTAGTTAAAAAAAAAGTTTGCCCACATGCACCTGAAAGACTCTCAGACCATGAGAAACACAATTCTCATTTTTAGAGGAAACCAGCCACCGTTTATCACCAGACCAATATCCTACAGTAAAGCATGGTGGTGGCAGCATCATGCTGTGGGGATGGTTTACAGCGGCAGGAAGAGGGAGAATTATCAGGATTAGGGTTGTACGGTATACCGGTATTAGTATAGTACCGCAATACTAACGAATAATATTCGGTACTATACCGCCTCTAAAAAGTACCGGTCCCCCGCCCTTCCGTCGTTGTGTCTTGCCCAAGGACACAACGGCAGTGACTAGGTTGGCAGAAGCGGGGATCGAACCTGGAACCCTCAAGTTGCTGGCACGGCCGCTCTACCAACCGAGCTATACTGCCCCTAAATAAATGAAATCATGTGTGAGTAATGTGTGCAGAATTTTGAGGACAAAAATGATTGTATTCCATTTTGGAACAAGGCTGTTAAATAACAAAATGGGGGGAAAGTGAATACTTTCCGGATGCACCGTAACAGGAAGTGGAAACTAGAAAATAAGAGCGCTGGACAGGAACCACACACAAAAAACACAGGAAAAGACAAACCCGTGACTAAACTGTCAGGATGGGCGTGACAGGTGCATCAAATCAAATTCAAGTTGGATTAAAAAAAGTATAAAAAAACATTTCAAATAAATAAAGTCCGAGAATGTTTTAAAGAAAGGGACTTTTCAATCGAATTTGTGATTCTGAGAAACATCGCATTTGCATGTAAGGCGTAAAAGGGCTGATTTAGGAATACCACCTTTGACCTTGTCATTATAGGGTAATGTGTGTAGAATTTTGAGGACAAAAATGAATGTATTCCATTTTGGAACAAGGCTGTTAAATAACAAAATGGGGGGAAAGACAATAATTTCCGGATGCACCGTAACAGGAAGTGGAAATTAGAAAATAAGAGCGCTGGACAGGAACCAAACACAAAAAACACAGGAAAAGACAAACCTGTGACTAAACTGTCAAGATGGGCGTGACAGGTGCATCAAATCAAATTCAAGTTGGATTAAAAAAGTATAAGGAAAACCATTTCAAATAAATAAAGTGTGAGAATGTTTTAAAAGGGAGAAACTTTTCAATCGAATTTGTGATTCTGAGAAACATCGCATTTGCATGTAAGGCGTAAAAGGCTGATTTAGGAATACCACCTTTGACCTTGTCATTATAGGGTAATGTGTGTAGAATTTTGATGACAAAAATGAATGTATTCCATTTTGGAACAAGGCTGTTAAATAACAAAATGGGGGGAAAGTGAATACTTTCCGGATGCACCGTAACAGGAAGTGGAAACTAGAAAATAAGAGCGCTGGACTGGAACTAAACACAGGAAAAGACAAACCCGTGACTAAACTGTCAAGATGGGCGTGACACATGTATCAAATCAAATTCAAGTTGGATTAAAAAAAGTATAAAAAAAACATTTCAAATAAATAAAGTGTGAGAATGTTTTAAAAGGGAGACATTTTTCAATCAAATTTGTGATTCTGAGAAACATCGAATTTGCATGTAAGGCGTAAAAGGGCTGATTTAGGAATACCACTTTCGACCTTGTCATTATGGGGTAATGTGTGTAGAATTTTGAGGACAAAAATGAATGTATTCCATTTTGGAACAAGGCTGTTAAATAACAAAATGGGGGGAAAGTGAATACTTTCGGGATGTACCGTAACAGGAAGTGGAAACTAGAAAATAAGAGCGCTGGACCGGAACTAAACACAGGAAAAGACAAACCCGTGACTAAACTGTCAAGATGGGCGTGACACATGTATCAAATCAAATTCAAGTTGGATTAAAAAAAGTATAAAAAAAACATTTCAAATAAATAAAGTGTGAGAATGTTTTAAAAGGGAGAAACTTTTCAATCGAATTTGTGATTCTGAGAAGCATTACATTACATTTGCATGTAAGGCGTAAAAGGGCTGATTTAGGAATACCACCTTCTACCCCTAACCGCTCACCTTCTCGCTTGAATCACCGTCATCTTTCTGACACAAGCACAATAGACCCCCACCGACCACCACCCCCACCCCCACCACCATGCATGCCCTTGCACAAGGATACATGTCAAAGTGTAACATCATACTCCCCAAGTATCAATTTGACCCCCCACAGGTCACATTCCTTGGTCATCATGGAGACTAGACAGCGGGAATAGATCTTCCAGTGTGAGGAAGAGCCATACGGACCAGTTTAAGAACGGTGAAGACCTGGAAGACCCGCAGTTGCACGGAAAAAGAAGTCAGGGGGCCTGAGAGCAGGTAAGAGAAAAGCATCGAGCTCGTCTTTTAGCGTCCACATTCTTGGCTGACACGCTGACAAAGAAGCATTGTGTCGAGCTCGATCTGAGTCGTATCGCCGTCACACACACACACACACACACACACACACACACACACACACACACACACACACACACACACACACACACACACACACACACACACACACACACACACACACACACACACACACACACACACACTATTGGCCTTGAGCCACTTCATCCATTGTGTAGCATTATGGGACGACAGTTTTAATAGCACCTGTAAATCAGTGTCCAATGTACAAAGATGAGGTGTTGACTTCAAAGGAGGCCGATCCACGAGCGGGGATATTGTGGCGCTTTATGGCCACGTGACCTGTGGTCAACAAATGTGCTCTGTGGTTATGTGTGTGTAGATGTGCAGTGAGTAGGGTTGTAGTACCGCGATACTAATGAATCATATTCGGTACTATACTGCCTCTAAAAAGTACCGGTCCCCCCCCCACCCCCTGTCGTCGTCACAGTCGTGTCATTGCTGGTTTTACGAGCATAGGAGCATGTTCGGCAGCGCACAATCACGGAGTACTTACAAGCAGACAAAGTGTGTAGACAGAAAAGGGAGAATGGATGCATTTTGGCTTAAAAACTAACAATAAAGGTGAAGTTATAACACTGTGCTTTAAGACATGGCTAGCTAGCATCTAGCGTCCAGTCGCAGTCAGCAGTGTTGTAGCTACTCCTAAATCACTAATCCTCGCCTCCATGGCGACAAATAAAGTGACTTTCTTACAAGTATCATCCCTGCAGGACGAGGAATAGCTAAACATGCTTCACTACACACCGTAGCTCACCAGTGTCACAATGTAAACAAACGCCATTGGTGGATCTACACCTGACATCCACTGTAATGATACCAAGTACAAAAGCGTATCTAGTCGATACTATGATTACATCAATATTTTTTGGCATCACAACATCTTTTGTTTAAAAAAAAATGATATTATGTTTATAAACTCAGGAAATATGTCCCTGGTCACTATTCAAAGTCACTAGGACTTTGAATATGACCAATGTATGATCCTGTAACGACTTGGTATCAAATTAATACCCAAATTTGTGGTATCATCCAAAACTAATGTAAAGTATCAAAGAAGAGAAGAATAAGTGATTATTACATTTTAACAGAAGTGTAGATAGAACATGTTAAAAGAGAAACCAAGCAGATATTAACAGTAAATGAACAAGTAGATTAATAATTCCTTTTCTACCGCTTGTCCTTAATAATTTTGACAAAATAATAGAATGGAAAATTACACAATATGTTACTGCATATGTCAGCAGACTAAATTAGGAGTCTTTGTTTGCTTACTTACTAATAAAAGATAAGTTGTCGAGTATGTTCACTGTTTTATTTAAGGACGAACTTGCCTTAAGAAACATATGTTTAATGTACCTTAAGATTTTTTGTTAAAATTACGCCAATAATGCCATTTTTTGTGGTCCCCTTTATCTAGAAAAGTATCGAAAAGTATTGAAGTATCAAAAATATTTTGGTACTAATACCGGTGCCAAAATATTGGTATCAGGACAACACTAGCAGTGAGGTTCATGGCTGGTGAGGCACTGACTGCTTTTTTACTGTAACTTATTCTGTTTTGATCAATGTTCATACATGTTGCTCATTAAAGGACCCACAGTGTCCAGATGACCAACATTTCACTAACATGTGCTCTTTTAAGTATTATTATGCTGAAAGTTTATATCAGTCATTTCCCATAATCGATTAGTGCAGCGGTATATAAGCCGCACCCATTAAATTTTAGAAGAAAAAAATATGTTTCTATATATTAGCCGCAGTGGACTATAAGCAGAAGATATATACATTTTAAAATGAGTTATTTACACATAAATATTTTGTAAATGTTTGTTTACATACCTTTAATTGTTTCCAAACGGTGTCTGTAACACGGCAGTAAAACGGCTGATCAAACAAAAACAGATGTCATCGTCATGGACTCTATATATATATATATATATATATATATATATATATATAATATATATATATATATATATATATATATATATATTATATATATATATATATGAATATATATATATATATATATATATATATATATATATATATATATATATATATATATATATATATATATATATATATATATGTATATATATATATATATATATATATATATATATATACATATACACTACCGTTCAAAAGTTTGGGGTCACCAAACAATTTTGTGGAATAGCCTTAATTTCTAAGAACAAGAATAGACTGTCGAGTTTCAGATGAAAGTGTCACGACGCGGATTCGATCCCGCTTCCCTCCTGCCAATCCGTCTGTGCGCACCTCGGGACACGCCCACCGGGTGCGCACATCCAGGGACGCGCCGTGCGCGTCTCCGCCCTGCAGCAGCCACCAGCTGCAATCACTCACCGGAATTCTGCACACCTGGACTGATGAGGGCGAGCTGGATAAGAGATCAGTGGACCCAGGGATCGGGGCGGGAACTTAGTTTTCTCATGGTGAACCGTAAGCGAAGCTTTAGCTCTCTCTCCTTGTTTCCCTCTCCGTGCCTTGACCCCTTGTCTTCTTCCGTGTCCCCGCAGTACCCTCCGTCGCCTGGACAGTGAGCTGTGCGTCTCACATTTCCCCGGATCTCCCTCTGGGACACTGACTGCCTCCCTCGATCCTTGACTTCCCTCGCTTGGCTCCCCTCTACCCCTGGACTTCCTCATCTCTCGTTCAACACTTGGTAACACACACACTTCAGCTAACTACACACATAGTCTTACACCACACACTCTTGTATTGTAGTTCACACTCCATTTCCTTAGTTTAGTTGTATTGTTTATTATTATTATATATATATCTATATTGTCTATATATATAATAAATATTTGTATATACTGCCCCCTGGTGTCTGAGCCGTCGCCTCCCCTTAGTAGTAAACACAACTGAAAGTTCTCTTTTTCTGGCCATTTTGAGCGTTTAATTGACCCCACAAATGTGATGCTCCAGAAACTCAATCTGCTCAAAGGAAGGTCAGTTTGTAGCTTCTGTAACGAGCTAAACGGTTTTCAGATATGTGAACATGATTGCACAAGGGTTTTGTAATCATCAATTAGCCTTCTGAGCCAATGAGCAAACACATTGTACCATTAGAACACTGGAGTGATATTTGCTGGAAATGGGCCTCTATACACATATGTAGATATTGCACCAAAAACCAGACATTTGCAGCTAGAATAGTCATTTACCACATTAGCAATGTATAGAGTGTATTTCTTTAAAGTTAAGACTAATTTAAAGTTATCTTCATTGAAAAGTACAATGCTTTTCCTTCAAAAATAAGGACATTTCAATGTGACCCCAAACTTTTGAACGGTAGTATATATATATATATTATATATATATATATATATATATATATTATATATATATATATATATATATATATATATATATATATATATATATATATATATATATATATATATATATATATATATATATATATATATACATATATGTATACATATATATATATATATATATATATATATATATATATATATATATACATATATGTATATATATATATATATATATAATATATATATATATATATATATATATATATAAATATATGTATATATATATATGTATATACACACATATGTACATGTATACTGTATATACACATATATATATATATGTATATATATGTATATACTGTATACATGTATATACACATATATGTGTGTATATATATACTATATAGTGTGTACACACATATATATATATATATATATATATATATATATATATATATATATATATATATATATATATATATATATATGTATATACACACATATGTACATGTATACTGTATATACACATATATATATGTATATATATGTATATACTGTATTACATGTATATACACATATATGTGTGTATATATATACTATATATGTGTGTACACATATATGTATATATACCTGTATATGTATGTATGTATACGTATATATGTATGTGTATATATGTATATATAAATATATGTATGAATGATATGTGTATATGTATACAGTACATACAATTGTATGTATCTATATTTTTGTGTGTTTATATATGTGTGTATATATGTATGTAAATGTATGCATATGTATGTATATATGTGTGTGTAAATATATCCATCCATCCATCCATTTTCTACCGCTTATTCCCTTCGGGGTCGCGGGGGGGCGCTGGAGCCTATCTCAGCTACAATCGGGCGGAAGGCGGGGTACACCCTGGACAAGTATATATGTTTCAATAATATGTGTATATGTACATCCATATGTATGTATATATGTATATATATAGATATGTGTGTGTGTGTGTTTATATATGTGTATTTTTATGTATTTATGTATGTATGTATGAAATTGTTCAAGTCGGTCAAACAATTTGTTTATAGTTTAAAGATTTTCTTTATTTCAGGCAAATTAAATCGTTTTGTTACAGACTAAAACAATGTTAATAAAGTTATTGTTTGTTATTGTTGTATTTCTTTCTTTTTGTTAGGTCAAGTATAAGGATACAATGTAATGCAGAGGTGTACTTATAACAATTTTATGGAAAAATTATACTATTTATAGTCACGGCGGAGAATGGGGGGCAAGGTGCAGGGGGGGGCAAAGTGTTTTCCTTTCCATGAATTGATAAGACTTAAACACGTAGAAAAACTGATTTGGGTGTTATCATTTAGTGGTCAAGTGTACGGAATTTGTACTGTACTGTGCAATCTACTAATAAAAGTTTCAATCAATCAATCAATCAATCAATCAATCAATCAATCAATCAATTCTTCTTCTGGGGGGGGGGGGGGGGGGGGTCAGAAAATAATTAAGAATTATTGCAGTATCACCTAGATGAGCTGTCATGTTGTTGTGAATATCTATGGATCGCCACGACATAATAGACAATAAGACAAATACTGCAATGCAAAACATGTAAGACATAAATAGGATTCAATAAACACTTAATTTAGGTTAAAAAAAAAAAGCAGAATATGCTCTAAAAATATACATTGGTTTAAACACAAATCTGTGACCTAGTGAAACTCGATTTAGCAAGGAACGACTTCCTTAAAGGGACCCTAGAGTGTAAAGTATATTTTCTTACCCATTGGTTCCCGCTGTTGTGTATTTGAGATCTGCATAAGTCCCGAAAATATGAAATCAAAACGTGGATGCATTGTGGGGATATTTATCAAATAATCTTCCCTTCCTCCATACTTCCGGGAAATGTGTCATTTTGAATTTGCCCCCGTTTTTGACTTTTTTCCCAAGTGTGACGTCAGCGGATTATCCATATATGCTACAAATTTAACCAAAGTGCTTTGTAGTATTTTTTTTTTTCTCCAATAAGGCTTATTTTTCGCTATACTCTTGTTGTGGGGCAGACTGGCTCATACATGCACATGCATCCTAATACAAAGTAGCGTATAGTTTCCAACTTAATCGCTCAGTAGACTCGCTATGGAAGCGCTAAAAACTAGCGGTGCAACAAAGATGACAGGGAGGAGACGCTGCCGAGTAAATATGCAACATTTTGACCAAAGAACCAGCATCACATGTTATGTAGACCACAAGGAAGTGTTTTAACTGCAGAAGAAAAAATCATAACATGACCCCATAGTCTTCACAAAGAATGGGTAAACCATTTTGGGGAGTCAAATGTCCTCCAGGGAGGAGGTTGTGTGTCCACAATTCCCCAAATTCCCCTAATGAATGGCCCTGGATAATTCATCACCAGCAGGGATTGGCCTGTCATGTGACATATGAGTGACATGCAGCGTGCATACGTGTACATAAAGGAGGTGTTTGATTGCTGCCCCCCTCAGGCCTGTTCCATCAAGCCCTCTTCTTCTTTTGATGTTTCCTTTTTCCTTTTGCTTCCCTGACTCTTTTCTTCTTCCACTGCCACCTGCTGTGCTCACTGTCCTATAGTCTTTTGTGCCATTATGTGGTCTTCCACACTGTAAAATGGATGAAAATGACAGTGAAAATGTCAAGTAGGTGAAAGTCCGCAGACAGAAAATTCAGTTAAGAGACTGAGTGCTTTTATTTTGATGGGTTCTCAACATATTTATATGAATGTTGAATTTCTTTTAGGTCACTTTTCGAATGCATTTTGATTCCCCAAAATCCTTCCTTGTGTTACTAGGTGTCCTTCCTTCAAAGAACCTTTGAAATGTCTTTTTTTAATTCTAAAACATGCTAATTTATATGAATATATAAACCCCAAAACCAGTGAAGTTGGCATGTTGTGTAAATCGTAAATAAAAACAAAATACAATGATTTGCAAATCCCAGTCAACCTATATTCAATTGAATAGACTGCAAAGTACAAGATATTGTTATTTTTTGCAAATATTAGCTCATTTGGAATTCGATGCCTGCGACATGTTTCAAAAAAGCTGGCACAAGTGGCAAAAAAGACTGAGAAAGTCGAGGGATGCTCATCAAACACTTATTTGGAACATCCCACAGGTGAACAGGCTAATTGGGAACAGGTGGGTGCCATGATTGGGTATTAAAGCAGCTTCCAATGAACACTAAGTTCATTCACAAAACAAGGATGGGGGCGGAGGTCACCACTTTGTCAACAAATGTGTGAGCAAATTATCCAACAGTTTAAGAACAACATTTCTCAACGAGCTATTGCAACGAATTTAGGGATTTCACCATCTACGGTCCCTAATATCATCAAAAGGTTCAGAGATCTGAGAATTTTTAACCGGGAAAATTCCCAGACAAAATGAAAATTGCAAAAGTCGTACCAATCTATAAGAATGGAGACGTACACCAGTTTAACTAACTACAGACCAATTTCATTACTTCCACAATTCTCCAAAATCATGGAAAAATTATTCAATAGTTGATTAGATTTATGTATTAACAAAAGTGAGACGCTCGGGGAGAACCAATATGGATTTCGAGCAAATATCTCAACATCAATACCATTAATTAAAATAACAGAGTAAATTACCAATGCAATAGATGGTAAAGAATGTGCTGGCAGCAAGTATTCATGGACTTAACAAAAGCATTTGATACAATTAATCATGATATTTTAATACAAAAATTAGAACGATATGGCATCAGAGGTTTGGTATTGAACTGGGTAAGAAGCTATTTAACCAACAGGAAGCAATATGTGAAGATGAGTGAAAATATGTCAACACGGCTAGATATATCCTGTGGTGTGCCGCAGGGATCAATACTGGGACCGAAAATTGTTTTAATCTTATATAAACGTAGATTTGTAAAGTTACAAAGGACTTAAAGTTAGTTTTATTTGCAGATGATACAACTGCTTTCTGTTCAGGAGGAGAACACACAGAAGATAATACAAATAATAACAGAAGAAATGAACAAATTAAAAGATGGTTTGACAAAAACAGACTATCTTTGAATCTCAGTAAAACTAAAATAATGCTATTTGGCAATAGTAGGAAAGAGCATCATACGCAAATACAAATAGATGGAATAGACATCGAAAGGGTAAAAGAAACCAGATTTTTGGGAGCATTAATAGATGATAAAATGAACTGGAAATCTCATATACAAAACATACAACATAAGGTAGCAAAAAACATTTCAATAATGAATAAAACAAAACACGTCCTGGGCCAAAAATCACTTCATATACTCTACTGCTCACTAGTGTTACCATATCTGAGTTATTGTGCAGAAATATGGGGAAATAACTACAAATGTGCGCTACATTCGTTAACCATGTTACAAAAAAGATCAGTTAGAATAATACATAATGTTGGATATAGAGAACATACAAACCCTTTATTTATTACGTCAAAATATTAAGTTGGTGATTTGGTAAAATCGCAAACAGCTAAAATGATGTACAAAGCAAACTATACCTGCTACCAAAGAATGTACAACATTTCTTCTCAACTAAAGAGGAGAAATATAACCTTAGAGGAAAAAATAATTTAAAACATTTATATGCACGTACAACACTTAAAACTTTTAGCATAACAGTATGTGGATTAAATTATGGAATGGAATTAAGTAAAGAAGTTAAAAATTGTACTGACATGATCCAGTTTAAGAGGTTGTTTAAATTAATAGTGCTTACAAAGTACAAAGAAGAAGAATTATGAGAAAAAACTTCCAACCTTATTGAAAATATTCTTCATCTCAGTATGTTAATAATGACTGAATTAATTAATTACATATTACAAACTGTTGTATATACTAATTCATAGATGTTATTTTATTATATAAAAAGGTCAGTAAATGATTTTATATAATTGTAAATGCTTTGAAGTGGGAAGGGGTAGGATTAAATAAGCTTTGCTTCTTCCTACTCCTTTTCGGGCAGATGTAAATGAAATGATATGAAATTGTGTGATGTATTATGATGTACTTGGTATCATTACAGTGGATGTTAGGTGTAGATCCACCAAAATGGTGTTTGTTTACATTGTGACGCCGGTGAGCTACGGTGTGTAGTGAAGCATGTTTAGCTATTCCTCGTCCTGCAGGATGATACTTGTAAGAAACGTACTTTATTTGTCGCCATGGAGGCGAGGATTAGTGATTTAGAAGTAGCTAAAACACTGCAGACTGCAAATGGACTTTAGCCCTCTTAAAGCACCTCTTCCTGTGGGCGTTTCAGTGTTATAACTTCACCATTCATCGATAGTTTTTAAGCCAAAATGCGTCAATTCTTCCTTTTCTGTCTTACACACTGTGTCTGCTTGTAAACCAGCAATGTCACGATGTGACGACAACGCGCCGTCATGGGGAAAGGGGTGGTTTGAGCAGTACTTTTTAGAGGCGGTAAAGTACCGAATATGATTCATTAGTATCGTGGTACTATACTAATACCGGTATACCAAACAACCCTAGGCAGAGGATATGCGAGAGACGACAATTGTGCCGTTTGAGCAATAAAGAGTTGATATGTGGCCTAGTGGTTAGAGTGTCCGCCTGAGATCGGTAGGTTGTGAGTTCAAACCCCGGCCGAGTCATACAAAGACTATAAAAAATGGGACCCATTACCTCCTTGCTTGGCACTCAGCATCAAGGGTTGGAATTGGGGGTTAAATCACCAAAAATGATTCCCGGGCGCAGGCACCGCTGCTGCCCACTGCTCCCCTCACCTCCCAGGGGGTGATCAAGGGGATGGGTCAAATGCAGAGGACAAATTTCACCACACCTAGTGTGTGTGTGACAATCATTGGTACTTTAACTTTAACTTAATATATCGTCACACGTTGCTGTTGCCCTTCGTCTACACAAAAAACAAAGTTTTGATGAGACGGTCAACATGTACGTTTGAGCGCCACTCAGAGACAAATTCAATGATTGGCGGCAGCACGGTGGAACAGGGGTTTGTGAGGGGGTGTCCAAACTTTTTCCACTGAGGGGCCGCACACTGAAAAATCAAAGCAAGCGGGGGCCATTTTTGATATTTTTTATTTAAAAACCAATACAATATATGTATAAAAAAAAGATACATTTAGGCCTCCACTCAGACTTGATCCCGGGGACCCCAAAAGGTTTTGGTCAAAAAAAATATTACAAATGTGTCATTATTTAGTATTATTATTATTATTATTATTATTATTATTATTATTATTATTATTATTATTATTATTATTATTATTCAAGGTTTAAATCTCTAGATCAACATTAGGTCTATCTGTCAATATAACGCTTTTAAAGATTTAAGTTGTATGCCATTTTTGTCAAGGAAACCCGTGTTTTTTTTATGGAAAAAAAACACAAAATATGCAATATTTTCCCCCAATAAAATTTTAAAGTGGAATATTTGAGATTATATAATAATTGGAGTCTTAAAAAGGTCAATAACTCATAACAACATTGATTTTAATTCATTATTTTTTTGAGCAATGACAAAAAAAAAAAAAAAAGTCCCACTAAAATTATTGGGGATCCAAAAGGGTACTGCTCAGTAAAGTTTAAAAAAATAAATCAACATTTTTTTTAACTTTTACCACAATAGTCTCAAGATCAACTTCAGATCTATCCGTCAATTATAAGTTTTATTGTTGTTTATGTTTTTTGTTTGTTCGTTTTAGGCCCTTCTTTAAAAAACTTGTTTTTTAAATGGCAACCAAAAAATATGCAACATTTTTCCCCCAAAATATTCTCAAGGTGGAATATTTAATGTGAAGTAAATGGAGCCTTGAATAGGTCAATAATTCATAATGACATTGATTTTGATTCATTATTATTTTTTTAAAGAAATAAAACAGCCTGCATGGCAGCTTTGTGTTATTAGAGTAAATAATGCAACATTTTCTTGTTACATTTCACCTGTTTTGCTCTTTTTATACCACTTTTATGTTTTTTTTTCATCGTATTTTTAGAATGTGCCGTGGGGCCGTTAAAAAATTACCTGCGGGCCGCAAATGGCCCCCGGGGCCGCACTTTGGACACCCCTGGGTTAGTGCATGTGCCTCACATACGAAGGTCCTGAGTAGTCCTGAGTTCAATCCCGGGCTCGGGATCTTTCTGTGTGGAGTTTGCATGTCCTCCCCTGCGTGGTTCCTCCACCTCCAAAAACATGCACCTGGGGATAGGTTGATTGGCAACACTAAATTGGCCCTAGTGTGTGAATGTTGTCTGTCTATCTGTGTTGGCCCTGCGATGAGGTGGCGACTTGTCCAGGGTTGTACCCCGCCTTCCGCCGAATGCAGCTGAGATAGGCTTTCCAGCACCCACCGCGACCCCAAAAGGGACAAGCGGTAAGGAAATGGATGGATGGATGGACACTGATTGGCCAAAATGTGCAGGAAAGTGTTGCACATGTTTGCGCGCGTGCATGCGTGTGTGTGTGTGTGTTTGTGTGTGTGTGTGTGTTTGTGCTGGACAGGAGGTAATTGAGGCACATTAATGACAACCGCTCTTATGCAAAGTGCCGCAGAGTATTTATAGAGTCAGCTGGGTTTCTGAGGGATGTGTGTACGGAAAGTTCAGAAACACACACACACACACACCCAAACAGCTGGTTCCCTGAAATCTCCCAAAGCCAAAAAGTTATTTAGAAAACCGACTTTTTCCTCTAATTAAATGCATTTTCTGTCCAATCTTCTCAGTGGGTCATTTAATATAAAACATGATGGCTAGGAGCAGTAAAACAATATGACATGGATAATAATATATCACTAAATAGAACCAATGCATTTTCTATAGCACTTATCCTCATTAGGGTTGATCTGGAGCTTTTGGTGAGACGTGGGCTACACACCCTGAACAGTCAGTCCCACTTATTACCATTTATTATATAGTCTGGTAATGTGTTTCAACACTTCAATAAATGCGTGTGTGTGTTAAAATTGTGTGTTTGTACAGAGTTGCCTACAGCACACACAGTCACTATAAATCATGAGGGCGTTTTGACCCATCAGTGACTTGAAAATTCAGCAACGTTACATCTGTGTTTAGAGGACTATCACAGCAACACACACACACACACACACACACACACACACACACACACACATACATGTCTTGCCTACTTTGTGTGGACCCACGTTTAGTTAGTAGGTTGTGAGGGCCCCCCTTTCCACTATAGCTAGAATGATGAAAAAATATATATCTAGCCCTAGATGGGAGTAGAGAGTTGCAACTAGGGATGTCCGATAATGGCTTTTCGCTGATATCCGATATTCCGATATTGTCCAACTCTTTAATTACCGATACCGATATCAACCGATATATGCAGTCGTGGAATTAACACATTATTATGCCTAATTTGGACAACCAGGTATGGTGAAGATAAGGTACTTTTTAAAAAAATTAATAAAATAAGATAAATAAATTAAAAACATTTTCTTGAATAAAAAAGAAAGTAAAACAATATAAAAACAGTTACATAGAAACTAGTAATGAATGAGTAACATTAACTGTTAAAGGTTAGTACTATTAGTGGAGCAGCAGCATGCACAATCATGTGTGCTTACGGACTGTATCCCTTGCAGACTGTATTGATATATATGGATATATAATGTAGGAACCAGAATATTAATAACAGAAAGAAACAACCCTTTTGTGTGAATGAGTGTAAATGGGGGAGGGAGTTTTTTTTGGGTTGGAGCACTAATTGTAAGTGTATCTTGTGTTTTTTATGTTGATTTAAAAATTTAAAAAAAAAAATAAAAAAAAAATAAATTGATACCGATAATATTTTTTTTGGGTTGGTGCACTAATCGTAAGTGTATCTTGTGTTTTTTATGTTGATTTGATTTTTTAAAAAAAAGTATAATAAAAAAAAAACGATACCGATAATATTTTTTTTGGGTTGGTGCACTAATTGTAAGTGTATCTTGTGTTTTTTATGTTGATTTAAAAATTAAAAAAAAACAAACAAAAAAAACGATACCGATAATATTTTTTTTGGGTTGGTGCACTAATCGTAAGTGTATCTTGTGTTTTTTATGTTGATTTAATTTTAAAAAAAAAGTATAATAAAAAAAAAACGATACCGATAATATTTTTTTTGGGTTGGTGCACTAATTGTAAGTGTATCTTGTGTTTTTTATGTTGATTTAATTTAAAAAAATAATAATAATTAAAAAAAACGATGCCGATAATATTTTTTTTGGGTTGGTGCACTAATCGTAAGTGTATCTTGTGTTTTTTATGTTGATTTAATTTAAAAAAAAAAGTATAATAAAAAAAAAACCATACCGATAATATTTTTTTTGGGTTGGTGCACTAATTGTAAGTGTATCTTGTGTTTTTTATGTTGATTTAATTTAAAAAAATAATAATAATAAAAAAAAACGATACCGATAATATTTTTTTTGGGTTGGTGCACTAATCGTAAGTGTATCTTGTGTTTTTTATGTTGATTTAATAAAAAATAAAAAAATAAAAAAACGATACCGATAATAAAAAAAAACGATACCAATAATTACATTTTAAAACATTTATCGGACATCCCTAGTTGCAACCTCACTTCAGAATGCAAAACACACAAATTAAAAAAAATATTTTTCTTCTGTAGTTGTGAGGACCAGGCAAATGTCCTCACAAGTCAAAAGATCCTCACAGAAAGGGTGGTTTATCAAGTGTATGTCCACACAAGGACGGTGAGACAAGTGCACACACACACACACACACACACACACACACACACACACACACACACACACACACACACACACACACACACACACACACACACACACACACACACACGCACACTCTCTCTCTTGTATTTGTTACCTTCTTGAGACCTGCAAAAAATGCCTACCTCTTTAGGACCACCCTTTCTAGGTATATAAAGATTTGTATTTACAACATTAATAACATATACATACTATACAAATGTAATAAAACTTGTTGTGAAAAATGAGTTGGAATTTCACAAGAAAAAGGTCACAGTTTCACAAGAAAAACTGAGAATTTTGGGAGTATTATAATGAAAGTCGTCATTTTACTCAACGCAAGTCAAAATGTGTGCAATGTTATGATAAAAGTTGGAATTTTACTCAATAACAGTCGCAATTTTACAAGAAAAACTTAAAAAATTTTAAATTTAATGACAGAAGTCATAATTTTACTCAAAAAATGTCACTATTTTACAACAACAAAAACATCGGCAATAGTGTGATAAAAGTCAGAATTTTTAATGAAAAATGTCGCCATTTTGCATGAAAAAGTAATAATTTTACATAAAAAAAGTCACAATTTAACGAGAAAATATTGCAATGTTACAGAAACACAAAGAATAAGTGAAATTGTTCCCAATTTTATAAGGAAAAAGTTGACACATTGTGAGAAAAAGACTGCTTTTAGTTTTTTTTATTTTAATTTTATTATTTGTTTTTAATTGTTTTTAATTGTTTTTTAATCTTCATTATTTACTTCAAGTTATTACAATATGTCTCTATATACATATTCATTTATTTTTCTTAATTAATTTTGGCCAAAGGGGGCACATTTCAATTTCTTAAACACACTTGTTCTTACATATGTTGGCCAGAGGGGGAGCATTTCAAATCTTTACACACACTTGTTATTTCATATGTTGCCCAGAGGGGGAGCACTTTTAAAACCGACACACACTCAATTTGAAAAATCCCTCCTTTTTGGGACCACCCTCATTTTGATAGATTTCATTACCAGGGGTGCAAATGAGATCTCTATTTTTTGTTTTTTTGTAATGTGCTTAAGGCCGATGACAAACGAGTCAGGGACCGCAGATGGCCCCTGTGCCGCACCTTGGCCAACCCAGCTGTAGAAGCTAACTGTTAATGGCCACTATAGTCTTAGTACCGTTGTGCATTTGTTCATCCTACGGTCACATATGGGACGCGTGTTGTCTTACGTCAGCGCCGGAGGTCGTAAAATCAGTTGTTCACCTGGCGGGTTTTTTCGGGGATGAATAGGGAAGTCCTCCTTTAGCTGCCGTCTTGTTTTATCATATATTGCTGCCTTTGCACCTGTCAATGTTTATTTTTGTATGCACATTAAATCAACAAAAAATCCTGACTTTGGAGCAATGTTCACAGACTCTAGTACTTGGCTCTCTATTAGATGCAATGGTTTTCCAGTATTGGGACCATGATTTATGTCCTCATATGGAAGGTACTTTTCCTTGTTGAATTCTCAAGAAGGGTAGAAATACAAGAACACACACACACACACACACACACACACACACACACACACACACACACACACACACACACACACACACACACACACACACACACACACACACACACACACACACACACACACACACACACACACACACACACACACACACACACATACACGCTAATTATGAAGCGTCTGTGTATATTATAGACCAGGGGTTCTCAATTGGTGGCCTAAATATTAAATCCATACAGAAAAGCCATTTTCTGCAACTGATGCAGCCTAAAATGTTCACAGCAGTTTTTTTTCCCAAAAAGTTCTTGCAACAGTTGCGATGTTCAGGGCTTATTTTTCACAATCCCATTAAACTTGTGATTTAATGAATTTGTTGTAAATTTGTTAGGTTTTCCTTGTAATTTAACTTGCAAAAAGCATTGGATTTTAACAAAAAATGGGAAAACAAGTACTGTACTGATTTGTTTCATACCGCACATACTTGAAAAAACATTAGATGGCAGTAAAACATACTCAGAGATAATTTTTTACAAAATACAGTACTGTTTTAATTAATTGTAACACCGAGGTATCAAAAGTCGTTTTCACTGAGGGCCACAACGCTGTTATGTTTGGACCCAGAGGGCCTCTTCCAACAGTGAATACTATTATTACACCGTTTTTTTAATACATTTAATTAGTAGATTTTTTTTAAACTAAAATGTAAAAAAATATATATTCAATTGCAATAATTTCACCTCAAAATGTAGTGTATATCACTGTAAATGGAAAAAACAGTATTACTGTTTTTATAGTATAAAAAAAATGCAGCTCAGTTGCCAGAATTTTACTGTAAAATTTGCATTAGTTTTTTTACTGTAAATAAAATAAACTTCAATGTTACAGTGTTTTTTTTAGTTTGTTTTTTTTACCGCAAATCAACAACTGTAGATTTTTCGGTGTATTACTGTAAATGCCAAAACGACACCAGTTTATTACAGTAAAAAAAAGCACAGTAAATTTCACAAATTTACAGTGAAATCTATTGCTACTTTTACATTGCACAATTTAATGGATAACTTGCTTTGAAATCATTATTATTAGTATTTATTTCTATTTGAAAAATGGTTTGAATGTTGGATAGTCAATTTTTGCATAATGAGACAATATTTAGGTTAACATACTTTGCGATTACATGGAGTAGATATATATGTTTTTCCCAAAATAGAAATAAATAATACATTTAGTAAGAAAAGTTACAGTATTTTATTAATACATATTATTTCCAGGCTTTCGAGGGACAAATAAAATGAGGTGGCGGGCCACATCTGGCCCCCGGGCCTTGAGTTTGACACCTGTGTTGTAATATATATTACTGACAATTATAATTACATTCTCTGTGTTTATTTTACACTTGAAAAGTGTTTGTCCATCTTAAATATCCATTTACTCCCGCATGTCAAGAACATTTGTGAGCCATTCAGCGCAATTAGAGCGGTATTTTTTATTGGGAAATGAAAGACGATGACATTATCGTCACACTTCAACATCTCTATCATGTAAATGCTGCCTCTTTGCTAGGTCAGCATTGCAAATGAAACTTTACTCTTAATTGCCTTACCCTGGGTAAATACAACGATAATACAAAGGTTAAATAAATGTCTGAAAACATGAAAGTGAATCTTTTATATAGTACATTAGCGCCGTAAACTGGAATGGAAAGCAACAAACGTCTGCATAAAAGTGATAATACATCATATTGTATGTGTTTATTACACTTGTTTGTTTATTACATTTTTGTTGTGTATGGCTTAATTGTAAAAGATGTCAATGGAGGAGCTGGACTGAGAAGTAAAAGATGTTCATATGTTGTTAATATTCAGTGTTTTATTGTTCATAGTTAATATTGTAAATCCCACTTCCTTTATTTTAATGTACATTGTGGGTGTCCCATTCAGTAAAAAAAAAACCTTAAAATTCCATCCCGTTTTTTTGTAGGTGTTTATTACACTTTGCATTCATATTTTCCTGTTTATTACATTTTTGTTGTGTTTTGTTTGATTGTAAAATATGTCTATGGAGGAGCTGGTCGGAGAAGTAAAATATGTTCATATGCTGTATATATATTTAGTGTTTTATTGTTCATAGTTAACATTGTAAATCCCACTTCCTTTATTGTAATGTACATTTTGGGTGTCCCATTCAGTAAAAAAAAATAAAAAAATTCCATCCCGTTTTTTTGTAGGTGTTTATTACACTTTGCATTCATATTTTCCTGTTTGTTACATTTTTGTTGTGTTTTGCTTGATTGTAAAAGATGTCTATGGAGGAGCTGGTCGGAGAAGTAAGAGAAGCGATGTTCATTTGTTGTTAATATTCAGTGTTATACTGTTCATAGTTAATATTGTAAATCCCACTTCCTTTATTTTAATGTACATTTTGGTTGTCCCATTCAGTAAAAAAAAACCCGTAAAATTCCGTTTCCGTTTTTTTGAGGTAGTCCGTCATAACTTTTTTAGAATTTGTATCCGACATTGTGACTTTTGGTATTAGTGTACCTGGAAAAAAAGGGACCCAAGCACACAGCAGATTTTTCAGCTAAATGTGTACATATAATTTATACACACATACGCATTGACCCCCAGACACATTTTTTGTCTCAATGTGGCCCCCGAGTCAAAATTTTTGCCCAGCTCTGCCGTAGATGATTTACGGGTTATTAACACACACAAAAGTATCCAAAATTGGTACTGCTAAGTATTGGTATCGATTCCTAAATAGCAGGAATCGCTACCGTATCGGTTCACATGTCTTAACATGGAGACGAAAAAGTTTAAACTTCAGTCAGGGTAATATCTACCATTATTGCTTGTATTAAAATATTATTTGTATTTGTATTATTATTTGTAATTCATATACGGTACAGCAGGGGTCCCCAAACTTTTTGACTCGGTGGCCAGGCTGTATATAAATATATATATTCCAAGCGTGATGATGTCACGTTACCGATGGGAAATTGCATTTTTTGTCACGTCAGTGCACATTCGTCTGTGTGCTGCGCTGAGCACGCTCAGACCATCAATCGCCAGCAATCTACGTACCTGGCGCTAATGAGAAGTCCTGCCTTCAAGAGCCTGCTCAACCTGCTATCCGTCGCCGGAACGTAACCTTCTGTTGATGTCCCGTAAGCTATCATCCTGCTCTATGCAAACCTTGCTTCGCTCTCTGTGTTCTCCACCGTCGTGTTTGTATGGTCTCACGTTTTCCCTTGTCGTCCTCCCTGCAGTCTGCCTTTGTTCCACGTGTCGAGCTGTGCGTCTCGTCATTCCTCGTTTCTCCCCCTTCTTCCCGGACTGACTCTTGGATCTCGACCTCCCGCTTGGACACGGACCTTCTCAGCCTAGCCCCTTTGGATTTGTCCGCTTCCTCGCTCATCTATCTGGTAACACTCAGCAATTAATTCCTACACTTAGTCACACTCCATTCTCTAGTTGATTTTGTATATTATTGTTTGATTATTTTATATATATAGTATTTATATATAATAAATACATAGAGCTTTACTGCCCCCTTGTGTCTGTGCCGTCAACTCCCTCCTGCACACATAACATTTTTAGACAACATGATTTGCCTGAGCGGCTCGGAGACACCAAGAATAACAAGCGGTAGAAAATGGATTAGAAAGGACAGATTAAAAAAAAAATAATAATAAAAAAATAAATTACAAAAACTTTTTAACTTGGGATTTCCCGCGGGCCGGATTTTGGACGCTGGCCATAGTTTGGGGACCCCCCCGCTGTACAGTTTATATGTGTTTTTGTTTTTTAATGATACTGGCCTCTTTGAGTGTCCGCTGAGAAAAAGTCTGGCCCCCGGACAAATAGAATTTAGGAGCTGGGTTATAGACAACCTGCAGAGGTGACAAGACAGAGCAGCAGTCTTATATTTGCAAGACCTTGACCCTCGACCCCGTCCAGAGGCCTTGTTGGTGCCTGGACAACACGTAGACGTCCTGCTGAACGCTACAGCATCATGCTACTATGATGACAGCTTCCATGGCGGCTGAACATTTTGACCTTTCACTGTGTCATCTTCATGTGAGCTATTTGTGCAAAAAAAAAAAAAAAAGAGACATTCCGCTCCGTAAAAACGAGTGCCAGAACACTTGGCTTTTTCAGGCTGTATAGCCGATCAATAACAAATCAGTCCCGTTTGAGCTGCGGCCAGTTGCTATAAAAAAAGAGTTTCCTAATTAGAGTGTGCTTGCTGTGGTTGCAGATTTCTGCAAAAGTGCACATGGAAATTACTAACTGAATGTGTAATTTTGTGGGCGTTTGTCCTTTCCTTGCTCTTAACTTGTGCTCAATCAGGTGTTCTCCCAGAAGCTGATATCAGTATGTATCATCAGTATGTTGCATTGGTTAATGAACCATTGCGGGAAATTCGAGTCAACTCTTAAAACAACTGCATGAAGTGTTGCCAATAGTGATGTGCGATACTACTGATTTTCTTTTTGATCCGATACCAAGTAAAATTCAGGCTCGAATACTTGGTGCAAATATACCTAATGTGTCCCGTAATTGACTTTTCAGTAGTTTAGACACCCCTGAGCTAAAATATTAGAAGACCTTGTAATAAAATATACTTAAAATATAAACAAAGTCTAGTTAGTTAATTAAAAAATAAAATAATACCTACTAATGAATTACTGTATTTTCCGAACCATAGGGCACTGCCGATGAATGGTCTATTTTCGATCTTTTACATACAAAAGGCACACCGGATTATAAAATGCATTAAAGGAGTCATATTATTATTATTATTATTTAATTTTTTTCTAAATGGAAAACACTTCCTTGTGGTCTACATAACACGTGATGGTGGTTCTTTGGTCAAAATGTTGCATAGATTATGTTTTACAGATCATCTTCAAGCCGCTTTCTGACAGTCGCTTCAGGATGCGCCGTTTTGTGGGCGGTCTTATTTACGTGCCTCCACTTCGACAGCGTCTCCTCCCCGTCATCTTTGTTGTAGCGGTGTAGCGTGCAAGGACGGGAGTGGAAGAAGTGTCAAAAGATGGTCCTTTATTCTACCCACAAAAACCAATAACCATCCAAAAAGCGCCAACGATACATTTATATTTTGTGACTTGAATATTGACCAAGTATTAGTGATAATGTTATTATAAGCGCTGACGCAGACCAACTATTTATAGCAGCGGTGTGATCCCTCACCTCTGTGCCAATGTTGACATGATCGACTGCTCAGCTGCTTCCCCGTTTCCTTGCTCGTCAAACTTTATTCTAGATCATAAATCATGCCTCTCACCTGGATAGTAGAAGGCTGAGGGCGTATTCCGACAAGATGGTACACTTTGACAGCCAAATTAGCTGGGAAATGGCGAGAACCACACGAAAAGACGTTTAGTTCCACCCTCGGTCTCTTCCCGAGGATTATGAGTCATTCTTCACCTAAATGGGAATATATGAACATTCTAGCAGTCGACATCCTAATGACAGCAGACATAGTACAGTGAGTGATGTTTTGTTATGTTTGTTGTCTGTCATAAAGTCTGCAGTGAGTAGTAATCAAGGATGTTCACAATCATTATGAGAAACATAAACAAAAATCTGCTTACAGCAGAGCCAATGGGAGGTCCTCTATTCCGCCCACAAAACTCAATAAAAAAACATCCAAATAGCGGCAACAATACTCCATTAATATTTCGTGACTTGAATGTTAACCAAGTATTAGTGATATTGATCGACTGATCAGCTGCTTCCCCGTTTCCTTGCTCGTCAAACTTTATTCTAGATCATAAATCATGGCCCTCACCTGGATAATAGAAGGCTGAGGACGTATTCCTACGTGTTGGTTAACTTTGACAGCCAAATTAGCTGAGAACAACACGAAAAGACACTTGGTTCTACCCCCCGTCTCTTCACAAGGATTATGAGTCTATCTTCACCTAAATGGGAATATATGAACATTCTCGCAGTCCTTATCCTAATGACAGCAGACATAGTACAGTGAGTGATGCTCTAAAGCAGGGGTCACCAACGCGGTGCCCGCGGGCCCCAGGTCGCCCGTAAGGGCCAGATTAGTCGCCCGCGGGCCTGTTCTAAAAAATAAAAAAATTAAAAAAATAAAAAAATTTAAAAATTTTTTTTTTTTTTTTTTTTTTTACTTTTTTTTTTTTTTTTTTTAATTAAATATACATAGAAAAAACACAAGATACACTTTCAATCAGTGCATCAACCCAAACAACCTCCCCCATGCACACTCATCCACACCCACTCACACAAAAGGGGTTATTTCTTTCTGCTACCAATATTCTGGTTCCCACAACATCGACAACACATCTGCAAGGGACACAGTCCCTGAAGCACACATGATTGCATAGGCTGCTGGTCCACTAACATTTTCATTAATTACTATTTTTTATGTAATTATTTTTATATTGTTTTACTTTCTCTTTTATCCAAGAAAATGTTTTTTATTTATTTATTTTATTTAATTTTTTAAAAAAGGGCCTTATCTTCAACAGACCAGGTTGTCAATGAAATTAGATTTGTTTAAAGGGTTTTTTAAACCAGGCCCAGTCCAGATAATGTCCAAGTCGGACTCAGCAACACACACCTTCATTCATGTACACAGAAAAAAATTAGGGAACACAACAGATTGCATATAATTTATAAACAAAATTACATTTTCAAAATAAGCATTTATGTACAGTCCAGATTATGTCCAGGTCACTCAAATTAGGGAACACAACAACAGATATCATATAATCTATAAACATAATTATACTTTCAAAATAAGCCTTTGAGGACTTCTCATCTTTTTTTTAATGTTTTTTGGCATCATTATCGTTTTCAACCATGTAACTTTCTAAAGTTAGAAAATACTGAATAAATGTTTTAAAGAGAGTAATACTAAGTGAATATCTGTTTTTGGCCTTAAAAATAAACCTTTTACCGAGTACTATAATTAAATTGACTAAATCATGATTGTCAATGAACTCTCCTAAAATAACAGAAACCACATCAAGCTTCATAAACAAACCAATCTTTAAACACATTTTTTCAACTTCCATCCAAAACAAAGACACAATATGACAATACCAAAACAAATGCAGGGTGGATTCAGGCTCCTGACAACAAAATCGGCAATCATCTGACTCTGTCATATTCCATAATTTTAACATTTTCCCTGTGGGTAAGAAGTTATAAATAATTTTAATTTGAAAATAACGATTTTGCACATCGATAGTAGTTTTATAGATTAGTTTGAATATGGCATCCCATGGCAACGGGCAGTCAAAAAATGCCTTCCATTTTCCATATGTGTTGTATGGGGCAGCCTTCAAAGATTTCTTTATTAAATAAAAATTATATATTTTTCTATTTATTTTAGTTCCTTTTTGCCAACTAGAATTTCTTATTAGAGGTTTACAAACTATTAATTTAGTAGTTCCATAATTAATTATTTGTTTCCATCTTTTCCCAATTACTCCAGTTAGTTGATAAAATGAAAAGCTTGAGCAAGCATCACCATACAAAGTTCTAAATTCATCATACTTCATCATTTTACCATTCTCATTGATAATATCATTGACAAAAATGATTCCTCTTTCAAACATATTTTTCCAAAAGAAAGGCTTTCCATCTATTACAATATTAGAGTGCATCCATATTATCTGCTGCAAAATATCATCTCTTTTTTCTGGCACATAAAATTGAAAACACCACTATGAGTGGATTGTTTCCTTTATGAACCCCGCCATGTTTCCCAGCAGACTCTCTACATAAGAAAAATGGAAGGGGATCACTTGTAAAAAAGGATACAATTTCTTTTGATACAGTACATGTTTTTTGTCTAACAGAACACTTGTGTACCACTCAGTGTTTAAATACATCTTTGGAACAATTGATGCTTTTAAAGACAGACACATAGCTTCAAGGTTGAGAAGTTTCAGGCCCCCATATTCATACTCTTTGTACAAAACCTTTCTTTTAATCTTTTCTGGTTTGCCGTTCCAGACAAAATCGAAGACCCTCCGCTCATAAATCTTAAAAAAGTTTTGTGATGGAGCTGGTAATGACAAAAACAAATAAATAAATTGAGGAATAATTAACGAGTTGGCAATAGACATTTTACCATACAAGGTTAGGGATTTCCCTTTCCATAATTGCATAATTTTGTCCATCTTTCTTAGTCGATTATCATAATTGACTGAGCCTAGATCTTCCAGATTTTCTGGGACAACAACACTAAGTATGTTAACTGGTCCATCTGTCCACAAAACAGGCACTTTGCATTCCATTCGAAAGGACGTTCCCTTTAGATTTCCGATCCTTAACATTTTACATTTATCATAATAAAGCTTAAGGCCAGATTGCTGTGAAAATATGTCCAAAAGATTAAGAAGGTTCCGCAAACAATGAGGAAAAATCTTATCTTTGTGAATCAGCCTTTTCTGACATGAACTTCATCAAGAACAAACACAGAACACGCCTCACTGATGCACATCTGCAAGACTCACTCGGAGTTGCAGTGTCAAGTTACACACCAGAGTACAACACACTAGTTAACAGCATGCAATGCCAGGCTTCCCACTAACTGACAAAGAAACAGATAACAGATTTGGTGTACAGTTCAAAGTCTGACATGATTTAAAAATTTGAGAGTTTACTTTTGTATTTAACATGAGTTATTATTTGTACAAACATGGTGCAAAGTAATTCATGATTTGTTAAAAAATGTTAGTGGCCAGCTAGTTAAAATGGGATATTGTGATTTCACAAGACTGTCTTAGAAGTGATCATTTGGAAATGTTCAATTTGAAAAATGTGCACTTAGAGAAA
Organism: Entelurus aequoreus; assembly: GCF_033978785.1. Lineage (NCBI taxonomy): Eukaryota > Metazoa > Chordata > Actinopteri > Syngnathiformes > Syngnathidae > Entelurus > Entelurus aequoreus. Next base: position 81,032,875 of record NC_084732.1, read on the forward strand.
ATATAAAAATAAAGTGTTGCATATTGATATTTATCTGTTTCTATATATATTTATTGTGAGAAATCATTAAGATGATCAGTGTTTCCACAAAGATAAATATCATTAATTATTAATAATAACATAGTTAAAGGTAAATTGAGCAAATTGGCTATTTCTGGCAATTTATTTAAGTGTGTATCAAACTGGTAGCCCTTCGCATTAATCAGTACCCAAGAAGTAGCTCTTGGTTTCAAAAAGGTTGGTGACCCCTGCTCTAAAGCATTCACACATATGGTTTTCTACACCAAAATTCATCTATTTATTTAAGTTCTTCAACTTCTTCTTCTTCTCCAGATTTTGGCACGCTATACCTTCCACATTTTTCATCTGATTCAAACTGTTCCAACTTCAAACTGTTCAGCCTGTTCGGAAATCGTGGGCTTTTGCTTGACTAATTCCAAAAATTCCCAGATTTCCCAGAATTCCAGGTTTTCTGGGACATTTTTCCCATTCAAAATGAATTGGCCATTTTTCAAACTTTCGCCATTTCCACATTTTTCAACCAATTCAAACCATTCTACATTCAACACATTTCACCATCTTGGAAATAAAAAATACTCTTTTTCCAAGTTAAAAAAAAATTCCAAGATTTTCCAGAATTCCTGGTTTTCCAAAGCCCTATTTCCACCCTTTTTTCTGGCGACTACCCTGCCCACATTTTTCAACCCACTTCAACCGTTCCACCGTCAAAACATTCCTCTTAATCAGGGCAAAAAACAAAGTTGTTTTTTGAACTGTAAAAATTCCCGGTTTTCCCGAAATTCCAGGAATTTCGTAATACAGTTTCTCAATTCAACATGTTACTACTTCAACATTTCTCGACCGATTTGAAACATTTCAACACCAACCATTTCAACTCATTCAGACCATTCAAGTTTTTTTTTTTACCATATAAAAAGAAATTATCCGCTTTTCCCGGAATTCCGTAATACAATTTTTGTTGAAAAATATCAACACCAACTCATTCAGATTGTTAATTTTTTTAACCATTTTCAAAAAAATTCCCGGTTTTCCCGAAACTCACAAATTTTGGGGAAATTCCCATTGAAATCAATAGGACATTCTTCAAAGTTCAACAGTTCCCACATTTTTCATCTGATTCAAACTGTTCCAACTTCAAAATATTCTGCCTGTTTGGGAATTGTGTGCTCTACTTCAACAAATCTAAAAAAATTCCAGGATTTCAGTTCAACTTCAGGAATTGCCTCATCTAGTTATGTTTGTTGTCTCTCATGAAGTCTGCAGTGAGTAATAATCAGTGATGTTAAATAAAAAGTGGTGTGTTTTTTAAATAAAATACTTAATTATTAAATGTTATTATTATTGTGCCCATGACATATATACTTACAACATGTATATAACACCTTAAAGGCCTACTGAAACCCACTACTACCGACCACGCAGTCTGATAGTTTATATATCAATGATGAAATCTTAGCATTGCAACACATGCCAATACGGGTTAACTTATAAAGTGACATTTAAAACTTCCCGGGAAATATCCGGCTGAAACGTCGCGGTATGATGACGTATGCGCGTGACGAAGTCAGAGTAACGGAAGTTATGGTACCCGTAGAATCCTATACAAAAAGCTCTGTTTTCATTTCATAATTCCACAGTATTCTGGACATCTTTTGCAATTTGTTTAATGAACAATGAAGGCTGCAAAGAAGACAGTTGTAGGTGGGATCGGTGTATTAGCAGCGGACTACAGCAACACAACCAGGAGGACTTTGTTGGAGCGCTAGCCGCGCTAGCCGCGCTAGCCGCGCTAGCCGCCGACCTCACCATGACTTCCTACGTCTCCGGGCCGCCAAACGCATCGGGTGAAGTCCTTCGTCCTTCTGCCGATCGCTGGAACGCAGGTGAGCACGGGTGTTGATGAGTAGATGAGGGCTGGCTGGCGTAGGTGGAGAGCTAATGTTTTTAGCATAGCTCTGTGAGGTCCCGTTGCTAAGTTGCTAAGTTAGCTTCAATGGCGTCGTTAGCAACAGCATTGTTAACCTATGCCAGCCTGGAAAGCATTAACCGTGTATTTACATGTCCACGGTTTAATAGTATTGTTGATTTTCTATCTATCCTTCCAGTCAGGGGTTTATTTTTTTGTTTCTATATGCAGTTAAAGCACGATGCTATCACGTTAGCTCGTAGCTAAAGCATTTCGCCGATGTATTGTCGTGGAGATAAAAGGCACTGAATGTCCATTTCGCGTTCTCGACTCTCATTTTCAAGAGGATATAGTATCCGAGGTGGTTTAAAATACAAATCCGTGATCCACAATAAAAAAAGGAGAGTGTGGAATCCAATGAGCCAGCTTGTACCTAAGTTACGGTCAGAGCGAAAAAAGATACGTCCATCACTGTCTCTCAAGTCCTTCACTGTAACGTTCCTCATCTACGAATCTTTCATCCTCGCTCAAATTAATGGGGTAATCATCACTTTCTCGGTCCGAATCTCTCTCGCTCCATTGTAAACAATGGGGAATTGTGAGGAATACTAGCTCCTGTGACGTCACGCTACTTCCGGTACAGGCAAGGCTTTTTTTTATCAGCGAGCAAAAGTTGCAAACTTTATCGTCGATTTTCTCTACTAAATCCTTTCAGCAAAAATATGGCAATATCGCGAAATGATCAAGTATGACACATAGAATGGATCTGCTATTCCCGTTTAAATTTAAAAAAATAATTTCAGTAGGCCTTTAATGGAGGTGTTTCGATGTTTTTTCAAGGGCTTTATAGGCAGAATACAGCAGCTACAATAAGCTCCATTGTAAGCAACCTTTTGATCACATTTATTTACTATTTAGAATGCATTAAAAAAATATGTCCACTGTCACATCATTCATAATAATTGTGAAAAATGGGCAAAATTTTAAAAAAAAGTGCAGTTCCCCTTTAAGCTGTGTCGCTGGCTACCGCTTGCTCTTTGTAGTTTATGAGTCTTTTTTACGTGTGTTACTCAGCACAGCATGTGTCGCGCTGCGGCGGCTCAGAGACAAGGATGAGTAGCTTTGTCCTGGAGACCCACACCTGGATGTTCAAACACGTCGACACACACCAAGTCCCCTGAGTCACCAGGGCGAACACAAAGACGTCGCAAAGACAGCCTGCCCTTCCCTTCCCCTGCCTGTCCGCAGAGTTTTAAGGACTAAACTAGGCCATTTTCCACTTAAAAATCAGGAACTTTAGGCTCCTGGAAGCTTTAGTTTGTGGAACTTTAGGTTCCTGAGGACATGTGTGGTTTGTGTTTTCACACATTGCACAGCTCAAGGTAGTTTATACAAATCAGGCAGTATATTTCTACACTGATATCATGTAAATAAACAGACATTAGGTCAGATTTCCTTTACAGATGTGTAAATGAATAAAATACAAAACAATATAATACAAAAAATTTTTTTTTTCCATTCCAACAAACCATGACAATAGAAAACACAAATGTAAAGTAAGGCTTCACGTTTCACAGTCTTCTGGCTCAATGCTCATTTACAGTACATTGACTGTGTTACATACATGCTACTGATTAGCATTAGCGATTTTACGTGACAATTTCAACAGTTCCAAATTTGGTAAGGTAAACTACAACCAAGATGTACGTTACAATCAAACAGATGGTGTGTAATAAGTACAATACTTACAGTATGAATACTTTTTAGGGCACAACAAAAGACTAGCAGAGTGAGGCTTCACTTTTCACAATTTAGCTCGATGCTAATTTACAATACATTGGCTGTGTTACATATATGGTACTTATTAGCATTAGCGGTTGTACATGGCGATTTCAACCCCTCCAAATTTGGTAAGGAGAACTACAACTAAGATGTACGTTACAATCAAACAGATGGTGTGTAATAAGTACAATACTTACAGTATGAATACTTTTAAGGGCACAACAAAAGACTAGCAAAGTGAGGCTTCACTTTTCACAATTCTCCAGTTTGATGCTAATTTACAGTACATTGGCTGTGTTACATGTATGCAACTGATTAGCCTTACCATTAATTTCAACACCTCCAAATTTAGTAAGGTAAACTACAACCAAGATGTACGTTACAATAAAACAACTGGTGTGTAACACGTTTATACTTACAGTATGAATACTTTTTAGGGCACAACAAACGACTAGCAAAGTAAGGCTTCACTTGTACTTTAATCTTAATCTTTAATCTTAACTATTCTCTAGCTCCATGCTAATTTACAGCACATTGGCTGTGTTACATATGTTCAACTGATTAGCATTAGCATTAGTTTCAACAGTTCCAAATTTGGTAAGGAGAACTACAACTAAGATATGTGTTACAATCAAACAGATGGCATGTACTAAGTACAATGCTTACAGTATGAATACTTTTCAGGGCATAACAAAAAACTAGCAAAGTAAGGCTTCACTTTTCACAGTCCTCTAGCTCGACGCTAATTTACAATACATTGGCTATGTTACATATATGCTACTGATTAGCATTAGCGGTTGTACATGGCGATTTCAACCCCTCCAAATTTGGTAAGGAGAACTACAACTAAGACGTATGTTACAATCAAACAGATGGCGTGTAATAAGTACAATACTTACAGTACGAATACTTTTTCGGGCACCATGAAAGACGAGCTGGCACATTCATCCTCATGGTAAAGACTACTTCCTGACTGGGCAATTAATGCCATCTAACGTCTTGGTATTGCAACTATTAATACTTGCAAATGAGACTCCGTTTTGGTATTTTCTGTTAGTTTTGAATCCGTCAGTTCCTGTTTTGTGTACCCTTGAGTTTGTTTTGGTTGCCATGGTTGCTTATTATTTTCACCTGCCTCTGATTAGTGTTCGGGACGCTCACCTGTTCCCTGAGCACGAATCAGAGGCATTACTTAAGCCAGTCGGCCTGGCTTCTTTGATTGCTACACGCGACCTGCTACGTGAGTATTCCTTGTCTTCTAGTCTATGCTAAGTGGTAGCTTAGCTTCCAGTGCGATCGGCACGTTGTTGCTTCGGCTTGTTTTCGGTTTTTGGTACTTCCTTGAGTTTCGAAGAGTGAATCATGTTCCTACCTGCAAGTCCTGTCCGGAGTGGTCCGTTTGCATCCCGGGGGAACGAACCTCGCACCCCCCCCCCCCCCCCCCCCGCGCACGTACCACTCAGAAGTGTAAGAAGTCAACTGGACAAGACAGTTATCATTTCCAGCTCACTAATTAATGCTAAATTTAAAAAAATAATAATTGTTTTGATAAACAATTCATTAAAACATAAGCAAGTACACATAAGTACCAAAAAATAGCTACATTGATTGATTCCCATGTACCGGGAATCCGTACTGTGTTGGTTTAAAAGTGAGACGAACCATCCCGACAAAATACCATCTTACATTGTTATTATTTTACCGCCATGAAGTCAAATTTGCATAATAATGGCGACCTATCAACTTTGTGTTGTTTGATGGCGACATAGTCCCTTATCGCCACCTTCCAGTGTAGGTAAACTCTCCACACTTGGTTGAGATCAGTGCAATTCCACCCTGTCAGCTCCACTTCAGAGCAAAGCCTGCCTTCACTTAGCCTAGTTAAGGCACTGAGGACTTATCTTGCACACACACACACACACACACACACACACACACACACACACACACACACACACACACACACACACACACACACACACACACACACACACACACACACACACACACACACACACACACACACACACACACGTGCTCTCCGAGGGACTCGCACGCTCAGTTATTTGTGTGTGTGAGAGTCAAACATGGGGCACCCTGTCAAAACAGTGTGTAAACTGTGGATTGTTGACATTATCTCAGAGGCCCATTGGGGACACATCCTTGCAGTCACTGCTGGCTGACTTGACCGCCTCCTGGTCCCTATTTCCTAAAACCTGCGCATCATCACGCACGGCTGCCGTCTTCCGTGATTGAGTGTAGGTTGACGAGAAAGTACAGCACCCTGTGGTGACAACGGTGTTGGCGTTCTGACGCAGGTCCAAGTGGTGGTGCCTTATCTTTTCGGAGTCGGCACAAAAACATTGCTGAGAGACCAGAGTTCGGACGTGTTTAGTCCCTGGACCGAAGTATGAAACATAAGACTGACTTGTGGGGCGATCCCGGTTTTGTATCTTGCCTAACACTGCAGAGAGGAACCCTTGAGCCAATCGCATTCTTAAATACAAACATCCCAATGAAATTGTAAACTTCCATCAATTGAGCAATAAAAAAAAAAGCCTTTTTGTTAGAGATTTCCGATAATGGCTTTTTTGCCGATATCCGATATTCCGATATTGTCCTACTCTTAACTACTGATTACAATATATCAACCGATACCGATATATACAGTTGTGGAATTAACACATTATTATGCCTAATTTTGTTGTGATGCCCCGCTGGATGCATTAAACAATGTAACAAGGTTTTCCAAAATAAATCAACTCAAGTTATGGAAAAAAAATGCCAACATGGCACTGCCATATTTATTATTGAAGTCACAAAGTGCATTCTTTTTTTTTAACATGCCTCAAAACAGCAGCTTGGAATTTGGGACATGCTCTCCCTGAGAGATCATGAGGAGGTTGAGGTGGGCGGGGTTGGGGGGGGCGGGGTTATGGTGGTGGGGTAGGGGGTAGCAGGGGGTGTATATTGTAGCGTCCCGGAAGAGTTAGTGCTGCAAGGGGTTCTGGGTATTTGTTCTGTTGTGTTTATGTTGTGTTACGGTGCGGATGTTCTCCCGAAATGTGTTTGTCATTCTTGTTTGGTGTGGGTTCACAGTGTGGCACATATTTGTAACAGTGTTAAAGTTGTTTATACGGCCATATGTATATGTATATATATACGTGTATGTATATGTATATATATGTGTATATATATGAATATGTATATATACATATACATGTATATATACATGTATATATACATATACATATAAACATATACATATATATGTATATATATATAAACATATGCATATATATGTATATATATATACACACACATATATGTACATATGTATGTGTATGTATATGTGTGTATATATACAGTATATATCTATATATCTATATATATATATATATATATACAGTATATATCTATACATCTATATATATATATATATATATATATATATATATATATATATATATATATATATACAGTATATATATCTATATATATATATATATATATATATATATATATATATATATATATATATATATATATATATATATATATATATATATATATATACAGTATATATATATATATATATATATATATATATATATATATATATATATATCTATATATATATATATATATATCTATCTATATATATATATATATATATATATATATAGATATATATATATATATATATATATATATATATATATATATATATATATATATATATATATATATATATATATATATATATATATATATATATATATATATATATATATAGATATACCATTACCTCCCTGTTTGGCACTCAGCGTCAAGGGTTGGAATTAAATCACCAAAATGATTCCCGGGCGCGGCCACCGCTGCTGCTCACTGCTCACTGCTCCCCTCACCTCCCAGGGGGTGATCAAGAGTGATGGGTCAAATGCAGAGAATAATTTCGCCACACCTAGTGTGTGTGTGACAATCATTGGTACTTTAACTTTAACTTATATATACACACACATATATATATATGTATATATATATATATATATATATATATATATATATATATATATATATATATGTATATATATATATATATATATATATATATATATATATATATATATATATATATATATATATATATATATATATATATATATATATATATATATATATATGTCTTAATTAGATTATCCAAAAAAATCGTGCTCGATACCGTGGTAGAGCGTAATATGTATGTGTGGGAAAAAATCACAAGACTATTTCATTTCTACAGGCCTGTTTCATGAGGGGTTTCCTCAATCCTCAGGAGATTTTAACGGAAGCATTCACATACCATGGTTTATATAGGACACAGAGCGGGTGGGTACAGGCAGGCGTGGGGGGCGTGGTTATTGGCTCATGTGTTACCTAGGAGGTGTTTCCTTCTGTGACGGCATGCTGATACAATTTCGCTGCGCTTGTTGAGGGATGACAAGTCTGGACGGTATATAATAAACAGTTTCTCTTTTAAGCACAGGTTGCATCTTTTACTACCACTGTTGTAAGGTGTGCTGGATGCAAGAATTTGCCATGTTATTGAATATTCAACATTATTGTCTTTGAGATTCCAAATGTGTTTGCTGAGTTCTGTAGTGTTCCGCAGGCTTTTGCAACTGAAAGAAGCCTTGTGGTTGTTCCATCTGGTTTTGAATTCTCCATCTGTATGTGAATGCTTCCATTAAAATCTCCTGAGGATTGAGGAAACCCCTCATGAAACAGGCCTGTAGAGATGAAATAGTCTTGTGATTTTTTCCCACACACACACACATATATATATATATATATATATATATATATATATATATATATATATATATATATATATATATATATATATATATATATATATATATATATATATATATATATGTACAGCATATGTATATATGTGTATATGTGATGTGGGATCTGAACCGAGGATGTTGTTGTGGCTTGTGCAACCCTTTGAGACACTTATGATTTAGGGTTATATACAGTAAATAAAAATTGATTGATTAATATATAGGTATATGTATATATACAGTACAGGCCAAAAGTTTGGAAAAACCTTCTCATTCAATGTGTTTTCTTTATTTTCATGACTATTTACATTGTAGATTGTCACTGAAGGCATCAAAACTATGAATGAACACATGTGGAGTTATGTACTTAAAAACAGGTGAAATAACTGAAAACGTGTTTTATATTCTAGTTTCTTCAAAATAGCCACCCTTTGCTCTGATTACTGCTTTACACACTCCTGGCATTCTCTCAGTGAGCTTCAAGAGGTAGTCACCTGAAAATGGTTTTCACTTCACAGGTGTGCGGATTCGGGAGATCTCGTAAAAGTACGGCGGTGGGGGAAATCTGGTGTTTTGATAAACAATGACACAACATGTAAAGTCAGGAAAGTATGTCTTTCAGCGGATAAAACTTTTGACGGTGACCAAAGCACACCCCCCCCGCCCCCCCAGCACAATCTGTCCTTAATAGCTTACTCCCGCAACACCGTCGTTCCCATAATACTTGTCGCCTTTAGTCCCTGTCGCACTCATCCGTCGGCGAGCGTCCAGCTCCTCATTGTGATGTTGCTGCGGCAGATGGAAGCCCTTTCAGGGGCATCGGCTGGGGCTTTATCCCCTCACCCTTCACTCCACCCCCCAGCCAACGAAGACATTAGTCATGCCTCCGGGCAACGCCGACACAAGAAGGCTAATTGGAAACAGATCACACACACTGGCACTTGTGATCAAATTTACACGCGCAATCACACACGCAGACACACACGCACACACACACACACACACACACCGGCCGGCGTAACCGCATGCAGGCCATTCCACGTACACACACAAACACAATACGGTGCACTTCATTAATCAGAGCCTCGCACTCTCGCACCGTGTCTCCGGAACACTTGCGCTCTGTCTTTCAGAGGCCCCCGCCCCCCTGCCGTCTCTCCAAAGGAATTACCTCAGGGTGAGGAGAAGCGGGTCACTTTATTGTTTCTTATCAAGGGCGTGAAACAAACGATGCACTCAACAGCCGGGTAATGAGAGCAGGACAGAACGACCAGAGAATCGGTGCTGCCGTCCTTAAATGGCAAAGAGCGGACATGCATGTTCACGTCCGTGGCTTTTTCATGATTACCTACAGTATTTACCTATATTTACCGACAGTATTTACCTATATGTTGCATTATTGAGCCACGGATGAGGAGATGCTGCTCCGTTATTGATTGAAGTAAAGTCTGAATGTCATTAAAACAGTTAGCTCCATCTTTTGACACTTCTTCCACTCCCGTCCTTGCACGCTACACCGCTACAACAAAGATGACGGGGAGAAGACGCTGTCGAAAGTGAGCCACGTAAATAAGACCACCCACAAAACGGCGCATCCGGAAGCGACTGTCAGAAAGCGACTTGAAAATGATCTGTAAAACATAACCTATGCAACATTTTGACCAAAAAAACCACCATTCCATGTTATGTAGACCACAAGATAATGTTTTAAATTTAGAAAAACATCATAATATGACCCCTTTAATGCGCCTTTTATTTCGGTGTGCCCTATGGCCAGAAAAATAAGGTACCTTAGTAAAATTGTTTTGTAGCCTAGATTTAAATTGGTTCAGAGACTGGGAGGATCTAATAGATAATGGAAGGCTGTTCCACAGTCTGCTGCAAACAATGCTTCTGTTCCTGACGGATTCAGACTTCAAAGGAGAAGAGTTCCGGTTGTAGTTTGGATGGAAAAATCTGAAAAGACTCGAGCCAAACGCGATCCCAAAAATCAGGAGCACCCTGAGTCAGAACCGGCAGGAAGAACAGAGAAAGTCGAACAAACCCGGCGCTCAAAAACAAAGAGATCGTAAGCCGCTGGTATTTTATTTTGAGTCCTCTTCCACTGATGTGTTCCTCAAAATGCTTGATGATTGAGGAAAACATCAAGCGAAATTGCAATTTCCTTTTTTTGATCATACGTAATGCTAACCATATCAATGTTGAAGTGATTATGGACCAGGTACAGTTAGTTATCAACCCGTTACTCCAAAACTGACTGATGTTATGAGAAATTATTGTCAGATTAATTTTCAGGAGCAAAAATTACATAAAGAAAACTTATTAGTGAAATGTTGGTCATCTGGAGACTTTAGCACCTCCAAAACCCTCAAATCTAGACCCCAAACATCCCAGAACAAGCTAGTCAGGTTACTTTTAGACCTCCACCCCAGATCACACCTCACTCCTACCCACTTCTCCAAAGTGGGCTGGCTCAGGGTGGAGGACAGAGTAAAACAACTTGCACTGAGCCTAGTCTATAAAATCCGCTACACCTCCCTGATACCGAAGTACATGTCAAACTACTTCCTTAACGTAAATGACCGCCATAACCATAACACCAGGGGGAGCTCCACTAACCACGTTAAACCCAGATTCCGAACTAACAAAGGTCTTAACTCATTCTCTTTCTATGCCACATCAATGTGGAATGCGCTCCCAGCAGGTGTAAAAGAAAGGGCATCTCTATCCTCCTTCAAAACCGCAATAAAACAACACCTCCAGGCAACTTCAACCCTAAACTAACTTTCTCTGATGATGCAATTGTTGATGACTGAAGTGTTGATACCAACCAATCATAACCCCCCCCCCTCCATATCCCACACCCCGGATTGTAAATAATGTAAATAATTAATTGTATATACTCTGATGATTATCTTGTGTGATGACTGTATTATGAAAATAGTATATATCTGTATCATGAATCAATTTAAGTGGACCCCGACTTAAACAAGTTGAAAAACGTATTCGGGTGTTACCATTTAGTGGTCAATTGTACGGAATATGTACTTCACTGTGCAATCTACTAATAATGTTTCAATCAATCAATTCAATCAATTGGGTCTTTTAATCACAGAACATTTCCAAGAGGAAGAAGCTCAGTGTCCGCGATTCATAAGGAATTTCAAATTATTTCAGCATTTTAGGGGGAAGGCGTGGCACGGTTGGGAGAGTGGCTGTGCCAGCAACCTGAGGGTTCCTGGTTCAATCCCCAACTTCTACCAACCTCGTCACGTCCGTTGTGTCCTAGAGCAAGACACTTCACCCTTGCTCCTGATGGGTCGTGGTTAGGGCCTTGCATGGCAGCTCCCGCCATCAGTGTGTGAATGTGGAAATAGTGTCAAAGCCCTTTGAGTACCTTGAACGTAGAAAAGCGCTATACAAGTATAACCAATTTACCATATAGCATTTAGTGTCAGCTGGAGCCTTGGCCGTGGTTTACCAGTGTGTTACACTCTAATAGACAGTTATTGGACAGTTGGTAATTTTTTCAAAGAGCCAATGTTATGTGCCAACATTGTTCAGCTTTAAATATATGAAACCCATAAAAGTAAGACAAATGTAACGTAAGAAATGTAATCAAAATAGTTCTAGTCGGGGATGGCCTTGGGTGTGACAACATAAACATAAACTACACACGCCTGTCTACTTTCATAATTTGCAAAATCATGGCATCGTCTGTGCTGACCTTGACTTTCTATTTGTGTGAAACGAAGGGAGGGAAGAAGACGTCAATCACGAGCATTGTGTTACACTCTGTCACACGATACTTGATCAATTCCTTATATTTTTTTAAACTTCCGCAAAGCTTTCAATGACTGACAAGCCTTCAAAGAGAGGTCAGAGATGACAGCAAGGGATAGGCATGTCTGCATAAGAACCGGTAAGCAAGGGTAAAGCTTGATTGTCCAGTTTATAGAGTCGGGAGAAAAGAACGAACTGAAAGACGTATCAAACTAGCAGGGGTGAGTCATTGAACAAGTTCTGACCGACGAGAAACCGTGATTCCCGACTCAGTCAAAAACTCACAGGTTTTGAACAGTAACGTTCACGACTCGCACATCACAAGTAGATGTTGTTTTGACGCGGAAGATGAATCCGTTCTCAGTTGCGGTGGCTGGATGGCAGGATTGTGTCGATCTCTGGGTGTGGATAATTGTGATTTAAGACTTGTCATTGAACAGTTGCCTGTACAACGTAATTATGGGCAAACTGGACACATAGGTGAAAAAAGTGTCAAGGGCAAATTATTGCTGAATTTCCCCCAGGGCTCAATAAAGTATTTTCTATTATATTCTCTTCTATTCTATTATAATTGTCCAAGTACAAAGACATCATTATTAATAATAACAATAATCGGGGAAGGGATTTGTGTCGAGTCTGTGAGAAATGAAATAACTGAGGATGTAGAATGTAGAAAACCTGTATTTACGCATATACCCATACACACTTATCGTATTTTTCGGACTATAAGGCGCACTTAAAATCCTATCTGTCATGTCTGTTGATCATGTTTTTGTTTGGCCATGTGCTGTTTGTTTTTTGGACTCTTTTTAGTTCCTGGTTGTGCACTCTTGCTTGTTTTGTTTCCATGACTACTCATTAGTTTCACCTGTCTCACGTTTTGCACTCGCGCACCTGTCACTAATCATTTTGGTATTATTTAAGCTTTCAGTTGCCAGGCAGTCTGTCTGGCAACATTGCTTCTGCTACCCATGCTACCTTTGATACTCATGTCTGTTCATAGTTTCATGCTCCGCTCATGCCACAGTAAGTGTTGTTTGTTTTATGTTCATAGTTTTGCCTTTGTCCTAGTTTTTGTTTCTTAGCCAAGTTTGTACCTCCGCCTTGTACGCACCTTTAGTTTGTTCTTTTTGTTAGTGTAAAAATAAATCATGTATCTACATTCACGCCATGTCCGGTCCAGTTCGTTTGCATCTTGGGAAAGCAATCCTCGCAGTAAACTGCGCCAAAGTCCATGTTCTGACACTTTCATTTCCTGAAAAATCGACAGTGCGCCTTATAACCCGGTGCGCCTAATGCACGGCATAATTCTGATTGTGCTTACTGACCTCGAAGCAATTTTATTTGGTACATGTGGGACGGTATAGCTCGATGGTAGAGTGGCCATGCCTGCAACTTGAGGGTTCCAGGTTCGATCCCATCCTAGTCACTGCCGTTGTGTCCTTGGGCAAGACGCTTTACCCACCTGCTCCCAGTGCCACCCACACTGGTTTAAATGTTACTTAGATATTGGGTTTTCACTATGTAAAGCGCTTTGAATCACTAGAGAAAAACACTATAAAAATATAATTCACTTCACTTCACATGGTGTAATGATAAGTGTGACCAGTAGATGGCAGTCACACATGAGAGATACGTGTAGACTGCAATACGATGGCAGTAAACAACACCAAAACTTTAAATGTTCCATTGAGAAAGTAGAACATTACACACGGCGCTCAAAAATCTGTCACAATGTTTTTAGTACGACTTCGGTAAGCTATGAAGCCGCACCGCTTGATGGATTGTCGGCACATTAAACATACAAGTATTATTATGGTGTGTGTATAAGGACCTCAAAATGGCACCTATTAGCAGACATATTACCTGGCGTGTTGTCTGGCAATATTATGCAAAACCAACTTTTCTTACCTTCTGGTACCTGCTGATGTGTATTTGGGATCTGCATAAGTCCTGAAAATGTGCGTTGGTCCGCAATTGTAGTCCATGCCAACACCGTAGTCATAAGCTTCTTCTTTTTTTCTATCTTCTTATGTGGCTTGCTGTCCAAGTATCTTCTGTTGTTGCCATTTCTAATATAAAGTAGCTTAAAGTTCTTACTTATATCTGTCAGTAAACTAACTATCAAAACTGTAGTGAGTTTACATTATTCACCCAAGGAACTTTAGTTATTAGAGGGTTCCGGTCGGACGTTTTTTCACGGGACACATTTCCGGTGTTGATGTTGCATTATTGAGCCACGGATGAGGAGATGCTGCTCCGTTGTTGATTTAAGGAAAGTATTATTGTCATTGTGGAAGTCGCTTGCTAGCGGTCCCACTGACAGAAACTTCACAGGATCCAAGCGTGCAGGTTTTAACAGATTTTTAATGATCATGCGTTTTTATCGAAAGTTTTCTCTCCCATAACATGACTTTTCAGTCACGTCCGTATCCTCTCTACAGCTCTGCTCCCGGCCGCTTACTGTTAAAGACAACAGATGATTAGACAACGCGTACCACCTGGGAAATCTAATCACCTGCCAGCTGTGTCTCGCCGTCAGCACTGCCACGCCCCCGTCTGATGGTGCTATGTCTTCAGCACCATGGACAGAGGCGGTGACCTTTGCTCCTGCAGGCACGCTGGTCAGGCTCTCCCTCCACAGTCATTAAAACAGTTAGTTCCATCTTTTGACAATTCTTCCACTCCTGTCCTTGCACGCTACACCGCTACAACAAAGACGACGGGGAGAAGACGCTGTCGAAGGTGAGGTAAAAAAGACCGCCCACAAAACGCCGCATCCTGAAGCGACTGTCAGAAAGCCGCTTGCAGATGATCTGTAAAACATAATCTATGCAACATTTTGACCAAAGAACCACCATTACATGTTATGTAGACCACAAGGAAGTGTTTTACATTTAGAAAAAAATCATAATATGACCCTTTTAATGCGCCTTATAATTCTTTTGTATGAAAAATAGACCTGACTAAACCCGCTCATCTGCAGTGCGCTTTATAATCCGGTGCGCCCTATGGTCCGGAAAATACGCTACTATTATTCATAGGAGAAGGGATTTGTGTGGAGTCTGTGAGAAATAAAATATAGATATTGCACATTCCGATGTAGAGAACTTGTATTTACGAACACGCATACATTCGTCCTTTGCATTCGCGTTCTCAGTTCCGGTGGTTGGAGGGCAGGATTGTGTCGATCTCCGGCTGAGGCGCGGATGCTCGCAATTTAAAGCACCACACTGCAAAAAGTCAGTGTTCAAAAACAAGAAAAAAAAATACAAAAATGAGGGGTATTTTACTTGAACTAAGCAAAATTATCTGCCAACAGAACAAGAACATTTGGCTTGTCAAGACATACCAAAACAAGTAAAATGAGCTAACCTCAATGAACCCACAAAAACCTTAAAATAAGTATATTCTCACTAATAACAAGTGCACTTTTCTTGGTAGAAAAAAAAGACACCTTTTTGCTCAATATGTTGAAAAATATTCTTAGATTAAGTAAATGCTACTGCCATTATCTTGACATAATGATATGCGCTCGGCATTACATTTCTTGAAACCAGCAAACTTATACTAAAAACAAATGTATTGTTCTCAATGGAAAGGCAACAAGGCAACCGCTTGTTACTCTCGGGGTCTACTAGCCGCTCGGGCAAATCGTATTGTCTAAAAATGCATTTTTCCATCGATAACATGACATCATCGAGCCAAGTGCGTGCTCTTTCAGTCAATTAGTGCGCATATATACAGCCCCGGCCAAAACATTTGTAATTGTAATTTTGACGAATTTATCTCAATGTGCATGAACTATTTCTGTTCAAAATTGTTAGAAATGTCACATGTTAAATGTTTAAATATTAACTGTCAGTTTACTGTACTGTGCCAACTGTACTACTATATGAGTACGTCTTTTCTATTGTTTCATTGGAAATAAAACAGCAAAGTCCGTTTGGCTGTCATCAGTTTTAATTATGAGACACAATTGTGTCAAAGTCATGATTTTTTTATTTCATGCTTGAAATAAGAAATTATTTACATACATACCTGTACACATATAGGGAGTAATCCTTTTTTTTTTGAGCAGTAGAATCACTAATTCGAAAAATTTAATTCAGGCTTATGGGGCGTGACATAATTGACCCAGTTTTCCCAGTATGAAGTCAATTTCTCCAAATATATATATATATGTATGTGTGTGTATGTATGTATATATATGTATCTGTTTATTTTTTTTTAAAATTATATTATTTCTGATTAATATTATTATTAATGTATTATCATTTATTTTTTGGTTATTCAATTGATGTATTTGTAGATATTACTTTGTTTTTTGTTTTTTTTTGCTGTTACTTTCTTTTTGGGTGGTATGGTTGGGATATAAACAAAAAACATTTGGACATTTAGGGTAGACAACAGATATATGATGTATGTGAATATGATGTAATGGATAGGAATGTCTGATGCTGGATGTGAATAAAAATAAAATGGAAAAAAAACGAAAGAAATAAGAAATTATTACTTTAAAAAAGCAGTTTAATACTTGTGAGTGTTGATGACACAGCTTTGCTATAGTTGATATTCTAGTTTCAAGCATGTTTTACTCAATGTAGGTCATTAAATCTCAGCAACAAGCTGTAATATTTTACTGAGATCATTTAGGACCAAAACCCTTAAAAAAAAGTAAAAGACTCTAACATAAAATCTGTTAAGTGAGAAGAATTATCTTATCAGACAGAAAATAAGCAAATATCACCCTTATTTGAGATATTTTGTCTTACTTAGATTTCAGTTTTTGCAGTGCACAAAACACTTAATCTGGAAATACTCGTAAATTGAGGTACCAATTTGAAGGCTAAAAGTACATTCCTCGAATCCTGGGTACGTACCGTGGTCCACTTCTCCAAGTGCTTTCGAAAGGAAAAAAAAAACCCACTGAGTCCTAATGAGCCGTACTTTTTTTGTATTTTATCTAAGTGCAGTGCATGATTGAGAAGCGACATTTTATGTCTCCGCCAAGGTTAGTGTGTCTCCACATTCTGTTGCGCCTCCCTCTCGTTTCCTCTCTCCCTGGCTCTCGCTGTCAGATGACAGAGGGAGGAAGCTGTGGAAGTAAGTTTGCGCCAATTAAGTGATGCCCCGGAGCACGCCCGACTAACACAGCTAATTTGTGTACACTGACATGTGCGGTCCGGTACTCGCAGCGGCGGCGGTTGGAGGCGGGCGAAGCTACCTATTCTCCGGATGAGTCGAGTCAGCGGTTGAGCCGAGGTTGATGGACAGCGGCTGATTAGGGGAAGGCGAGGGCAGCTTGAGTTTGCTCACATGCCCCAAGGCTTTGTCAAGGTATAACACTGCCCTCCCCACCCCACCATTACTTATTTATTCATTCTTGCCGGGTGATGTGTTGACAGCCGGGGGCTGTGCGTAGCAGTGATGAACAGGTTATTGTTGTTGAGAGCTGAAATGCTCCACACTCCATCGGTCCAACCCTTCATGCTGAAGATTGGCCGACAAATGAGATTGGTAAGAAGGGAGGTGGAGGACGTTCATAGACTGTTATATACTGACGGTCAAACCGGAAAGTTCATAGCATTCCAAAATAGGGAGCTACAAACTGTAGGTACTGCCGTCAAAAATGGGTACGGTTTTGATATTGAACGCGGTACTTCATACTCTCTATTTTACAAAACCCCAAAACCAGTGAAGTTGGCACCTTGT
The DNA here is from genome assembly GCF_033978785.1 of Entelurus aequoreus. Lineage (NCBI taxonomy): Eukaryota > Metazoa > Chordata > Actinopteri > Syngnathiformes > Syngnathidae > Entelurus > Entelurus aequoreus. The sequence goes on from NC_084732.1 coordinate 81,050,911, forward strand.
GTAAATGGTAAATAAAAACAGAATACAATGATTTGCAAAATCCTTTTCAACTTATATTCAATTGAATAGACTGCAAAGACAAGATATTTAATGTTCGAACTGAGAAACGTATTTTTTGGGGGCAAATAATCATTAACTTAGAATTGCATGGCAGCAACACATTCATTTTTTACAGCTGTGTTACATGGCCTTTCCTTTTAACAACACTCAGTAAACATTAGGGAATGTTGTGGTATTTTAGGCTTCATAATGTGCCACACATTTTCAATGGGAGACAGGTCTGGACTACAGGCAGGCCAGTCTAGTACCCGCACTCTTTTACTACGAAGCCACGCTGTTGTAACACGTGACTTTGCATTGTCTTGCTGAAATAAGCAGGGGCGTCCATAATAACGTTGCGTGGATGGCAACATATGTTGCTCCAAAACCTGTATGTACATTATAGCCTTAATGGTGCCTTCACAGATGTGTAAGTTACCCATGCCTTGGGCACTAATACACCCCCATACCATCACAGATGCTGGCTTTTCAACTTTGCGCCTATAACAACCCGGATGGTTCTTTTCCTCTTTGTTCCGGAGGACACGACGTCCACAGTTTCCAAAAAAAATTTGAAATGTGGACTCGTCAGACCACAGAACACTTTTCCACTTTGCATCAGTCCATCTTAGATGAGCTCAGGCCCAGCAAAAACGGTGGCGTTTCTGGGTGTTGTTGATAAATGGATTTTGCTTTGCAAAGTAGAGTTTTAACTTGCACTTACAGGTGTAGTGACAAACTGTAGTTACTGACAGTGCTTTTCTGAAGTGTTCCTGAGCCCATATGGTGATATCTTTTACACACTTTTTGATGCAGTACCGCCTGAAGGATCGAAGGTCCGTTATATAATCGCTTACGTGCGATTCTTCCACTCCAGATTCTTTGAACCTTTTGATGATATTACAGACCGTAGATGGTGAAATCCCTAAATTCCTTGCAATAGCTCATTGAAAAATTTTCCTAAACTGTTCGATAATTTGCTCACGCATTTGTTCACGAAGTGGTGACCTTCGCCCCATCCTTGTGTGTGAATGACTGAGCATTTCATGGAAGCTGCTTTTATACCCAATCTTGGCACCCACCTGTTCCCAATTCGCCTGTTCACCTGTGGGATGTTCCAAATAAGTGTTTGATGAGCATTCCTCAACTTTCTCAGTCTTTTTAGCCACTTGTGCCAGCTTTTTTGAAACATGTTGCAGGCATCAAATTCTAAATGAGCTAATATTTGCAAAAAATAACAACGTTTTCCAGTTTGAACATTAAGTATCTTGTCTTTGCAGTCTATTTAATTGAATATAAGTTGAAAAGGATTTGCAAATCATTGTATTCTGTTTTTATTTACCATTTACACAACGTGCCAACTTCACTGGTTTTGGGGTTTGTAGTTCCAGGGGCAGTATTAATACTAATACCAATATATTTAATTGTAAAATATTTAAGATCACTGAATATTATCTTTTATGCTTTTATTCACAAACAGCAGAAAAAACAAACATGCATTTGAAAAATAACAAAACATATTTTGTGAAAATAATCATTAGTATGTATCAATCATACTGTATACTGATATTACACTTTGCGTCCATTCATAGATATTTTTGCCCTCCCCTTATATGTACTCTTGGCTGACATAACAACAAAGCACACTAGTTGCTGTAAAGGTATTATTTTTCTAAAAGACTCTTAGTAATTTACAGTACTTGTTATTTTCCTGTTAAAATCTGGTTACTTTCCTCCGTATCTACTCGTCTGTTAAAGTGAACTTATCGTATTTTCCGGACCATAGGGCGAACCGGATTATAAGGTGCACTCCAGACAGCATCTTCTCATCCGGAAACAACAACAACGCCGGAAATGTGTCCCGTGAAAAACTGTCCAACCGGGACTCTTATAACTAAAGTTCCTTGGGTGAATAATGTAAACTCACTACACCGGTATGTTTTAGCGCTTTCATGGCGAGTTTACTGACAGATATAAGTAAGAACTTTACACTACTTTATATTAGAAATGGCAACAGCGGAGGATGAATGTCCCATAACAAGAAGATAAAGAAAAAGAAGAAGCTTATCGACTACGGTGTCGGCACGGACTACAAAGGCAGACCGGCGCAATGTTTCAGGATTTATGCAGATCCCAAATATAGATCAGCAGGTACCAGAAGGTAAGAAAAGTTGCTTTTACATAAAATTGCCAAACAAAACGCCAGGTAATATGTCTTACCTTATACACACACAATAATAACACTCGTATGTTGAAGCACAGTACAATCCATCAAGCGGTGCGGCTTCATAGCTTACCAAAGTCATACTAAAACATTTTGATACATTTTTGAGCGCCGTGTGCAATGTTCTATATTTTCAATGGAACATATAAAATGTTGGTATTGTTTACTCGAGTCATATTGCCATCATATTGCAGTCTACACGTATCTCTTATGTTTGACTGCCATCTACTGGTCACACTTATCATTTCACCATGTACCAAATAAAATTGCTTCGAGGTCGGTAAGCAAAATCAGAATGATTCCGTACATTAGGCGCAACAAGTTATAAGGCGCACTTTCGAGTTTTGAAGGGAAAACAATGATTTTAAGTGCGCCTTATCGTTCGTAAAACACAGTATTCTTCTGTTGTTTCAGCATGTTTTATTTTTGTGTTGATAATAAGTGATAATAATACTTGTAAGAAATATAGTCTACTGAGAGTATGGACATTTGAATATGAATAGATATGACATACTTTTGGTCTGATAAATAATGCAGTTTGCTAAAACTAGTTTTTTGAAAGGAAGCAGCAGTTACAGCATTTGAGTCACGCATTTTTATAATTAAAATGTGTTGTTGAACTGATGATGACTGATAATTTTGTCCATGACCACCCACTCAGTTCCCTGTTGCCTTTATTATCTGTTTAGATATTCATATACATTTATTTATTTATACTCCACTTTTGGAGTTGGCTTATATACTGTAAGAACATAATCTTACATTAATCTTCATGGTCGCCCCTCTCACTGTGGGATTTATAATGTATTTGTAAATGCAGGAAAGAGGAATTTCACGGGTTTGTGGTGTCCATTCAGTCAATAAACTACAATTATTCATGCATGCATGAAACGATGAAGATTGTGAAACAGTGGAAGGAAGAAACAAAAAGTAAAAGCAATCATGGAATTAGCATGTGTTTGAGTTGCTTACACGACATTTTACGTGGGAATGACATGAATATATGTCCCATTATATTTATATACAAAACCTAAAACCAGTGAAGTTGGCACGTTGTGTAAATGGTAAATAAAAACAGAATACAATGATTTGCAAATCCTTTTCAACCTATATTCAATTGAATAGACTGCAAAGACAAGATACTTAATGTTCGAACTGGAAAACTTTATTTTTTGCAAATATTAGCTCATTTGGAATTTGATGCCTGCAACATGTTTTAAAAAATCTGGCACAAGTGGCAAAAAAGACTGAGAAAGTTGAGGAATGCTCATCAAACACTTATTTGGAACATCCCACAGGTGAACAGGCGAATTGGGAACAGGTGGGTGCCATGATTGGGTATAAAAGCAGCTTCCATGAAATGCTCAGTCAAGGATGGGGCGAGGGTCACCACTTTGTGAACAAAGGCGTGAGCAAATTGTCGAACAGTTTAAGAACACCATTTGTGTGTAAAGGTTATCACCACATGGGCTCAGGAACACTTTAAAAAACCACTGTCAGTAACTACAGTTTGTCGCTACATCTGTAAGTGCAACTTAAACTCTACTATGCAAAGCGAAAGCCATTTATCAACAACACCCGGAAACACCGCCGGCTTTGCTGGGCCGGAGCTCATCTAAGATGGACTGATGCAAAGTGTAAAAGTGTTCTGTGGTCTGACAAGTCCACATTTCAAAGTGTTTTTGGAAACTGTGGACTTCATCTCCTCCGGAACAAAGAGGAAAAGAACCGTCCAGATTGTTATAGGCGCAAAGTTCAAAAGGTAGTATCTGTGATGGTATGGGGGTGTATTAGTGCCCAAGACATGGGTAACTTATACACCATTAATGCTGAAAGGTACATACAGGTTTTGGAGCAACATATGTTGCCATCCAAGCAACGTTATCATGGACGCCCCTGCTTATTTCAGCAATACAATGCAAAGCCACATGTTACAACAGCGTGGCTTCATAGTACTAGACTGGCCTGCCTGTAGTCCAGACCTGTCTCCCATTGAAAATGTGTGGCGCATTATGAAGCTTAAAATACCACAACGGAGACCCCGGACTGTTGAACAACTTAAGCTGTACATCAAGCAGGAATGGGAAATAATCCCACTTGAAAAGCTTCAAAAATTGGTCTCCTCAGTTCCCAAATGTTTACTGAGTGTTGTTAAAAGGAAAGGCCATGCAACACAGTGGTAAAAACGCCCCTGTGCCAACTTTTTTGCAATGTGTTGCTGCCATTAAATTCTAAGTTAATGATTATTTGCCAAAAAAAATTACCTTTCTCAGTTCGAACATTAAATATCTTGTCTTTGCAGTCTATTCAATTGAATATAAGTTGAAAAGGATTTGCAAATCATTGTATTCTGTTTTTATTTTTATTTTTGGGTTTTGTAGGTTGCTCTACCTTGACGATATCGAAACTGAAAGTCAACTTGACGCGTGTGCATAGTGTGTGTCACAAGTTGTCGTACGTCACAAGTCAGGGCAACAAGAGACAAGGCAAATTTGTTTGTAAATAGCTTCCTGGTTTAAATTCAAGTTTTTGGCATTTTTAGGGATCTCAAATACACTAAAACAGGTGCCAACAGGTTTTACATGACATGATACAATGTTGTTGTGCAGTCAGCTGATATTTGCTGGCCTTGACCCTTTTCCAATTTTAAAGCACTACTGCTATTATTTTGTCTTACCACAAGCATCACTAATCCTCAACCAGGTTTTATATATCTGACCACAGACTCATCCATGAATGTATTAATACAAGTCTGTCTGTTGCCAACGGTTACGACTCAACTCAGCTTTGATTATTTTTTGCTCCGGGTCGCATAAGTTTGACTTTGGACTGTCTCTGAAGCCGATAACCCCTAATTTCCTCTAATTACCCAATCAGACTGCTTCCTGTAGGGCCTGGAAAAAAAATATTAAAATTATGGACACTGCGAGAAACCCAGACAGAGAGAATACAAGTCTGGTAGATGGTGGATTATACTGTACAGCAGGGCTATTCAACTATGTGGTGAAGAGGGCCGCAGTTTCAAGAGCCCAAGGGCATCGAAATGTGGATGTGTCGTCAGAAAGTGCCTCCGGAGGTTATATTAATTACCAATTACCAAATTAACATATCGGCTTTCACACTGCACTGTCAATAAATTCATTATTTCTTATTCCTCATTATTCCAGCATGAAGAAACAGAAGCTCCAGAAGTTTTGTTGAAGAAGGATGTTACTTCTTTTCAATTATTGTCCTTCCTCTGTTTTATTTCTTTACACTTCTTCCTTCATTTAGCAAACTATAAACAAAATGGGGATAGGTTGATTGGCAGAACGTTCATATTTTGTTGTCCAGTCGTTCTTAAAAGTGGCAATTTATTTAGATGTTTTTCAATGTTTAATGAGTAGTCTTGTTATCTCCACTGCTGTTTCATTGTGACACGTATGCCTCGCTGTTGCCCCCTGTGAGGTGGTGGGAGTACTGCATACATGATCAACCCTCATATTAATGGCTTCATCAATCATTTGGGTGATGTTCAGTTTAAAAGTCCTGCTGTACACTGCAAAAAGTCAGTTTTCAAAAACAGGTTAAAAAAATACAAATATTAGGGGTATTTTGTTTGAACTAAGCAAAATTATCTGCCAATAGAACAAGAAAATTTGGCTTGTCAAGACTTTCCAAAACAAGTAAAATTAGCTAACTTCAATGAACCCAAAAATACCTTTAAAAAAGTATATTCTCACTAATAACAAGTGCACTTTTCTTGGTGGAAAAAAAAGAGACCTTTTTGCTCAATATGTTGAAAAATATTCTTAAATTAAGTAAATGCTAGTGCCATTATTTTTGACATAATGATATGTGCTCGGCATTACATTTCTTGAAACCAGTAACTTATACTAAAAACTAATTTATTGTTCTTAATGGAAAGGCAACAAGGCAACCGCTTGTTACTCTCGGGGTCTCCTAGCCGCTCAGGCAAATCATATGGTCAAAAAATGCATTTTTCCATCGATAACATGACATCATCACGCCAAGTGCATGCTCTTTCAGTCAATTAGTGCGCATATATACAGCCCAGGCCCCGGCCAAAACATTTTTTATTGTAATTTTGAAGAATTCATCTGAATGTGCATGAACTATTTCTGTTCGAAATAGTTAGAAATATCACATGTTAAATGTTTAAATATTAACTGTCAGTTTACTGTACTGTGCCAACTGTACTACTATATGAGTACGTATTTTCTATTGTTTCATTGGAAATAAAACAGCAAAGTCCATTTGGCTGTCATCTGTTTTAATTATGAGACACAATTGTGTCAAAGTCATGATAAGAAATTATTACTTTAAAAAAGTAGTTTTATACTTGTGAGTGTTGATGACACAGCTTTGCATGAGTTGATATTCTAGTTTCAAGCATGTTTTACTCAATATAGGTCATAAAATCTCAGCAACAAGCTGTAATATCTTACTGAGATCATTTAGGACCAAAACCCTTAAAACAAGTAAAACACTCTAACATAAAATCTGCTTAGTGAGAAGAATTATTTTATCAGACAGAAAACAAGCAAATATCACCCTTATTTGAGATATTTAATCTTACTTAGATTTCAGTTTTTGCAGTGTACAGTACATGGTATTAAAAAATGGATAAAGAATGCATAGCCTTGGGTAAACACTCATATAAACTAAATGAAATATATTATGTATAGTGATTGGGCACACTGAAAGACAAAAAAAATGGCAGTTCGATAATAAGGAGAAAAGCACAAAGTAGCAGTGAGCGCCTAGAGACGGAATTCTGATGGCAGAGGGAGAGAGCTGTGAAACAGATTATTTCTCACTGCCAAACCACTGACTCCTCACTAAATGTTGGCAGATTACGGTGCAGACATGTCAGATCTTGGACTGGAAGTACTCGGATCATAATAAGACATTACAAATATCTGTTGTCAACCCGGGTAAATAATGAGAACAATCAGTGTTAGGAACCACATGTTTCTCTCAATGCAACGTAAAGCGATGTTACCATAGACATCGTAGTTGTGGTTAGAATTTTATTTCGAACGTGCATACAATCACAACATGATGGATCCCAGTATCCAGTTTCTCTTTTCAACATGTTTGAAAAGAAGTAGGAAGAAGCAGAGTCAAATTTAATCCTACCCCTTTTCCAATAACATAGCAATGTATTCACAGTGTACCCCAAAAATAATACAATTAAATATATAAATTAATAAGCTTATAATGTTTCTCATAGGGCGGCGTGGCTAGGTTGGTAGAGCGGCCGTGCCAGCAAATTGAGGGTTCCAGGTTCGTACCCTGCTTCCGCCATCCTAGTCACTGCCATTGTGTCCTTGGGCAAGACACTTTACCCAACTGCTCCCGGTGCCACCCACACTGGTTTAAATGTAACGTAGATATCGGAATTCACAAAGTAAAGCGCTTTGAGTCACTAGAGAAAAGGGCTATATAAACACCAATCAAAGTTTATTTATATAGCCCTTAATCACAAGTGTCTCAAAGGGCTGCACAAGCCACAACATAATTCACACATGGTTCTTCTTTTTTGTACTTTGTAAACACTTGTAGTTTGAGCAGTTTCTTAAACTGGATCATGTTAGTACACTGTTTGATTTCTTTACTCAATCCATTCCATAATTTCATTCCACATACTAATAAACTAAATGTGTTGTACGTGCATACAAATGTTTTAACTTACATTTTTCTCTGAGGTTGTAGTTAGGGATGTGTATTGTTAGGAGTGTATCGATACATATATTTACTTTCATTCTGGTACTGCTATTGGTGTCAGGTTCAAACACTGATGACATCTATTAATCAGACAGGAAGCAAGGAATCATGCAGGGACAGAGTTCAATTTAGCTCATGAGGAGAACGCATGGAGCTGCACACTTAGTCACAGTCTCGCCCTACGTTCTAAGGTTCAGCTCCCGCGTCCCTCTTTTTATTCAGAGTTCCATAGTCAACATCACTGAGGCCGCCTCTAAAAGGAGTGGTCACATATATATTATGCAAAGCGCACAGGACGCACAATACGTGACGGAATGTGCTGGGGGCCTTGTGATTTCGCCTTGTCCCCGCTTCATCTGCGTGTTGTCATCTTATCTTCGTTGAGGTCCTTGAAGTCTCTGCTTCGTCTGCGTGCTGTCATCTTATCTTCGTTGAGGTTGTTGAAGTCCTTGGCTGTTAGCGGGCTAAAACAAAGATAACATCTGTGGCTGAGGCCACCCCTCAGACAAGAAGTTTTGTCCTTGCCTAGATTACAAAAGTCTAATTTGAGCACAATAGCTAACAACTAAAGCAATGGACTTTAAGCATACTAAAGTTAGTGTGATAATATATACTTCATTATTCTAACAATTGGTACTACAGAACTGTTATTGGTACTATTGAACCACAGAATACTTTTCCACTTTGCATCAGTCCATCTAAGTAATCTCGGGCCCAGCGAAGCCGGCTGAGTTTCTGGGTGTTGTTGATAAAATGGCTTTCGCTTTGCATAGTAGAGTTTTAACTTGCACTTACAGATGTAGCGACCAACTGTAGTTACTGACAGTGGTTTTCTGAAGTGTTCCTGAGCCCATGTGGTGATATCCTTTACCCCCTGATGTCGTTTTTGATGCAGTACAACCTGAGGGATCGAAGGTCGCGGGCATTCAATGTTGGTTTTCAGCCTTGCTGCTTACGTGCAGTGACTTCTCCAGATTCTCTGAACCTTTTGACGATATTACGCACCGTAGATGGTGAAATCCCTAAATTCCTTGCTTTAGCTGGTTGAGAAATGTTGTTCTTAAACAATTTGCTCACACATTTGTTCACAAAGTGGTGACCCTCGCCCTATTCTTGTTTGTGAATGACTGAGCATTTCATGGAAGATGCTTTTGTACCCAATCATGGCACATTAGGGTTGTCCCGGTACCAAAATATATTTCGATACTTTTCGATACTTTTCTAAATAAAGGGCACCACTCTAAAATCTTTATTTGAACAAAAAATCTTACGGTACATTAAACATTTTTCTTATTGCAATCGAAGAACAATTAAAAATATAAAATACATTTATTTTAGTAGTAAGTAAGCAAACAAAGGCTCCTAATTTGGCTGCTTGGTGTATGCAGTAACATATTGTGTCATTTATCATTATAATATTTTGTCAAAATTATGAGGGACAAGCGGTAGGAAATGGATTATTAATCTACTTGTTCATTTACTGTTAATATCTGCTCACTTTCTGTTTTAACATGTTCTATCTACACTTCTGTTAAAATGTAATAATCACTTTTTCTTCTGTTGTTTGGATGCTTTACATTAGTTTTGGGTGATACCACGAATTTGGGTATCGATCCGATACCAAGTAGTTACAGGGTCATACATGTCAGACCCACTCGACATCCATTGCTTTCGGTCTCCCCTAGGGGGGGGGGGGGTTACCCACATATGCAGTCCTCTCCAAGGTTTCTCATAGTCATTCACCGACGTCCCACTGGGGTGAGTTTTTCCTTGCCCGTATGTTGTTGTGGCTTGTACAGCCCTTTGAGACACTTGTGATTTAGGGCTATATAAATAAATATTGATTGATTGATACATTGGTCCAGGGACATATTTCCTGAGTTTATAAACATAATATACATTTTTTTTAAAAGGAAAAATGATTTTGTGACGATAAAAATATCGATGTAATCATTGTAGTACCGACTAGTACGCTCCTGTACTTGGTATCATTACAGTTGATGTCGGGTATAGGTCTAACCGTGGCATTTGTTTACATTCAGGAAAGCCAGCTTGCTGTTAGCGGCGAGCTATCGTATCCTCCTACGGTGTGTCGTGAAGCATGGTTAGCTATTCCTCTGTCCTCCAGTGATAATGATACTTCGACGTGGAGGTAGCTAAAACACTGCCGACTCCGAAAGCTAGCTAGCCATGTTTTAAAGCATGTCTTCCTGAGGGCGTTTCAGTGTTATAGCTTCTTCTTTATCGTTAGTTTTCAAGCCAAAATGCGTCCGTTCTCCCTTTTCTGTCTACACACTGTGTCTGCTTGTAAGGGAATAGATGTTTTTTTAAAGCCAGTATAGTACTGTGTGGAAGTCACTTCCTAACGGTTCCACTGACATACACGTCATAACAGCTAGGCGTGCCAAGTTGAAAAAGTTGTAATGGTTTTTTTTCAAGATCTTTCCAAAATGCTTTGCCGTCAGCACATGCCACGCCCCCGTCTGATGGTACTCTGTCTTCAGCACCATGGACAGAGGCGGTGACCTTTGCTCCTGCAAGCGCGCTGATCACACTTTCCCTCCACATACTGTTTATGATTCATTAGTACCGCAATACTTACTAAGTACCGGTATACAGTACAACCCTAGTACACGTCCACAGACACACGGTACCCCAGTGCTTTTGCAGTAGCCCCGTTGCCACAGCAACCAAAACAGACGCATCAAGGCTGGATCTTGCCCTTGCACACTAAGTTGCGAGCACGTTGCGCAAGCACACATGAGTGCACAGAAGGCATGAGTGACGCAACGCTCTTGACCTTGCCCGCGCTTGGCGCCGCTCCAAGTGAGGCTGCCGGTGGTGTCGAAACCCGCCGTGCGAGCGCAACAGCGAGTGTGCGCCGTCAACCGCCGCTCTGCTCCTCGTTCCCCACACTCTCCTCGATTGCCTGTGGCGTGGACTCGCACGCGTTACCCCCGCCGGCGCCCTACGACTTGACACGGCCATTGTGTCCTCGCCGCCCCGCTGGCCCCTAAAACAAACACTTACAGTACGTGGGAGAGAACGTTCCAGTTTGACAACGCTTTACCTACTGAGTGCCAATTAAAATTCCTGTCATACTCAATGCCCTGTTTTGTGATCACAATGTAACAGAGGCCCGGGGGGTATTTATCCAATAATAAAGCTGCGATAAATTGGAAAGTGCTAACTATTTAGGACATGGTTTTGCCTTCGAGGGGGGAGAAAAAAACACTTCTGAGAGCGAAACACAGCAGGGATTGTTCCTCCTTACAAGCGCGTTAAATTTTGCATTCCTGATCAATAATAAATACATCTTTGTTTTTTTACAGTAGGGAAGGGGTTAATCCTTTTGAAATGCAGTCTGCCGGAAATGACGGAAAGCACCCCTTTACATAACAACTGACGCCGTGGTCTAAGTCGGAATTGCCACCAAACAGATTTTAAAGGCCTACTGAAACCCACTACTACCGACCACGCAGTCTGATAGTTTATATATCAATGATGAAATCTTAACATTATAACACATGCCAATACAGCCGGGTTAACTTATAAAGTGACATTTTAAATTTGCCGCTAAACTTCCGGTTCGAAACGCCTCTGAGGATGACGTATGCGCGTGACGTAGACCGGCGAACACGGGTATGCCTTCCACATTGAAGCCAATACGAAAAAGCTCTGTTTTCATTTCATAATTCCACAGTATTCTGGACATCTGTGTTCGTGAATCTGTTGCAATCATGTTCATTGCATTATGGAGAAAGAAGCTGAGCAAGCAAAGAAGAAAGTTGTCGGTGCGAAATGGACGTATTTTTCGAACGTAGTCAGCAACAACAGTACACAGCCGGCGCTTCTTTGTTTACATTCCCGAAAGATGCAGTCAAGATGGAAGAACTCGGATAACAGAGACTCTAACCAGGAGGACTTTTGACTTCGATACACAGACGCCTGTAGAGAACTGGGACAACACAGACTCTTACCAGGATTACTTTGATTTGGATGACAAAGACGCAGACGTGCTACTGTGAGTATGCAGCTTTGGCTTCTAAACATTTGATCGCTTGACCGTATGTGCGCAACTTTTTTTTGCGTATGTACGTAACTTTTTAAAAATATATAAGCTTTATGAACCTTGGGTTAGGTGAACGGTCTTTTGGGCTGAGTGATTGTGTGTGTTGATCAGGTGTTTGAATTGTATTGGCGTGTTCTATGGAGCTAGGAGCTAGCATAGGAGCTAGGAGCTAGCATAACAAACACGCAGGTGTTTTTATGCAGGATTAATTGGTGTCATATTAAATATAAGCCTGGTTGTGTTGTGGCTAATAGAGTAAATATATGTCTTGTGTTTATTTACTGTTGTAGTCATTCCCAGCTGAATATCAGGTACCGTGAGTATGCAGCCTTGGCTGCTAAACATTTGATAGCTTGACCGTATGTGCGCGTCACGTACGTAACTTTTTAAAAATATATGAGCTTTATGAACCTTGGGTTAGGTGAACGGTCTTTTGGGCTGAGTGATTGTGTGTGTTGATCAGGTGTTTGAATTGTATTGGCGTGTTCTATGGAGCTAGGAGCTAGCAGAGGAGCTAGCATAACAAACACTTAGGTGTTTTTATGCAGGATTAATTTGTGGCATATTAAATATAAGCCTGGTTGTGTTGTGGCTAATAGAGTATATATATGTCTTGTGTTTATTTACTGTTGTAGTCATTCCCAGCTGAATATCAGGTCACCCCCGGCTCTCACAGCATCTTCCCTATCTGAATAGCTTCAACTCCCCACTAGTCCTTCACTTGCACTTTACTCATCCACAAATCTTTCATCCTCGCTCAAATTAATGGGGAAATTGTCGCTTTCTCGGTCCGAATCTCTCTCACTTCATGCGGCCATCATTGTAAACAATAGGGAACTTTGCGTATATGTTCAACTGACTACGTCACGCTACTTCCGGTAGGGGCAAGCCTTTTTTTTTATCAGATACCAAAAGTTGCAATCTTTATCGTCGTTGTTCTCTACTAAATCCTTTCAGCAAAAATATGGCAATATCGCGAAATGATCAAGTATGACACATAGAATAGATCTGCTATCCCCGTTTAAATTTAAAAAATTCATTTCAGTAGGCCTTTAAGGTATTCACCACTACTGCCGTCTGGTGGCTACATTTGTCACGTTTCATGTGTCAGATGAATTGGGACAAATGGGGTCAAACAGTCGAAACCTTCATTTGACATTTTCCCGATTTTGAAGTACATTATCCACAAAAAAACCCCAAAACCAGTGAAGTTGACACGTTGTGTAAATCGTAAATAAAAACAGAATGACAAGATATTTAATGCTCGAACTAAGAAACAATTTTTTTTTTTTTGCAAATAATCATTAACTGAGAATTTAATGGCAGCAACACATTGCAATAAAGTTGGCACAGGGGCATTTTTACCACTGTGTTGCATGGCCTTTCCTTTTAACAACACTCAGTAAACGTTTGGGAACTGAGGAGACCAATTTTTGAAGCTTTTCAGGTGGAATTCTTTCCCATTCTTGCTTGATGTACAGCTTAAGTTGTTCAACAGTCCGGGGTCTCCATTGTGGTATTTTAGGCTTCATATTGCGCCACACATTTTCAATGTGGGACAGGTCTGGACTACAGGCAGGCCAGTCTAGTACCCGCACTCTTTTACTATGAAGCCACACTGTTATAACACGTGGCTCGGCACTGTCTTGCTGAAATAAGCAGGGGCATCCATGATAATGTTGCTTGGATGGCAACATATGTTGCTCCAAAACCTGTATGTACCTTTCAGCATTAATGGTGTGTAAGTTACCCATGCCTTAATACACCCCCATACCATCCCAGATGCTGGCTTTTGAACTTTGCGCCTATAACAATCTGAATGGTTCTTTTCCTTTCTGTTCCGGAGGACACGACATCCTTAGTTTCCAAAAACAATTTGAAATGTGGACTCGTCAGACCACAGAACACTTTTCCACTTTGCATCAGTCCATCTTAGATGAGCTCGGGCCCAGCGAAGCAGGCGGCGTTTCTGGGTGTTGTTGATAAATGGCTTTCGCTTTGCATAGTAGAGTTTTAAATTGCACTTACAGATGTAGCGACAAACTGTAGTTACTGACAGTGGTTTTATCAAGTGTTCCTGAGTCCATGTGGTGATATCCTTTACACACTGATGTCGCTTTTTGATGCAGTACCGCCTGAGGGATCGAAGGTCACGGGCCAAGATTCTCTGAACCTTTTGATGATATTACGGACCGTAGATGGCTTATTGAGAAATGTTGTTCTTAAACTGTTGGACAATTTGCTCACGCATTTGTTCACAAAGTGGTGACCCTCGCTCCATCCTTGTTTGTGAATGACTGAGCATTTCGTGGAAGCTTCTTTTATACCCAATCATGGCACCCACCTGTGCCCAACTAACCTGTCCACCTGCGGGATGTTCCAAATAAGTATTTCATGAGCATTCCTCAACTTTCTCAGTCTTTTTTGCCACTTGTGCCAGCTTTTTTGAAACATGTTGCAGGCATCAAATTCCAAATGAGCTAATATTTGCAAAAAATAACAAAGTTTTCCAGTTCGTACGTTAAATATCTTGTCTTTGCAGTCTATTCAATTGAATATAGGTTGTAAGGGATTTGCAAATCATTGTATTTTGTTTTTATTTACCATTTACACAACGTGCCAACTTCACTGGTTTTGGGTTTTGTACTTCTGTTTACTAGTGTGGTGAAGTTTGTTGTGAACTTTTGGGTATGACTTTGCTCTCTCCTCCTTGCTCTTTGTCCGCATGTCAGAATAATGAGGGCGAGAGCCATGCGGATTTCGGGCCGTAGCCTGGACAGCCTGCTCAGAAGGCCCTATGAATATTCAGTCCTGCATATGGCGCCGTGCATTAGGACCCGCATGCACTTAAAGGCGCTAATTAAGATGCCTGTTCAGAACAGGTGTGGCTGTGGTTAATGTCAAAGAGCTTTAGTGGACGGTTTTTGTTCTAAAGTTTAAAGGGGGAACTTTATATGGTCTCTGGTCTGAACCCCAGGGTGCAGAGCAGCTGGCATCAAATTCTAAAGTTAATGATTATTTGCAACAAAACAAAATGTTTATCAGTTTGAACATCAAATATGTTGTCTTTGTAGCATATTCAACTGAATATGGGTTGAAAATGATTTGCAAATCATTGTATTTCGTTTATATTTACATCTAACACAATTTCCCAACTCATATGGAAACAGGGTTTGTATTAGTGTTCCTAAAAATCAGATATACCGGGCCCCAGACACATTTTTTTCCTCTAAATTTGGCCCCGGAGTCAAGATAATTGCCCAGGCCTGGTCCAAAGTAAGAAAAAAGTAAACAAAACAAATAAAAAAGTTTAATCCCAACTATAAATGTATGCTTTTATTGGTCGATTTATACAAACCCCGTTTCCATATGAGTTGGGAAATTGTGTTAGATGTAAATATAAATGGAATACAATGATTTACAAATCATTTTCAACCCATATTCAGTTGAATATGCTACAAAGACAACATATTTGATGTTCAAACTGATAAACATTTTTTTTTTTGCAAATAATCATTAACTTCAGAATTTGGTGCCAGCAACACGTGACAAAGAAGTTGGGAAAAGTGGCAATAAATACTGATAAAGTTGAGGAATGCTCATCAAACACTTATTTGGAACATCCCACAGGTGAACAGGCAAATTGGGAACAGGTGGGTGCCATGATTGGGTATAAAAGTAGATTCCATGAAATGCTCAGTCATTCACAAACAAGGATGGGGCGAGGGTCAACACTTTGTCAACAAATGCGTGAGCAAATTGTTGAACAGTTTAAGAAAAACCTTTCTCAACCAGCTATTGCAAGGAATTTAGGGATTTCACCATCTACTGTCCGTAATATCATCAAAGGGTTCAGAGAATCTGGAGAAATCACTGCACGTAAGCAGCTAAGCCCGTGACCTTCGATCCCTCAGGCTGTACTGCATCAACAAGCGACATCAGTGTGTAAAGGATATCACCACATGGGCTCAGGAACACTTCAGAAACCCACTGTCAGTAACTACAGTTGGTCGCTACATTTGTAAGTGTAAGTTAAAACTCTCCTATGCAAAACGAAAACCGTTTATCAACAACACCCAGAAACGCCGTCAGCTTCGCTGGGCCTGAGCTCATCTAAGATGGACTGATACAAAGTGGAAAAGTGTTCTGTGGTCTGACGAGTCCACATTTCAAATTGTTTTTGGAAACTGTGGACGTCGTTTCCTCCGGACCAAAGAGGAAAAGAACCATCCGGATTGTTATAGGCGCAAAGTTGAAAAGCCAGCATCTGTGATGGTATGGGGGTGTATTAGTGCCCAAGACATGGGTAACTTACACATCTGTGAAGGCACCATTAATGCTGAAAGGTACATACAAGTTTTGGAGCAACATATGTTGTCATCCAAGCAACGTTACCATGGACGCCCCTGCTTATTTCAGCAAGACAATGCCAAGCCACGTGTTACATCAACGTGGCTTCATAGTAAAAGAGTGCGGGTACTAGACTGGCCTGCGTGTAGTCCAGACCTGTCTCCCATTGAAAATGTGTGGCGCATTACGAAGCCTAAAATACCACAACGGAGACCCCCGGACTGTTGAACAACTTAAGCTGTACATCAAGCAAGAATGGGAAAGAATTCCACCTGAGAAGCTTAAAAAATGTGTCTCCTCAGTTCCCAAACGTTTACTGAGTGTTGTTAAAAGGAAAGGCCATGTAACACAGTGGTGAACATGCCCTTTCCCAACTACTTTGGCACGTGTTGCAGCCATGAAATTCTAAGTTAATTATTATTTGCGGAAAAAAAAAAAAAGTTTATGAGTTTGAACATCAAATATCTTGTCTTTGTAGTGCATTCAATTACATTTGGGTTGAAAAGGATTTGGAAATCATTGTATTCTGTTTATATTTACATCTAACACAATTTCCCAACTCATATGGAAATGGGGTTTGTACTTTTAATGATAGAGTAAATCACTTTTTTGCCTCAGAGCTGCAGCTCGACCAGTTGTTGACAATTATTCGGAAGGCAGTATTCTCCGAAACCAAATCGTGGTGCAGAACTGTCTCGGTGGAGTGCCATATTGACAGTGTTTACAACAAACAATGTGCGGCTCATTGAAAATAAAAAAATAAAAAATACAATAAAAAAAAAAATCTCCCACACAGGCCCGAAGGTTGACAACAGAGTGTTTGACTGCAGAGAGAGTCACGATTCGATCTTTGTTTGCCTTCCCTTCCACATTTTCAATATCAGATCATGTCTTTTTGTCCCTTTGCCAAACCTCTTTTTGTTTTTATTTGCTCCTCTCATACTTGACTTCCTCTCTTCCTTCCTCAGAGACGTGGTCTATTCTCCGGAGGTCAATGTGGTGGACAAAATCAATCTTCTCCCAGCGGGGCATCAAGTGTCTGCAAAAAGTATACAGCCCAAACTGTAAATACACACACACGCACACACACACACACACACATGCATGCATAATAATAGGATATACTCATTGCTATTCATTATTCTAAGCCGATAGGAATTGGGCGATGGGAACTCCCACGGGTAACTTTTATTCAACAATCACTATTTGTCCTACTTATCTAATTAACACATTTGAAAATTAGTTAATGAATATATTGCATGATTTTGCAAATAAAATTGATGCATGCCACACATAATCATATCACGTATATTAAATAAATACAAATATCAGTAAATACGACAAAGCAAACAAAGCCTTTAGGTTTACTGTAAATATGGTAGGAAATTAGAATTTTTGGACATAAACTTTTTGAACTGCTGCCCTCGGGCAGGAGATACAGGACAATAAAATGCCGGACAAACCAATTTAACAACACTTTTTACCCGAGAGCAATAGTGTCGATGAACACAAGACAATAATGACTGTGCATGTGAGCTGTGTGCTTGGTATTTTTATGTATTTATCTATGTTCTTATGTTTTTATGTGTTATTATGAATTTGCACTAAATTAGTTTTTGCTTACAAAAAAGATATATTCTATTCTATTCTATTCTATTCTATTCTATTCTATTCTATGGTAGGAAATTAGAAAAAAAAACCAAAAAAACCGGTGTGTGTTATCTGGAGACCTTACAAGCCAGTTAAGAGTAGGTAGGTTTTTGAGTGGAAAAAGTGTTTTAAGAGCATAGGAAGTGTTTGGAAGTGTGTGTAAAAGCTGTGTGGCGTTGTAAAAACATTAAATGTGTATATTATTCATATAAATCATAAAATAAATGGCGTACACACTACGCAGATACAGTATTCACCAACCACGAAGCGCAACCACAGGATGCAGAGACGGCAGGCGGGGGGTGCAGTTAAAGTATTTACCAAATTTACCCCCCCCCACCCCCCCCCCCCCCCCCCCCACCGGTCCGTGGGACAAATTTTCAATGTCTCTTCGTGCTTCACTCTGTTTTTTCTCGTGCGTCACTCTTGTGGTCTTCGACATGTTTGTTTTTGCAACATCCTTGGATCCCTTAATCATACTTAGACAATCAAAACATTCTGTAGACAGGTTGGCACAACTTAATATTCACTTTTGTCCCACACCCGGTCCGTTCAATGGCACAGAATAGAAGAGAAATTAAATGAGCGTACATTCTTGACAGACATGAAATATAGTTCAAAGGTCAGAAATTCTACTGCAGCAGTGCTCACGCGGCGGGTATCCATTTTTGGCAAGGAATCAGTTTCTGAAGCTGTGAATAATAGCTTTAACTAACAGTTGCCTCGATCCATGACTCAACTGCTGATGGCATCATAGCAGTAAATAATTAAACGTAACCTCTTCACTCTCTCCCAGCTGTCCACATATTACCATGTGGGACATGTCAAATCCACACGTTTTGTTTTTGGCGGTGACTTCCTCATCTCACAAGGAAAAGCCTCTGATTGGCTGTCCTTAATAACTAGCCCCCGCCCCACCCATCGACAAGAGGAAATGAAATATGATTTGGATAATAAGGTAATTGTGTTATTTTTCTTAGTCAACGTGCCTTCTGGTTTTGATTAGATATCGTCTTATTTGTACCTGCTCTGATGTAAAAATAAAATAAAATTAAAAAAAATAAAATAGCTTCCATGCATCAAGTGGCTTCTTCTAAAATAATGGATTATTTAAAAATATGATGTCAGCTTTTTTTTTAAATTAAAGATACCTTCCTAAAATCAGCAGTGGATCTGAACAGGCGTTTTGATAAAAGCATACACTTTTTTTTTGTTGTAAAAACAGATATTTTAACTTGTATTTCCTGCAGTCAAAATAGCTGTGGATTGTCTAAAAAAAATTGTTTACCAAACGATGATGGAACGAGCTATACAAAATGAATACTTTGTTGTCCTTGTGAAACCCAAAGTGAGTTCTTTCACCCGATTGGTTTCTTGTTGTTATAGAAACAGGAAGTCTACATTGAATTGCCCTCCTTTAGTGCCTCTGGAGAGCCCAACAATCATATTTGAGACATCGCCCACATCAGTAATCAAGTTTTGGTGACATCATCGCCATTATGTCGAGCTTACAAGAATATAGAGTGGATGTTTACTCCACAGGAGGCCATTTGTGTGTTCCTTTCTTCCATATTTATATAACCTTTGTGTTGAACGCTGCTCTTTATGTTTTTGTGGTATGTTGACATGAAAATGATGAAATCGTAGATCTGAATTGAAGCTGATGTTCGAACTGAAAATGTTTATTTTTTTGGCAAATAATCATTAACTGAGAATTTAATGGCAGCAACACATTGCAAAAAAGTTGGCACAGGGATATTTTTACCACCGTGTTACATGGCCTTTCCTTTTAACAACACTCAGTAAATGTTTGGGAACTGAGGAGACCAATTTTTGAAGCTTTTCAGGTGGAATTCTTTCCCATTCTTGCTTGATGTACAGCTTAAGTTGTTCAACAGTCCGAGGTCTCAGTTGTGGTATTTGAGGCTTCATATTGCGCCACACATTTTCAATGGGAGACAGGTCTGGACTACAGGCAGGCCAGTCTAGTAACCGCACTCTTTTACTACGAAGCTACGCTGTTGTAACACGTGGCTTGGCATCGTCTTGCTGAAATAAGCAGGGGCGTCCATGATAACGTTGCTTGGATGGCAACATATGTTGTTTCAAAACCTGTATGTACCTTTCAGCATTAATGGTGCCTTCATAGATGTGTAAGTTACCCATGTCTTGGGCACTAATACACCCCCATACCATCACAGACGCTGGCTTTTGAAATGTTTGCCTATAACAATCCGGATGGTTCTTCTCCTCTTTGTTCCGGAGGACACGACGTCCACAGTTTCCAAAAACAATTTGAAATGTGGACTCGTCAGACCACAGAACACTTTTCCACTTTGCATCAGTCCATCTTAGATGAGCTCGGGCCCAGCGAAGCCGGCGGCGTTTATGGGTGTTGTTGATAAATGGCTTTCGCTTTGCATAGTAGAGTTTTAACTTGCACTTACAGATGTAGCGACCAACTGCAGTTACTGACAATGGTTTTCTGAATTGTTCCTGAGCCCATGTGGTGATATCCTTTACACATTGATGTCGCTTTTTGATGCAGTAACACCCCAGGGATTGAGGGTCACGGGCATTGTCGCTTACACACAGTGATTTCTCCAGATTCTCTGAACCTTTTGATGATATTACGGACCGTAGATGGTGAAATCCCAAAATTCCTTCCAATAGCTCGTTGAGAAATGTTGTTCCTAAACTGTTTGACAATTTGCTCACGCATTTGTTGACAAAGTGGTGACCCTCGCCCCATCCTTGTTTGTGAACGACTGAGCATTTCATGGAAGCTGCTTTTATACCCAATCATGGCACCCACCTGTTCCCAATTAGCCTGTTCACCTTTGGGATGTTCCAAAGAAAGTGTTTGATGAGCATTCCTCAACTTTCTCAGTCTTTTTTGCCACTTGTGCCAGCTTTTTTTGAAACATGTTGCAGGCATCAAATTCCAAATGAGCTAATAATTGCAAAAAATAACAAAGTTTACCAGTTTGAACGTTTAGTATCTTGTCTTTGCAGTCTATTCAATTGAATATAAGTTGAAAATGATTTGCGAATCATTGTATTCTGTTTTTATTTACCATTTACACAACGTGCCAACTTCACTGGTTTTGGGTTTTGTAGGTTGCGGTTGATGGGGGGACCCCAGGAAGCAGAGAATGCAAGCAGTATGAAAGCAGACGGTCCCTTTATTAGGTACCAAGCAGAGTATCAGAAAACAAGGCGCACTGGCCTGGGACGAGCAGTCAACCACAGGAGAAAATGCAAAAGATAGAAAAAAACAATGGTGAGGCACAACACGATCATTGGAAAAATGGACCAGCGTCACAAGAAAGGTGACACTGGCAGATAAACCGTCCTGAGTCAGACTGGCAATCAGCGACAGGTAAGCCTCGTAATTGAAAACTAGGAAAAGGTGAGGACGAGGGGCTTTAGAAGCAGGAGTCAAGTCACAGGAAGACTTTGATTGATTGATTGATTTAAACTTTTATTAGTAGATTGCACAGTTCAGTACACATATTCCGTACAATTGACCACTAAATGGTAAATGGTTTTTCAACTTGTTTAAGTCGGGGTCCACGTAAATCAATTCATGGTACAAATATACTGTATACCAGGGGTCACCAACCTTTTTGAAACCAAGAGCTACTTCTTGGGTACTGATTAATGCGAAGGGCTACCAGTTTGATACACACTTAAATAAATTGCCAGAAATAGCCAATTTGCTCAATTTACCTTTAACTCTATGTTATTATTAATAATTAATGATATTTACACTTAATTGAACGATTTAAAAGAGGAGAAAACATGAAAAAAATGACAATTAAATTTTGAAACATATTTTATCTTCAATTTCGACTCTTTAAAATTCAAAATTCAACCGAAAAAAAGAAGAGAAAAACTTTAAAAAAAGATTTTATGGAACATCATTAGTAATTTTTCCTGATTAAGATTAATTTTAGAATTTTGATGACATGTTTTAAATAGGTTAAAATCCAATTTACACTTTGTTAGAATATATAACAAATTGGACCAAGCTATATTTCTAACAAAGACAAATCATTATTTCTTCTAGATTTTCCAGAACAAAAATTCTAAAATAAATTCAAAAGACTTTGAAATAAGATTTAAATTTGATTCTACAGATTTTCTAGATTTGCTAGAATATTTTTTTTGAATTTTAATCATAATAAGTTTGAAGAAATATTTCACAAATATTCTTCGTCGAAAAAACAGAAGCTAAAATTAAGAATTAAATTAAAATGTATTTATTATTCTTTACAATAAAAAAAAAAAATGTACTTGAACATTGATTTAAATTGTCAGGAAAGAAGAGGAAGGAATATAAAAGGTAAAAAGGTATATGTGTTTAAAAATCCTAAAATCATTTTTAAGGTTGTATTTTTTCTCTAAAATGGTCTTTCTGAAAGTTATAAGAAGCAAAGTAAAAACAATTATGAATTTATTTAAACAAAAGAAGACCAAGTCTTTAAAATATTTTCTTGGATTTTCAAATTCTATTTGAGTTTTGTCTCTCTTAGAATTAAAAATGTCGGGCAAAGCGAGACCAGCTTGCTAGTAAATAAATACAATTAAAAAAATAGAGGCAGCTCACTGGTAAGTGCTGCTATTTGAGCTATTTTTAGAACAGGCCGGCGGGCTACTCATCTGGTCCTTACGGGCTACCTGGTGCCCGTGGGCACCGCGTTGGTGACCCCTGCTGTATACTATCATCATAATACAGTCATCACACAAGTTAATCATCAGAGTATATACATTGAATTATTTACATTGTTTACAATAGACGGACCAAAAACAGGAAAAGAAACCAAAATAAAAGTGTTGGACAGAAAGAAACCCTGAACACGGGAAAAATAATGCAAGGTAGTCTTGGTTTTTCAAAATGTTCTTTCGGGCTTGCTTGCTTTAGATATTTTCCTCTTTTTTTTTGGCGGTTTTCCTCTTTTTTTCTCAAATGGTGCTTACATGCCTGTAGGTAAAAACAGTTGGTTTTACGTAAATAGCTCCACCTTGTCATGATCTGTGGTTTGGATCATGTTTTATGTTATGTTCTGTTCAAGACTCCGTAGTTCCTGGTTGCACTTCCTTGTTTGTTTTGTCACAATGGTTACTCATTTTGTTCACCTGTCTCTGATTAGTGCTCACCTGCTTCCCGAGCACTAATCAGAGGCATTATTTAAGCCTGCCATTGCCAGTCAGTCGTCCTGGCGACATTACTCTGTTCTTGCTCTTTTCAGGATAGTTCCATGCTTGTATTCTTGTTCATAGTTCATGCTGCTCTGCTCATGTCACAGTAAGTGTTGTTTGTTTTTCATAGTTTACGTCAAAGTGATAGTTTTGTTTCCTTAGCCAAGTTGTGCCTCCGCTGTGAGCGCTTTTTGTTTGTAACCTTTTTTGAGTAGAAATTAAATCATGATCCTACCTTCTGCCGATGTCTGGTCCAGTCCGTTTGCATTCCGGGAAAACAACCCTCGCAGTAAGCTGCGTAAAAGTCCACGTCGTGACACACCTTAACCCAGAAAGTACTGCTTGGTCAATATCTTTATCCATTGCCACAACATAGTGATAGAAAAATATGACAAATACTGTACTTTAATACTTATAAAACATATATAAGGCTTAATTTACCCTATTTTCCGGACCATAGGGCGCACCGGATTGCCGATGAATGGTCTATTTTTTAACTGTTTTCATATATAAGGCACACCGGATTATAGGGCGCATTAAAAGAGTCCTATTTTTTTTTTTTTTTCTAAATTGAAAACATAACATGTAATGGTGGTTCTTTGGTCAAAATGTTGCATAGATTATGTTTTACAGATCATCTTCAAGCCGCTTTCTGACAGTCGCTTCCGGATGCGCCGTTTTGTGGGCGGTCTTATTTACGTGGCTCACCTTCGGCGGCGTCTTCTCCCCGTCATCTTTGTTGTAGCGGTGTAGCGTGCAAGGACGGGAGTGGAAGAAGTGTCAAAAGATGGCGCTAACTGTTTTAATGACAATCAGACTTTACTTCAATCAATAACGGAGCAGCATCTCAACAAGGCCGGAAATGTGTCCGACCGGAACTCTCTAATAACTAAAGTTCCTTGGGTGAATAAACTAAACTAAACTATGTTTTAGCGCTTTCATGGCGAGTTTACTGACAGATATAAGTAAGAACTTTACACTACTTTATATTAGAAATGGCAACAGTGTTACGGCTCAGACCCCTGCCGTCTGTGCGCACCTCGGGACACGCCCACGGGTGCGCACATCCAGGGACGCGCCATGCGCGTCTCCGCCCTGCAGCAGCCACCAGCTGCAAACACTCACCGGCTATCTGCACACCTGATCCTGATGAGGGCGTGCCGGATAAAGGCAGGGTGGACCCAAGGATCGGCGCGGGAACTTAGTTTTCTCATGGTGACCCGTAAGCGAAGCTTTAGCTCTCTCTCCTTGTTTTCCTCTCCGTGCCTTAACCCCCCCTGTCTTCTTCCGTGTCCCTGCAGTACCCTCCGTCGCCTGGACAGTGAGCTGTGCGTGTCACTTTTTCCTGGATCTCCCCCCCTGTGTTTTTGGACTGCATTCCTCGTTCCTGACTCCTCGCTCGCCCCTGGACTTGACGCCCCTCTCAGCCCCACGGACCCCCGCTTGAATCCCGGATCACCTGCCTGCCCCCTGGACTTCCTCTTCTCCCGTTCAACACTTTGGTAACACACACTTCAGTTAAATTACACACATAGTCTTACACTACACACTCATTACCTTTTGGATCTAGTTCACACTCCATTTCCTTAGTTTATTATATTAGTATTGTTTGTTATTATTATATATATTGGATATATATATATATATATATATATATATATATATATATATATATATATATATATATATATATATATATATATATATATTAATATATATATATATATATATATATATATATATATATATATATATATATATATATATATATATATATATATATATATAATAAATAATTGTATATACTGCCCTCTGGTGCCTGTTTGCCGTCACCTCCCCTTAGTGTAAAGCTACAAACAGCGGAGGATGAATGTCCCATACCAAGAAGATAGAGAAACAGAAGAAACTTATCGACTACCGTGTCGGCACGGACTACAAAGGCGGACGCGCGCAATTTTTCAGGACTTATGCAGATCCCAAATATAGATCAGCAGGTACCAGAAGGTAAAAAAAAGTTGCTTTTGCATAATATTGCAAAACAAAACGCCAGATAATATGTCTTACCTTATACACACACCATAATAATACTCGTATGTTGAAGCACATCAAGCGGTGCGGCTTCATAGCTTACCAAAGTCGTACTAAAACATTTTCATAGATTTTGTGTAATGTTGTATATTTTCAATGGAACATATAAAATATTGGTGTTGTTTACTTGAGTCATATTACCATCATATTGCAGTCTACACGTATCTCTTATGTTTGACTGCCATCTACTGGTCACACTTATCATTACATCATGTACCAAATAAAATCACTTCGAGGTTGGTATGCAAAACCAGAATTTTTCCATACATTAGGCGCACCCGGTAATAAGGCGCACTGTCGAGTTTTCAGGAAAAAAAAGGGATTTTAAGTGCGCCTTATAGTCCGGAAAATACGGTAATTTAACACTTAATTTGAGCCAAAATGTGTTGAATATGCTTAAAACAAAATCTCCAATGTAGTGAAGCCGCAATATTTGAAGCGTGACGTGGCGAGGGAAGACCGTAAATAGTCTAAATTAAAAATTAAAAAAAATACATTGGTTATTTTTTATTCTTATAGTAAGCTGTTAATATTCCAAGAGCAATAAAATATGTTTTAACGTTGAGACGTACACAAACACACCAATGTGGTCTTTGCAAACGTCACTTGCAAACCATCGACAAACGTCGATGAAAAAGATCATTTTCAATACCCGGTGAGTTACGGCCCACAGGTGCTCCACATGTGTCCTATCTGCTTAAAAGTGTGGAAGTACAGTACAGGCAAAGTCAAAGTGAATAGATGTGCGATGAAGGATACTGTGCACGGCCTTGAAGATTGTGTCGAAAATAATAAACAAAAACACTTGGATGGAACACATGTGGCCCCCAGATTTGGACCATAATTCATTGCTGTATTTAGGCTGACTTGAAGTGGACTCTGCGGGCTGTCACCAGGCCAAACCCATCTTGCTATGTGGGGAAATAACTGTGTGGTGTGTTTTTTTTGTTTTTTTAACTCAA
>NC_084732.1:81082230-81114730 GCF_033978785.1 Entelurus aequoreus
TTGTTCACAAAGTGGTGACCCTCGCCCCATCCTTGTTTGTGAATGACTGAGCATTTCATTCATGGAAGCTGCTTTTATACCCAATCATGGCACCCACCTGTTCCCAATGAGCCTGTTCACCTGTGGGATGTTCCAAATAAGTGTTTGATGAGCATTCCTCAACTTTCTCAGTCTTTTTTGCCACTTGTGCCAGCTTCTTTGAAACATGTTGCAGGCATCAAATTCCAAATGAGATAATGTTTGCAAAAGATAACCAAGTTTTCCAGTTCGAACGTTAAGTATCTTGTCTTTGCAGTCTATTCAATTGAATATAGGTTGAAAACAGTGGCGTGCGGTGAGGTTAATGTCTGGTGAGGCACGACTGCATCATCACAGTCACATTTAATAACATATGAACCTGCAGTGCAGGTGTACCTAATGTTGTGTCCCTGCGGTCGTTCGCGGCTCCTGCAGCGCGAGCATTGTTGTTTTTGCACTTTTTGGCTTCTTGTTAAGTGACTTTTTTTTGGGTGGATTCGGTCTTGCACGTGGAGGGTTTGGATGTGGGCTTTGGTTGGTGTGGCCGCGGCGCTCCCGTCGGGCGGTGCATTCTGCGGCGGAGGTGCTTGGCACCAGGAGGCGGGGTTAAGATACGAGCCTCACACAGTGTGTCTCCGCAGCAGATTTATGATCGCTCAGCACTAAAAATATGTTACACACATACAGTTGTTGACAAAATACACTGTACATTATATACCTCAGCTAACTAAACTATGGAAATGTATAATATAATTCATATAGCAATACGGTCTCACTGCACAGCAGGCCAGCAGTTAGCCGAGTCGCAATCCATGGTGAGGCACAAGTGCCTCAACTGGCTGCTGATCACCGCACCGTCTCTTCTCAGTATTTGAACGGCAAATGTGAAAATAAAAATAAAAATAATCTAAAACTGGTGAAGTTAAATGGAAAATAACTTTAGTATAATCACTGGATACATATAACAATTTAATTAATTTTTTTTTCTTTTTCTTTTTTTTTTCTTTCCATGATGGCAGGTGAGGCCCCGCCTCCCCTGCCTCTAGTGACTGCACGCCACTGGTTGAAAATGATTTGCAAATCATTGTATTTTGTTTTTATTTACTTCGTTGTTTTTTTTATATGGCAAACACACAAAATATGCAATATTTTCCACAGAAAATACTTCAAAGGCAAATATTTGATGTGAACTAATTGGAGCCTTAAACAGGCCAATAATTCAGAACAACATTGATTTTAATTAATTATTATTTTTTGCGATATTATAGTAAAAAAAAAAACAAATCCCACTAAAATTATTGGGGATTCAAAAAGGCCCAACTTATAGAAGTGTTAAAAATAGTCAAACGTTTTATTTCTTTTAACACTTGAGATCAACTTGAAATCCATCCATAAACTGTAAGTTTTTATTGTTGTTTTTTTATTTGTTTGTTTGCCAATACGGCAAACACACAAATTATGCAATATTTTCCACAGAAAATATTTCAAAGGGGGAATATTTGATGTAAAGTAATTGGAGCCTTCAATAAGCCAATAATTCATAACAACGTTGATTTTAATTCATTTATTAAAGGCCTACTGAAAGCCACTACTACCGACCACGCAGTCTGATAGTTTATATATCAATGATGAAATCTTAACATTGCAACACATGCCAATACGGCCGGGTTAACTTATAAAGTGCAATTTTAAAATTCCCGCCACACTTCCGGTTGAAAAACTCCTTTGGATATGATTTATGCGCGTGACGTCACAAAATCCACGGAAGTGGTTGGACCCCATCTGACCCGATATAAAAACCTCTTGTTTTCTTCGACAAAATTCCACAGTATTCTGGACATCTGTGTTGGTGAATCTTTTGCAATTTTTTTTAATGAACAATGGAGGCTGCAAAGAAGAATGTTGTAGGTGGGATCGATCGGTGTATTAGCGGCTAAGTACAATACTTACAGCAACACAACAAGGACTACTTACTGCGCCTAGCCGATGCTTGCCGCCAAACCCACGGGTGAAGTCCTTCGTCGCGCCGTCGATCGCTGGAACGCAGGTGAGCACGGCTGTTGATGGGAAGATGAAGGCTGGCTGGCGTAGGTGGAGCGCTAATGTTTTTATCATAGTTCTGTGAGGTCCGGTTGCTAAGTTGCTAAATTAGCCTTAGCGTCGTTAGCAACAGCATTGTTAAGCCTTACCAGGCTGAGAATTTTTAACCGTGTAGTTACATGTACATGGTTTAATAGTATTGTTGATCTTCTGTCTATCCTTCCAGTCAGGGATTTATTTATTTTGTTTCTATCTTCATTTGAGAACGATGCTATCACGTTAGCTCAGTAGCTAAGTGTGTCACCGATGTATTGTCGTGGAGATAAAAGCCACTTTAAATGTCCATTTCGCGTGCTCGACTCTCATTTTCAAGAGGATATAGTATCCGAGGTGGTTTAAAATACAAATCCGTGATCCACAATAAAAAAAGGAGAGTGTGGAATCCAATGAGCCAGCTTGTACCTAAGTTACGGTCAGAGTGAAAAAAGATACGTCCTGCACTGCCTCTCTAGTCCTTCACTGTAACGTTCCTCATCTACGAATCTTTCATCCTCGCTCAAATTAATGGGGTAATCGTCGCTTTGTCGCTCCGAATCTCTCTCGCTCCATTGTAAACAAAGGAAAATTGTGAGGAATATTACCTCCTGTGGTGTCACGCTACTTCCGGTACAGGCAAGGCTTTTTTTTAATCAGCGAGCAAAAGTTGCGAACTTTATCGTCGATTTTCTCTACTAAATCCTTTCAGCAAAAATATGGCAATATCGCGAAATGATCAAGTACGACACATAGAATGGATCTGCTATTCCCGTTTGAATAAAAAAAAATCATTTCAGTAGGCCTTTAAATAGTCGCCATATTATGA
Source organism: Entelurus aequoreus (assembly GCF_033978785.1). NCBI lineage: Eukaryota > Metazoa > Chordata > Actinopteri > Syngnathiformes > Syngnathidae > Entelurus > Entelurus aequoreus. Next base: position 81,085,151 of record NC_084732.1, read on the forward strand.
AAAAAAATAGGCGATGTTTGCAGATCGGGATGGTCTCTGATCACCTTAGCAGCGACCTGTCGCGATCAGAGTCCAGACATCTGTCTCAGGCCGGGGCGATGATACGCTTGATACCCCCCCCCCCCCCCCGCCCCCCCCCCTGCTCCTCTCGGCTCAAACACACCAGAGAGCAACATGATCTCCTGCAGCAGCGGCGGGGATGAAACGCTCGAGTGCGTGATTACAAGCTTGCAAACAAACACGGAGAGGCAAACAAAGTCAAAAAAGCTTTTTTGAATCCATAAAACGCTCTGGGGTGCATGGCGGTAGAAATCCCAGGAACATTTCCCCTGAGGCCAAAAAAAAGCAAGGCATGGACCAATGGAGGCTTCTTCTGCAGGCCCCTCCACACATTTATGTCATAAATTCCTGTCCACAGTTGTGACACAGGCCTTCCTCTTTGCTGACATTTCTCACTTCCTGAGTGGGCAGAGTGTTCATCCAAGAAGCTTCCTCACATCTCAGTTTTAGGGATGGTTGGACGGGGGGGAGGCAAGCCCTAAATCACTGCTAAGAGGGAAGCAATCATCTCCACTGCAGTCTGTTGTTCTTCAAAGGAACGCTCGCCGTTTTTAGCTCCGTGTTGTTTTTGGACTTGATGATGTCATCCTGGCACGGGCTCTCGGGCTGCTCCTTTCAATCCATGCTTCCATTTTTAAAACCTGCCATGAGCCAAGAGGGGAAGTAGTGGTCTCACTCGCTCTTCACTACACACACACATACACACTTGTATTTGTTATCTTCTTGAGACCGCCGAAAAAGGCCTACCTCTTTAGGACCACCCTTTCTAGGTATATGAAGATTTGTATTTACTACATTAATAATATATACATACTATGCAAATATTTAAAACAAGCTTGTTGTAAAAAATTAATTGGGATTTCACAAGAAAAAGGTCAGAATTTCACAAACTACTTGAAATTGTGGCAGTATTAATAATAAAAGTCGTAATTTTACTCAACGCAAGTCCAAAGTTTTACAAGAAAAACGGAACATTTGTGCGATATTACGATAAAAGTTGGAATTTTACTCGATAACAGAAAAGCTTAAAATGTTGGCAATTTAAGAAAAGAGTCATAATTTTTTTACATGACACAAAGTCACCGTTGAATTGATTACGTGGACCCCGACTTAAACAAGTTGAAAAACGTATTCGGGTGTTACCATTTAGTGGTCAATTGTACGGAATATGTACTGAACTGTGCAATCTACTAATAAAAGTTTCAATCAATCACCATTTTATGAGAAAACTTTAGAATTTTGGCAATGTTATAATAATAATGGGAATTTTACTTGGCAAAATCATGACAAAAGTCATAATTTTACTCAAAAAATGGCACTGTTTCACAAGAACAACGAAAAAATTGCCAGTAATTTGATAAAACTCAGAATTTTATATGACAAATGTCACAGTTTTGCGTTAAAAAGTCTACATTTTTACATAAAAAAGTAATAATTTTATGAGAAAACATTGCAATATTACAGAAAGGTCAACCTCTTTAGGACCACCCTTTCTAGGTATATAAAGATTTGTATTTACAACATTAATAATATATACATACTATGCAAATATTTTAAAAAAGCTTGTTGTGAAAAATTAGTTGGGATTTCACAAGAAAAAGGTCAGAATTTCACAAGAAAAACTTGAAATTGTGGCAGTATTAATAATAAAAGTTGTCATTTTACTCAACGCAAGTCCAAAGTTTTACAAGAAAAACGGAACATTTGTGCGATATTACGATAAAAGTTGGAATCTTACTCGATAACAGAAAAGCTTAAAATGTTGGCAATTTAAGAAAAGAGTCATCATTTTTTTACACGACACAAAGTCACCGTTGAATTGATTACGTGGACCCCGACTTAAACAAGTTGAAAAACTTATTCGGGTGTTACCATTTAGTGGTCAATTGTACGGAATATGTACTGAACTGTGCAATCTACTAATAAAAGTTTCAATCAATCACCATTTTATGAGAAAACTTTAGAATTTTGGCAATGTTATAATAATAATGGGAATTTTACTTGGCAAAATCATGACAAAAGTCATAATTTTACTCAAAAAATGGCACTGTTTCACAAGAACAATAAAAAAATTGCCAGTAATTAGATACAACTCAGAATTTTATATGACAAATGTCACAGTTTTGCGTTAAAAAGTCTACATTTTTACATAAAAAAGTAATAATTTTATGAGAAAACATTGCAATATTACAGAAAGGTCAACCTCTTTAGGACCACCCTTTCTAGGTATATAAAGATGTGTATTTACAACATTAATAATATATACATACTATGCAAATATTTAAAAAAAGCTTGTTGTGAAAAATTAGTTGGGATTTCACAAGAAAAAGGTCAGAATTTCACAAAAAAAACTTGAAATTGTGGCAGTATTAATAATAAAAGTCGTCATTTTACTCAACGCAAGTCCAAAGTTTTACAAGAAAAACGGAACATTTGTGCGATATTACGATAAAAGTTGGAATTTTACTCGATAACAGAAAAGCTTAAAATGTTGGCAATTTAAGAAAAGAGTCATCATTTTTTTACTCGACACAAAGTCACCGTTGAATTGATTACGTGGACCCAGACTTAAACAAGTTGAAAAACGTATTCGGGTGTTACCATTTAGTGGTCAATTGTGCGGAATATGTACTGAACTGTGCAATCTACTAATAAAAGTTTAAATCAATCACCATTTTATGAGAAAACTTTAGAATTTTGGCAATGTTATAATAATAATGGGAATTTTACTTGGCAAAATCATGACAAAAGTCATAATTTTACTCAAAAAATGGCACTGTTTCACAAGAACAACGAAAAAATTGCCAGTAATTTGATAAAACTCAGAATTTTATATGACAAATGTCACAGTTTTGCGTTAAAAAGTCTAAAGTTTTACATAAAAAGTAATAATTTTATGAGAAAACAGTTCGATATTACAGAAAGGTCAACCTCTTTAGGACCACCCTTTCTAGGTATATAAAGATGTGTATTTACAACATTAATAATATATATAAACTATGCAAATATTTTAAAAAAAGCTTGTGAAAATGAGTTGGGATTTCACAAGAAAAAGGTCACAATTTCACAAGAAAAACTTGGAATTTTGGCAGTATTATAATACAAGTCGTCATTTTTACTCAACGCAAGTCCAAGTTTTACAAGAAAAACGGAACATTTGTGCGATATTACGATAAAAGTTGGAATTTTACTCGAAAACAGTCGCCGTTTTACAAGAAAAGCTTAAAATTTTGGCAATTTTATGAAAAGAGTCGGAATTTTTTTACTCGACACAAAGTCACCGTTGAATTGATTACGTGGACCCCGACTTAAACAAGTTGAAAAACTTATTGGGGTGTTACCATTTAGTGGTCAATTGTACGGAATATGTACTGTACTGTGCAATCTACTAATAAAAGTTTCAATCAATTAATCAATCACCATTTTATGAGAAAACTTTAGAATTTTGGCAATGTTATAATAATAATGAGAATTTTACTTGGCAAAATTATGACAAAAGTCATCATTTTACTCAAAAAATGTCACTGTTTCACAAGAACAACGAAAAAATTGCCAGCAATTTGATAAAACTCAGAATTTTATATGACAAATGTCACAGTTTTGCGTTAAAAAGTCTACATTTTTACATAAAAAAGTAATAATTTTATGAGAAAACATTGCAATATTACAGAAAGGTCAACCTCTTTAGGACCACCCTTTCTAGGTATATAAAGATTTGTATTTGCAACATTAATAATATATACATAATATGCAAATATTTTAAAAAAGCTTGTTGTGAAAAATTAGTTGGGATTTCACAAGAAAAAGGTCAGAATTTCACAATAAAAACTTGAAATTGTGGCAGTATTAATAATAAAAGTCGTCATTTTACTCAACGCAAGTCCAAAGTTTTACAAGAAAAACGGAACATTTGTGCGATATTACGATAAAAGTTGGAATTTTACTCGATAACAGAAAAGCTTAAAATGTTGGCAATTTAAGAAAAGAGTCATCATTTTTTTACTCGACACAAAGTCACCGTTGAATTGATTACGTGGACCCCGACTTAAACAAGTTGAAAAACTTATTCGGGTGTTACCATTTAGTGGTCAATTGTACGGAATATGTACTGAACTGTGCAATCTACTAATAAAAGTTTAAATCAATCACCATTTTATGAGAAAACTTTAGAATTTTGGCAATGTTATAATAATAATGGGAATTTTACTTGGCAAAATCATGACAAAAGTCATAATTTTACTCAAAAAATGGCACTGTTTCACAAGAACAATGAAAAAATTGCCAGTAATTTGATAAAACTCAGAATTTTATATGACAAATGTCACAGTTTTGCATTAAAAAGTCTAAATTTTTACATAAAAAGTAATAATTTTATGAGAAAACAGTTCAATATTACAGAAAGGTCAACCTCTTTAGGACCACCCTTTCTAGGTATATAAAGATTTGTATTTACAACATTAATAATATATATAAACTATGCAAGTATAAAAAAAAAAGCTTGTGAAAATGAGTTGGGATTTCACAAGAAAAAGGTCACAATTTCACAAGAAAAACTTGGAATTTTGGCAGTATTATAATAAAAGTCGTCATTTTTACTCAACGCAAGTCCAAGTTTTACAAGAAAAACGGAACATTTGTGCGATACTACGATAAAAGTTGGAATTTTACTCGATAACAGTCGCCGTTTTACAAGAAAAGCTTAAAATTTTGGCAATTTTATGAAAAGAGTCTGAATTTTTTTACTCGACACAAAGTCACCGTTGAATTGCTTACGTGGACCCCGACTTAAACAAGTTGAAAAACTTATTGGGGTGTTACCATTAAGTGGTCAATTGTACGGAATATGTACTGTACTGTGCAATCTACTAATAAAAGTTTCAATCAATTAATCAATCACCATTTTACGAGAAAACTTTAGAATTTTGGCAATGTTATAATAATAATGGGAATTTTACCTGGCAAAATTATGACAAAAATCATCATTTTGCTAAAAAAATGGCACTGTTTCACAAGAACAACGAACAAATTGCCAATAATTTGATAAAACTCTGAATTTTATATGACAAATGTCAGTTTTGCATTAAAAAGTCTGAATTTTTACATAAAGTAATAATTTTTTGAGAAAACATTGCAATATTACAGAAAGGCCAACCTCTTTAGGACCACCCTTTCTAGGTATATAAAGATTTGTATTTACAACATTAATAATATATATAAACTATGCAAATATTTAAAAAAAGCTTGTGAAAATGAGTTGGGATTTCACAATAAAAAGGTCACAATTTCACAAGAAAAACTTGGAATTTTGGCAGTATTAGAAGAAAAGTCGTCATTTTTACTCAACGCAAGTCCAAGTTTTACAAGAAAAACGGAACATTTGTGCGATATTACGATAAAAATTGGAATTTTACTCGATAACAGTCGCCGTTTTACAAGAAAAGCTTAAAATGTTGGCAATTTTATGAAAAGAGTCTGAATTTTTTTACTCGACACAAAGTCACCGTTGAATTGATTACGTGGACCCCGACTTAAACAAGTTGAAAAACGTATTCGGGTGTTACCATTTAGTGGTCAATTGTACGGAATATGTACTGTACTGTGCAATCTACTAATAAAAGTTTCAATCAATCAATCAATCACCATTTTATGAGAAAACTTTAGAATTTTGGCAATGTTATAATAATAATGGGAATTTTACTTGGCAAAATTATGACAAAAATCATCATTTTACTCAAAAAATTGCACTGTTTCACAAGAACAACGAAAAAATTGCCAATCATTTGATAAAACTCTGAATTTTATATGACAAATGTCACCGTTTTGCATTAAAAAGTCTGAATTTTTACATTAAAAAAGTAATAATTTTATGAGAAAACATTGCAATATTACAGAAAGGCCGACCTCTTTAGGACCACCCTTTCTAGGTATATAAAGATGTGTATTTACAACATTAATAATATATATAAACTATGCAAGTATAAAAAAAAAGCTTGTGAAAATGAGTTGGGATTTCACAAGAAAAAGGTCACAATTTCACAAGAAAAACTTGGAATTTTGGCAATATTAATAATAACTCGTCATTTTACTTAACGCAAGTCCAAAGTTTTACAAGAAAAATTGAACATTTGTGCGATATTATGATAAAAGTTGGAATTTTACTCTAACAATCGCAGTTTTACAAGAAAAGCTTAAAATGTTGGCAATTTTATTAGGGATGTCCGATAATGGCTTTTTGCCGATATCCGATATTCCGATATTGTCCAACTCTTAATTACCGATACCGATATCAACCGATACTGATATATACAGTCGTGGAATTAACACATTATTATGCCTAATTTGGACAGCCAGGTATGGTGAAGATTAGGTCCTATTTAAAAAAATTAATAAAATAATATAAATAAATTAAAAACATTTTCTTGAATAAAAAAGATAGTAAAACAATATAAAAACAGTTACATAGAAACTAGTAATTAATGAAAATGAGAAAATTAACTGTTAAAGGTTAGTACTATTAGTGGACCAGCAGCACGCACAATCATGTGTGCTTACGGACTGTATCCCTTGCAGACTGTATTGATATATATTGATATATAATGTAGGAACCAGAATATAAATAACAGAAAGAAACAACCCTTTTGTGTGAATGAGTGTAAATGGGGGAGGGAGGTTTTTTGGGTTGGTTTACTAATTGTAAGTGTATCTTGTGTTTTTTATGTTTATTTAATAAAAATAATAGCAATAAACAAATTTAAAAAACGATACCGATAATTTCCGATATTACATTTTAAAGCATTTATCGCCCGATAATATCGGCAGGCCGATATTATTAGACATCTCTAAATTTTTATGAAAAGAGTCGTAATTGTTTTACTCTACACAAAGTCACCATTTTATGAGAAAACTCTTAAAATGTTGGTAATGTTATAATAATAATGGGAATTTTACTTGGCAAACTTATGACAAAAGTCATCATTTTACTCAAAAAATGGCACTGTTTTACGAGAACAACGAAAAAATTGCCAATAATTTGATAAAAGTCAGAATTTTATATGACAAATGTCACTGTTTTGCATTAAAAAGTCTGAATTTTACATAAAAAAAGTAATAATTTTATGAGAAAACATTGCAATATTACAGAAAGAGAAAGAATATGAGAAATTGTTCCAAATTTTATAAGAAAAAAGTCGACACATTGTGTGAAAAAACTGCTTTTAGTTAATAATTTTTTTTTAATTGAATTTTTTGTTTGTAATTGGTTTTTAATCTTCATTATTTACTTCAAGTTATTATAGTATATTTCTATATACATATTTATTTTTATTAATTTTGGCCAAAGGGGGCACATTTCAATTTCTTACACACACTTGTTATTTCATATGTTGGCCAGAGTGGAGCACTTCAAATTTGTACACACACTTGTTATTTCATATGTTGGCCAGAGGGGGAGCACTTTTAAAACCGACACACAGTCAATTTGAAAAACCCTCCTTTTTGGGACCACCCTCATTTTGACCATCAGGGGTGCTAATGAGACATTCTCTATTAGATGCAGTGGTTTTCCGTATTGGGACCATGATTTATGTCCTAACTTGTTCACCGTTCCTCATATGGAAGGTACTTTTCCTTGTTGATGTCTCAAGAAGGGTAGAAATACAAGAACACACACACACACACACACACACACACACACACACACACACACACACACACACACACACACACACACACACACACACACACACACACACACACACACACACACGTGTTCAGGTATGTTCTGCTGCTTGCCGCAAGACAATACTTCTGAAAGTTCAACTGTGTGTTTACGAGAAAAAAGGGGAAGGGGGAACGAATGGGATGAAGATGGATTTTGAGCAGAAGCGCAGAGAAAAAACAACAACTTTTGGATGGGCTGGAAATGTGGAAACATGTTCATTCTGTTATGACAACAAAAAAAGGAAAAAAGATACATTGATTAGGTTTTCTAATGCATCATTCTTTATAGTCATAAATATTATATTAAAATATCTAAAACCCAAAATGTAGCACAAAATTATTGTTTATATTTTGTATTCAAATGCTGCAAAACAATAGTATACATTTATTATTTGTAGATCATTTTACTGTATTACTATTACTATTATTAATATTATTATTATTATTAAATTATAATCTTTTCTGTATTAGATTATTAAATACCCCAAATACAATACACTGTTGTACCAGCACCAGTACCAAAATAATACCCTTTTTTTGCTGCAGCTGTTACATATACAGTAATATTGTACATGGTAATTGAGATTTGTTATATATTGTATATATTTTATATAAATATATTATGATAATATATCAGTAGTTATTATATACTGTATATATATTGTGTAAATATTACATATGTTATATTTTATATTGCTATTATGGTACATTTTTAGTCTACTTTATACCTGCATTATCCTTTCCACCCTTACCTTTTCCATCCTTTGTAACTGAGCTACTGTGTGGAACAATTTCCCTTGTGGATCAATAAAGTTTGTCTAAGTCTAAGTCTAAAATATATTTCGGTATTTGTCAGTACTTTTCGATATGAAGGGGACCACCAAAAAAATACAAATTTGGCTTGATTTTAACAAATAATCTTACAATACATTAAACATATGGTTGTTATTGCACGCAAGAAACAATTTTAGAAGATTCAAATAAAAATGACAAAGCATTAAAGAAACAAAATTTACAACTTTTTATATTGCATATGCCTGCCATAATCTAGGATGAGGTTAAAATAGAAGAGTTTATTGACATTTTATTAAATGCTTCGTGATTATTGATGCCAGTCTGGTTCTGTGCTTTAAAGGCCTACTGAAACCCACTACTACCGACCACGCAGTCTGATAGTTTATATATCAATGATGAAATCTTAACATTGCAACACATGCCAATACGGCCGGGTTAATTTATAAAGTGCAATTTTAAATTTCCCGCTAAACTTCCGGTTGAAAATGTCTATGTATGATGACGTATGCGCGTGACGTCAATCGTTGAAACGGACGTATGCGGACACATTGAATCCTATACAAAAAACTCTGTTTTCATCTCAAAATTCCACAGTATTCTGGACATCTGTGTTGGTGAATCTTTTGCAATTTGTTTAATGAACAATGAAGACTGCAAAGAAGAAAGTTGTAGGTGGGATCGGTGTATTAGCGGCGAACTACAGCAACACAACCAGGAGGACTGAGAGGTGGATAGCAGACGCGCTAGCCGGCGAACTCACCTTAACTTCCTCCGTCTCCGGGCCGCCGAACGCATCTGTGATCGGGTGAAGTCCTTCGTCGCACCGTCGATCGCTGGAACGCAGGTGAGCACGGGTGTTGATGAGCAGATGAGGGCTGGCTGGCGTTGGTGGATAGCTAATGTTTTTAGCATAGCTCTGTGAGGTCCGGTTGCTAAGCTAGCTTCAATGGCGTCGTTAGCAACAGCATTGTTAACCTTCGCCAGGCTGGAAAGCATTAACCGTGTAGTTACATGCCCATGGTTTAATAGTATTGTTGATTTTCTGTCTATCCTTCCAGTCAGGGGTTTATTTCTTTTGATTCTATATGCAGTTAAGCACGATGCTATCACGTTAGCTCCGTAGCTAAAGTGTTTCGCCGATGTATTGCCGTGGAGATAAAAGTCACTGTGAATGTCCATTTCGCGTTCTCGACTCTCATTTTCAAGAGGATATAGTATCCGAGGTGGTTTAAAATACAAATCCGTGATCCACAATAGAAAAATGTGGAATCCAATGAGCCAGCTTGTACCTAAGTTACGGTCAGAGCGAAAAAAGATATGTCTTGCACTGCATTCTAGTCTTTCACTCTAACGTTCCTCATCCACGAATCTTTCATCCTCGCTCAAATTAATGGGGTAATCGTCGCTTTCTCTGTCCGAATCACTCTCGCTGCTGGTGTAAACAATGGGGAAATGTGAGGAGCCTTTCAACCTGTGACGTCACGCTACTTCCGGTACAGGCAAGGCTTTTTTATCAGCGACCAAAAGTTGCAACTTTATCGTCGATGTTCTCTACTAAATCCTTTCAGCAAAAATATGGCAATATCGCGAAATGATCAAGTATGACACATAGAATGGATCTGTTACCCCGGTTTAAATTTAAAAAAAAAATTTCAGTAGGCCTTCAAGATAAACATAATCATTAGTAAATACTAACATCAATACTATAGCTAAAAGTACACATATAATACATGTAGCAGGTAAAACACACATTGTTGAAGATAAAAAACTAAATGTAGCAATTTGTTCCAAAATTCAGTCGTTAAACTTGCATTAGTTTGCGCTACTTGGGCGGTTTGGACTCCGCTGATGGCTCAGTGTGCCATCAGCTTCCACGGTGTTACACGGTCGACACTGTCAAACGCCTTTTCAAAGTCTCTGAAATTCATATATATAGTTCCATTCCATGGATTGTTCTATTATAATCCTGAGGGAGGCAATTTGGTCAGCACAAGATCTTCCATTTCTGAAACCAGCCTGGTTTTCCCTCAGTTGTGCATAGACCAATTTGCGCATCCTTTCTAGTAGCATGTGGTTGAGCACCTTCCCTGGTGTTGAGTGGAGCATAATTTCCCTGTAGTTTTTACAGTCCCTGAGGTCTCCTTTCTTGGGAATCTTTATGATGTTGCCATCTCTCCAGTCTGATGGGACTTTTTCTTCCTCCCAAATAGCTTGCATGAGATGCAAAAGCATGCTGGAGGATTTTTCGATATCTGCTTTGAGAGCTTCTGCTGGTAGCTCATCTGGCCCTTCTGCCTTTCAGGCTCTCAGGGCTTTGATGGCCTTCCTGATTTCCAGTTTGGTGGGCGGGTTGCAGTTTATTTCAAGCATGATTGGAGCTGGTGGAATATCTGCAGTCAGTTGAGGGGGCTCTCTGTTGAGTAGGTCTTGAAAGTGAGCAGTCCATCTCTGGAGTTGATCTTCCTTTGCTTGTGAGGAGTGTACCATTTGTAGGGATGATGTTTGATAAGAAATTATCGAGTTTGAGACCATTATCGAATCCTCTTATGGAACCGATTCCTTATCGATTCACTTATGGGACCCAGATAGGTTGTTGTAAATGGAAAAAAAACACAATATTTGGTTTAACAAAAGCTCACTTTTATGTTATGAGAAAAAAATAAAACAAAAAAAATAAATAAATATTGACTGTTACCCCCCTAAAAAAATGAAATGAATAAATATTGACTGTTGTTACCCAAAGTATATTAAGTGGGATTTTTCAGAAAAACAAATATATACAGTAACACAAAAACAACCTGTCTCTGTGATCGCTATAGGTGTATAAATAATAATATAGTGTTAAATAAAAGCAGTCCCTTGGGCACAAAACTGAAAATAATACAGCTCTCCAAAAAGTGCACTTCTGCTGCTGTTGGAACATACTAACTACGCACACAGGCAGACAGCTAACAAACAATCCAAGACGTCTAATAAAGTTCCAAAGCAGATTCATCCATTTAGGCTCTTTATTGTTGTTGATCTTGCTTTGTCTTTTCCTATCTTTACTTTTGTCTTGCACTGGACTGTTGTTGTTGTTTTTTTAAAAACTGAAATACACACAATGACAAATGTATAAGCTATGTGATTCAATTAACATACTGAAATTTAATACACAATATGTAAATATTAGCTTCACACAAATATACAGTACTATCATCAAATAAATACTCCTGAGTGTTGAAACTATTTCGATGGTGGAAATATACGACTGGCAGCCATTTTAAGTCCTCAAAACATCCATTGAAACAGTGCACAAAAATCGTTTTTCAATAAACATCTTAGTATCAAATGTAACCACTTTCCACCTTAATATTGAGTTACGTAAACAAGTTAAAGGCCTACTGAAATGAATTTTTTTTTATTTAAACGGGAATAGCAGATCCATTCTATGTGTAATACTTGATCATTTCGCGATATTGCCATATTTTTGCTGAAAGGATTTAGTAGAGAAAATCGACGATAAAGTTCGCAACTTTTGCTCGCTGATAAAAAAAAGCCTTGCCTGTACCGGAAGTAGCGTGACGTCACCGGAGCTAGTATTCCTCACAATTCCCCATTGTTTACAATGGAGCGAGAGAGATTCGGACCGAGAAAGTGACGATTACCCCATTAATTTGAGCGAGGATGAAAGATTCGTAGATGAGGAACGTTACAGTGAAGGACTTGAGAGGCAGTGACGGGTGTATCTTTTTTCGCTCTGACCGTAACTTAGGTACAAGCTGGCTCATTGGATTTCACACTCTCCTTTTTCTATTGTGGATCACGGATTTGTATTTTAAACCACCTCGGATACTATATCCTCTTGAAAATGAGAGTCGAGCACGCGAAATGGACATTTAAAGTGACTTTTATCTCCAAGAAAATACATCGGTGACACACTTAGCTACTGAGCTAACGTGATAGCATCGTTCTCAAATGAAGATAGAAACAAAATAAATAAACCCCTGACTGGAAGGATAGACAGAAGACCAACAATAATATTAAACCATGTACAGGTAACTACACGGTTAAAAATTCTCAGCCTGGTAAGGCTTAACTATGCTGTTGCTAACGACGCTAAGGCTAATTTAGCAACTTAGCAACCGGACCTCACAGAACTATGTACTCTCTCCTTTTTCTATTGTGGATCACGGATTGGTATTTTAAACCACCTAGGATACTATATCCTCTTGAAAATGAGAGTCGAGCACGCGAAATGGACATTTAAAGTGACTTTTATCTCCAAGACAATACATCGGTGACACACTTAGCTACTGAGCTAACGTGATAGCATCGTTCTCAAATGAAGATAGAAACAAAATAAATAAATCCCTGACTGGAAGGATAGACAGAAGACCAACAATACTATTAAACCATGTACATGTAACTACACGGTTAAAAATTGTCAGCCTGGTAAGGCTTAAAAATGCTGTTGCTAACGACGCTAAGGCTAATTTAGCAACTTAGCAACCGGACCTCACAGAACTATGATAAAACATTAGCGCTCCACCTACGCCAGCCAGCCCTCATCTTCCCATCAACAGCCGTGCTCACCTGCATTCCAGCGATCAACGGCGCGACGAAGGACTTCATCCGTGGGTTTGGCGGCAAGCATCGGCTCGGCGCTATCAGGGTAAGTAGTCCTTGTTGTGTTGCTGTAAGTATTGTACTTAGCCGCTAAGACACAGATCGATCCCACCTACAACGTTCTTCTTTGCAGCCTCCATTGTTCATTAAACAAATTGCAAAAGATTCACCAACACAGATGTCCAGAATACTGTGGAATTTTGTCGAAGAAAACAAGAGGCTTTTCTATCGGGTCCGATGGGGTCCAACCACTTCCGTTGCTTTTGTGACGTCACGCGCATAAATCATGTCCAAAGGAGTTTTTCAACCGGAAGTGTGGCGGGAATTTTAAAATTGCACTTTATAAGTTAACCCGGCCGTATTGGCATGTGTTGCAATGTTAAGATTTCATCATTGATGTATAAACTATCAGACTGCGTGGTTGGTAGTAGTGGGTTTCAGTAGGCCTTTAAACCGTTTACTTACAGACTTATCTTTTCCAAGGCTTGTAAGAGCTAACACAACTTGTCTACTTCTCAATTGTCTCATGAATTGAACTGACTGCGCCAACCCGGAAGTGCCCAAACTAATGATGCGTAGTATTTTCATATCGCCACAAGGTGTCAGTAAGAGTCTACAATCAAATGGGCATAACATTGCCGTTCCACAGGGCATTTCCTGTGGGAAGGGATTCGTTCCCAGGGATTCGAATAAAGAACCAACTCTTTTTATTTACTATAGTGGTCTCGATAACGGGAACCGGTTCTCAAAAAGGGATTCGAGTCCATGGAATCGGTTCTTTTCTTATCGAACGACCGGGAGAACCGGTTTCGAACATCATCCCTAAGCATTTGTGTCTTTAATATGCTTTTGGGCTTGTTTAAATTTGCCGGTGGGCATCTTTGTGGTTAGATAGAGTTCTTTCAGATTTTTCTTTCCTGCTGCTTCCTCTGCCTGCTTTGCTAAATCCTCGATGTACTTCTTTTTGTCCCTTCTGACACTCTTCTTCACATCCTTGTTTGCTACTTCATATTCTCTTTGTGCTGCTGCCTTTCCTGCTCTGGTTCTGCATCTGTTAACCACGTCCTTTTTCTCCCTTCTCTCACTCACTTTCTTGTGGGTTTCTGTGGATAGCCAAAGTTTGTTTGTGGACTTTTTTCTTCCTACCACTTCTGCACATGTCTCCTTCCATGGCGTCTTCAAACCTTCCCAAATCCCTTCTGCAGTTCCTGGTGCTTGTGTTGTCTGGTCCTGTAGTGCTTGAAACCGGTTGTGTAATGTGACTTGGTATAGTTCCAAAGTGCCTATATCTTGGAATTGCTGTATGTTGAATTAGATCCTCCCTCCTCTTTGTTTCATGCATTTCAATTTCAACTGGAACCTTGCTGTGACTAGGTGGTGGTCAGATGCAGCCTCAGCTTCTCTTCTCGCTCTGACATCAAGCAGTGAGCGCCTGAATTTCCGGCTAATGCAGATGTGATCAATCTGGTTTTCAGTTGTGTGGTTGGCAGAAACCCATGTTGCTTTGTGGATGTCCTTGTGTGGGAAAATTGAACCTCCAATACCCAAGCTGTTGTCTGCACATGCTGTAGCAAACCTATCTCCGTTTACATGCATGGTTCCAAGCCCTTGCGTTCCCATTATCAGCTCATAGCCATTGTTATTTCCTCCTATTTTTACATTCATGTCCCCCATTAAGACCATGATGTTCTTTCCTTTCTTTGTCTGAAGAATGTGGTATAGAAGATTGTAAAAGTTGTCATTCGTTTCGTCCTCTGCACCGTTGGTAGGGGCACAGCATTGTACTACTCGAAGGTTTATTTTCTTATGCGTGGTATGGAATTTTGCAGTAATGATCCTTGAGTTGATGGCTTTCCAACTGATGAGGGCCCTCTGAGCATCTTTGGATAGCATGAACTATACACCCTCTGTATGTGGTGCAGAGTCTTCTGGGTGCCCTGAGTATAATATGGACTCACCACTGGCCAGTTTAACCTGCCCCGACTGGAGCCATCTGGTTTCGCACAGACCCAGGAGAGATATTCTGTATCCCCTCATCTCCTTCGCTATAACTGCTGTCTTTCCTCCTGCATACATGGTCCTGACATTCCATTTTGCGATGTTAGTGGAGTGTCTAGGGGTCAGAAGAATCGGATGCACCGACTCCTTACGGTTTTCCATGTGCATCGTCATTTTCTCTTTGGTTTGTGTAACCGAAGAGACTTCCTTTCCAAGACTTTTGGATTTTTTTGGTTTTCGTCAACGTTTCTGTAGCAGGGAGTTTTTATGGGTTGGGGTTGCTAGCCCCAAGCCTAACCTGTGTAGATATTGCACCAAAAACCAGACATTTGCAGCTAGAATAGTCATTTACCACATTAGCAATGTATAGAGTGTATTTCTTTAAAGTTAAGACTAGTTTAAAGTTATCTTCATTGAAAAGTACAGTGCTTTTCCTTCAAAAATAAGGACATTTCATAGTGACCCCAAACTTTTGAACGGTAGTGTATGTTGCTCCAAATCCTGTATGTACTTTTCAGCATTAATGGTGCCTTCACAGATGTATAAGTTACCCATGCCTTGGGCACTAATACACCCCCATACCATCACAGATGCTGGCTTTTGAATTTTTCACCTAGAACAGTCCGGATGGTTTTTTTCCTCTTTGTTCCGGAGGACACCACATCCACAGTTTCCCAAAAATTTGAAATGTAGACTCGTCAGACTACAGAACACTTTTCCACTTTGCATCAGTCCATCTTAGATGAGCTCGAGCCCAGCGAAGCCGGCGGGGTTTCTGGGTGTTGTTGATAAATGGCTTTTGCTTTGCATAGTAGAGTTTTAACTTGTACTTACAGATGTAGTGACACACTGTAGTTACTGACAATGCTTTTCTGAAGAGTTCCTCAGCCCATGTGGTGATATCCTTTATACACTGATGTCGCTTTCTGATGCAGTACCGCCTGAAGGATCGAAGGTCCGTAATATCATCACTTACGTGCAGTGATTTCTCCAGATTCTCTGAACCTTTTGATGATATTACGGACCGTAGTTGGTGAAATCCCTAAATTCCTTTCAACAGGTTGAAAATACGTGTGAGAGCAAACAGCTGGCGGACAGAATCAGTGTAGGCTGGCACAGGTGTGATGGAAGGAAATGGCAGACAGGTGTTATCAGGATGAAGAAGCCAGGGCTGCTTGGAATGAAGAGCTTTAGCACAAACATGGCAGAGATCCGTCCAAGCCAAGCGAAACACTAAACCAAACCGACTTATCCTGTCGAAAGTGTCAAGAATGTTGTTTTTGTTTATCATCTATTATGCAAACACTTGATACAAGACAACAAACGCAGACAGCCCGGCAGGAAATGACTTGTTAATTAATGAACATTATGGATTCCGTTTTGTTTGTAGCTTTCGCATCCTGCAATAGACTAAATTAACTCGGTGGCATCTCTGACATCACCATCTGGCTCTTTAACATAAATGAATTCATGAGCAATACTTCCGAAATACTGCATTGTTTTCCAGGAAGTATAAAAAAAATAAAAAATAAATCCTTCTTCCAGTCAGTCTACTTAATGCTGCGGCTTGAGTATATTTTCTCTATGGAAGACCATCAATTATCTTTTGCAGGAGGTGAAACTGGTCCTGAGCAAACATAATAATTATATTTTTCGTGTTTATGTTTACTGAGAGCACACATGGCTTTTAGTCAATAATCTGTTGAATAAAAAGGTCAGACGAAGACTGAATAGTTCCAAAATCGAATCCTTTTTTACCATAAGAAATCATGTAAATCCAATTAGTCTGCTCTGGAAACCTCGACATATGAATACAAAAACAAATTAAATTATTAAAAAAATAACACAAAAGAAAACCCATTTTTTTGCACATGTAAATGTATTCGCTTATAAACATTCACTTTCTTCTTTCCTTCATGGATCTAAACTTTACCGCCGGCGGAATTTTTTTCTATATTTTTATTGTAATATTTTCAGAATGTGTTTGTTCTATTTTCGAGCAAAGTAAGACAAAGAAAACAATCTGAAGTTGTCTTTATTTTTTTTTGTTTTAATGCCATGATTTTAATGCACAGATTTTCCTCCATGTGGCCCCTGAGCTCAAATGAGTTTGACACCCCTCCTCTACATCAACAATATGATTTGCCTGAGTGGCTTTTTAAATCAATTTTTTACTTTTTTCTTTTAAATTGATTAGGAATCGTTACAAATATACAATCAATTTGTTTTGACACTCCTAAAGGCCTTAGTGGCCACATGCGTGGACAGCACCTTTTAGCTCACATTTCCAAAATTGTGTACACTACTGAATTGGGGTCTTATGGCCACTTATGTGGACACTTATACTGCCATCTGGTGGTGTCAGAAAAGTATAACATACAATGGAATTTGGAAAGGAAAAAAAAAGGGTAAAAAATAAGAATGAGCATGTCACTAAACATGAAGTACACGTTTGTTACCTATGGACTAAGTACATCATATAAAAAGATGATTCTTAGTTTTTTATTCTAATTAGGGTCCAATAAGCCCAAATAGCAAATAGAAATAAATTTAAAAAAGCATGTAAACAAACAGCTTGGGCCTTAAGAGTTTTTTTAAATATACTGTTTGAAAAAAAAACCTCTGCCTTGTTTTTAATGAATACTTCAATCAATCAATCAATCAATGTTTATTTATACAGCCCTAAATCACAAGTGTCTCAAAGGGCTGCACAAGCCACAACGACATCCTCGGTTCAGAGCCCACATAAGGACAAGGAAAAACTCACAACCCAGTGGGAAAAACAGAATACAATGATTTGCAAATAATTTTCAACTTATATTCAATTGAATAGACTGCAAAGACAAGATATTTAATGTTCGAAATGAGAAAGTAATTTTTTTTTTTTGCAAAAAATCATTAACTTAGAATTTTAATGGCAGCAACACATTGCAAAAAAGTTGGCACAGGGGCATTTTTACCACTGTGTTACATGGCCTTTCCTTTTAACAACACTCAGTAAACGTTACATTTTTGAAGCTTTTCAGGTGGAATTATTTCCCATTCTTGCTTGATGTACAGCTTAAGTCATTCAACTTCTCTGTTATCGTATTTTAGGCTTCATAACGTGCCACACATTTTCAATGGGAGACAAGTCTGGACTACAGGCAGGCCAGTCTAGTACCCGCACTCTTTTACTACGAAGCCATTGGCATTGTCTTGCTAAAATAAGCAGGGGCGTCCATGTAAAATACTTTGCTTGGATGGCAACTAATGTTGCTCCAAAACCTGTATGTACCTTTCAGCATTAATGGTGCCACCACAGATGTGTAAGTTACCCATGCCTTGGGCACTAATACACCCCCATACCATCACAGATGCTGGCTATTGAACTTTGTGCCTACAACAGTCTATAACAAGATGGTTATTTTCCTCTCTGGTCCGGAGGACACGACATCCACAGTTTCCAAGAACAATTTGAAATGTGGACTCGTCAGACCACAAAATACTTTTTTCACTTTGCATCAGTCCATCTTAGATGAGCTCGGGCCCAGCGAAGCCGGCGGCGTTTCTGGGTGTTGTTGATAAATGGCTTTCGCTTTGCATAGGAGAGTTTTAACTTGCACTTACAGATGTAGCGACCAACTGTAGTTACTGACAGTGGTTTTCTGAAGTGTTCCTGAGCCCATGTGGTGATATCCTTTACACACTGATGTCGATTTTTGATGCAGTGCCGCCTGAGGGATCAATGGTCAAAGCCTTGCCGTTTACGTGCAGTGATTTCTCCAGATTTTCTGAACTTTTTGATGATATTGTGGACCGTAGATGGTGGAATCCCCAAATTCCTTGCAATAGCTGGTTGAGAAATGTGGCATACTTAGGCCTACTTCGCTACTGTATTTTAATGTTGGTCATTATGGTGGTATTTGGTGTTTTCTGAGGTGGTATTGGGAACCACTGCATTAGTTTTTTTTTACACAAGTTTTTTTTAGAGTATACGCAAAGTTTTGGCATAAATCTCGGAAAACGGAGTGTGCATAAATGTGTCGCACATGAATAAACTCGGGTCGCACGTGGAACTCGCCTAGAGAGCAGGCAGTGGCAGAAGGTGGCCGAGTGGAGGTGTGGGAAGTGACAGGCGGAACAAGGTGACGAGGGTACAAAACCACAGGAGGAAATCCAGTCTGTTGACTTAAAGGATATTTTAGTTTAAACAGCGCTATTACCCTCGTTTCAGGGGGACTTTTTACCCCCCCGCCCCTGAAATTGGGCCCGGGACGTAAAGGACAACATTGACTTTGGCTCCGGGGGCAGCGCCTGGGAAGTGACGGGCCCCTCCGTGAAGTCTCCTCCCTCCACTCTACGTCAGGTCCACAACAAACAGACAGCTTATGCCGGTGTCTCCTGCATGGCGTCTTCATGCCGCACCACTGAGGTCACATGACACATCTGAAACCAAACCCGCGGGAGAAATAACACACTTTCACACAATCCCGCCGAGTTTCAACCACATTTTTGGTGTCAAATGGGACGAAACGTAAACTTTCCATACTACGCGCACATTTCATCGTATTAATCTAATTGTATTTACATCTAATTATGGGCCTGCAGCAATGCAAGCAGGCCATATTATTATTGCTCATGCTTCACGGTTCAGGGGACGGCGTGGCGCGGTTGGGAGAGTGGCCGTGCCGGCAACCTGAGGGTTCCTGGTTCAATCCCCCGTCGTGTCCTTGAGCAAGACACTTCACCCTTGCAGCTCCCGCCATCAGTGGGTGAATGGGTGAATGTGGAAATAGTGTCGAAGCGCTTTGAGTACCTTAAAGGTAGAAAAGCGCTATACAGGTATAACCCACTCATCATTTATTATGGGCCTGCTGCAATGCCAATGCAAACGTTAGCATGCTAACATTGCTAATGTTTTAGGCTAGCTCTGTAGCTTTTTTTGTACAGTTACACCTAAAACTCACGGATTCGGACACTCGGCACCATCTTAAAAGTACGGCGGCCTCCTGGGACTCCCGGCCACAGGTCCAGGGCACAGATAGCAGGCCCATAAAAATGTGTTGTTGTTATAATATAATAATTCTTCTTGTGTTTTTCAACATGCAATATTTATCATTCATACATGAATAATCCATGAAATAAGTGATTTAAATTAGATGTTGTTTAAACCACTCACTTTGTTTTCAAATTATAGACAGGAAATTAAGTGCTCATAAAACCGTTAGTATTAATAATATCATGAGCAAACAAAAGCCATACATTTATTTAGATGGACTCTAAAAAAAATAACATATTTGTGGTAAAAAAAAAAAACATTTTTTACTTGTTTTAATTCAAATATTTATATGTATTTATTAGTGTAAAAAAAGACAAATTGTTTATTGTGGTAATGCACTAATAACTCAATTAACACACTCAGGATCACTAAAAAAACAAATGATTGCTTTATAAAAATGTATGTAAGAACCGTAACTATATATTTTTTTAACTTTTTGAATATGGGATTAACTTATCTAGAACATATCTCAATATACCTGCCTCAATATTTTTTTTTTTTTAAGTGCCCAAAAAATTCTATATAAAATAGCCTGTATGATTCAAAGTAATCATATAACTTGGTATTTTTACAGGCACTAAAACAATGAATTATTATTATTTATTATTATTATTGTCTATTGTGAGCGAACTGTGGTGCTGAATTTCCCCCAGGGATCAATAAAGTACTTTCTATTCTATTTTATTCTATTCTGTTTCTATTGCATCAATCCACACCTTTTTGTTTTTAATTAAAAATATATAAATATATTCACTTTTTAAAGATATCTAGTACATATCTAGATACAAAACCCCTAAATAATTTGGTTGATGGTTAAAATGTGTTAAATATGATTATTAATATGTCAAGTTTCCCTGTAAAGTGGAATTTAACTGATACACATACTGTATGATTATATTGGTGGATAATACAAATCATGCTAATTAGAGGTGCTGAAAATGTTTTATTTACATCCGAATTGTGATTTGTATTTATTCTGATTCTGAATCAAGTCATGATTTCAAAAAATGTAAAACTATTTTTAAAAGCCGTTTTTTTAGGCCATCTCCACGTATGTTGACAGCCAAAAAAGGCTTTTGTCACTTGTAATTGGTTCTGAAAATGTTTTATTACGATAGTTATACCGAGTAATATATTGCAAGATAACATTAGTGCATCACCTTGGTGTTAGGTCTCCCCCTGTCTTTAAATCTTAGTGTCGCCTCTTTTTCTAATTTTATTCAGGGGTCCTTGAACGCATCGCGGTTGTGTGCAATGAGATGCAAAAGTGCAACTTGTACGTAACTTTCTCCTCTGCTGCCACATATAGATTTATTATATTTTTACCTTTTTCCGATAATTTCATCCTTGTTCCACAAATGCTGGTGCTGCGTGTGACTATTTAAAACGCGGGATTTGATGGTGTTATGACGTCTGCGTTGAAGGAAACGTCCCACGCTAGCTTCGCTGCTATCGAGGTGGAACAAACCATTTTGTATTTTTGATGAATTGATTCAAGCAACCTTATTATTGCTCTTTCACAGCTATATTTATTCATATTAACATTTATAATGTCGTTTTTATATTTTATATATTTTTAAATGACAGGGGAAAAAAAATCGACAAAAAACCCTCAGTTTCCAATCTAGGAGTAAATCAATAATAATAAATCAACTCAGGCCAGAGGAACAAACTCATCGTTCACCATTCATAATAACAAACTAATACTAGCTGGAGCTCAGACCAACAAGTTTGAAGACATTCTATTTGCTCAGCAAACTACAGGAGGAAAGAAAATATAAGACATGGAAATGTGACTTGTTATTGCTGAATTCCTCACTTATGTGATGGCTAGAAGGAAGAAGAAACTTTTTTTTTTTTTTTTACAAAGCTGCCGTCCATTTTAATTGCATGCATGTAATCATATAAATATCACATTTGGGGTTTTGTCACTGCAATATAAGATAAATACATCAGTTTTATCTAGTTTATTTTGAAGGGCGCAGTATCTGAGTTTATTTTGAAGGGCGCAGAGCACATCGCTCTAACTATCACCACTCGGGCGTGTGACGTGATCACTACCTGTGCAATACAAACCACCTTCTGACAGTCAAAACAAGCACTGTTATTAATCTTTAGCGTATATATATAAACGGAAGCGTTTCTGGGTGTTGTTGATAAATGGCTTTCGCTATAACAATCCGGATGGTTGTTTTCCTCTTTGTTCCGGAGGACACGACGTCCACAGTTTCTCAAAAAAAATTGAAATGTGGACTCGTCAGACCCCAGAACACTTTTCCCCTTTGCATCAGTCCATCTTAGATGACCTCGGGCCCAGCGAAGCCAGGCTGCGTTTCTGGGTGTTGTTGATAAATGGCTTTCGCTTTGCATAGTAGAGTTTTAACTTGCACTTACAGATGTAGCGACTAACTGTAGTTACTGACAGTGGTTTTCGGGAGTGTTCCTGAGCCCATGTGGTGATATCCTTTACACACTGATGTCGCTTTTTGATGCGGTACCGCCAGAGGGATCCAAGATCCGTAATATCATCGCTTACGTGCAGGGATTTTCCAGATTCTCTGAACCTTTTGATGATATTACGTACCGTAGATGGTGAAATACCGAAATTCCTTGCAATAGCTGGTTGAGAAATGTTGTTCTTGAACTGTTCGACAATTTGCTCAGGCATTTGTTCACAAAGTGGTGACCCTCGCCCCATCCTTGTTTGTGAATGACTGAGCATTTCATGGAAGCTGCTTTTATACCCAATCATGGCACCCACCTGTTCCCTATTAGCCTGTTCACCTGCGGGATGTTCCAAATAAGTGTTTGATGAGCGTTCCTCAACTTTCTCAGTCTTTTTTGCCACTTGTGCCATCTTTTTTGAAACATGTTGCAGGCATCAAATTTCAAATGAGCTAATATTTGCAAAAAATAACATAGTTTTCCTGTTTGAACGTTAAATATCTTGTCTTTGCCGTCTATTGAAATGAATATAGGTTGAAAAGGATTGGCAAATCATTGTATTCTGTTTTTATTTACCATTTACACAACGTGCCAACTTCACTGGTTTTGGGGTTTGTATATGTATCTGTATATACTGTATATATGTATGTATATATGTATGAATGCATATATATTTACATCCGTTAAATCTATGATTTTCACAATTACTAATTATATTGAATAAAATCCTCCCTCTCTCCCTTTCCTTTCCCAATAAAGGGACCAGCTCACTCGCAAATTGCTTGCTGTCTCTGCATCCCGGGCTCATGCCAACAACCGCAATGCGCCACTGTAATGATTCAGAATGATGATATAAATATGTCAACGTAACAAGGTAAAAGTAGTGTTTCTTCTTTGCAAAAATATTTAAGTAAAAGTAAAAATAATGTTGCATTAAAACTACTTTGACAAGTAGTATCTATTGAGAATGTTACTGAAGTAAATGTAGCACATTACTACCCACCTCTGATATTGTGGAAAAAAAATGTATTACATGTATTTGCTTATAAAACTTTAGTGGTGATATTGTATAAAATGAGCTAAGGGTCCGTGGTCTCAGTTGGACCTGAGACACGATATTATTGTTTTTACCGCCTCATGCCAGGAAATAAACCAACTGATGCAGGTGAATACTTACTGATACATCATTTTAATTACACACTTTTCTGGCTATGTTTTGCTAGATGTTCTGTTTACTTCGATTAAAGTTTGTTCAGCTGTTCTTGTCTTTGGGAGTTCTGTGTTTGTGTTCATGGATTTGTTGTGTGTATGTGTGTGTGCTGCTTGTGTTCTGTCAATAATTTCAAGAACCGGGTAGTCTTTTCCACCATCCCTGTTCTGGGTGTGTGTGTGTGTGTGTGTGTGTGTGTGTGTGTGTGTGTGTGTGTGTGTGTGTGTGTGTGTGTGTGTGTGTGTGTGTGTGTGTGTGTGTGTGTGTGTGTGTGTGTGTGTGTGTGTTCTTGTATTTCTACCCTTCTTGAGACATCAGCAAGGAAAAGTACCTTCCATATGAGGTGAACAAGTTAGGACATAAATCATGGTCCAAATACTGGAAAACCATTGAATCTAATAAATAAATGAGACATTATCTGTTAGTGGTGAAATCTATCAAAATGAGGGTGGTCCCAAAAAGGAAGGATTTTTCAAATTGACTGTGTCAGTATTAAAAGTGCTCCCCCTCTGGTCAACATATGAAATAACAAGTGTGTGTAAGAAATTGAAATGCGCCCCCACTGGCCAATTTTATTTTTTTTAAATAAATAAATATGTATATAGAGACATACTGTAATAACTTGAAGTAAATAATGAAGAATAAAAACCAATAACAAACAAAAAATTCCCCAAAAAATATAAATTAACTAAAAGCAGTCTTTTTCTCACAGTGTGGACTTTTTTCTTATAAAATTGGGAACAATTTCTCATATTCTTTCTGTTTCTGTGATATTGCAATGTTTTCTCGTCAAATGATTACTTTTTCTATGTAAAATTATTACTTTTTAGTGCAAAATGGTGACATTTGTCACATAAAATTCTGATTTTTGTCACAATATTGCCAATTTTTTAGTTGTTCTTGTAAAATAGTAAAAACATTTTTAGTAAAAGTGTGACTTTTGTCATCATTTTGCCAAGCATAATTCTAATTATTATTATAATATTGGCAACATTTTCAAGTTTTCATATAAAATTGTGACTTTTGTCGAGTAAAATTTTGACTTTTCATAAAATTGCCAATATATTAAGCTTTTCTTGTAAAGTTGCGACTGTTATTGAGTAAAATTCCAACTTTTATCATAATATTGCACAAATGTTCAGCTTTTCTTGTAAAATTTGGACTTGCGTTGAGTAAAATGACGACTTTTATTATAAAACTGCCAAATTTCTAAGTTTTTCTTGTGAAATTGTGACCTTTTTCTTGTGAAATTCCAACTCATGTTTCACAACAAGTTGTATTTATATTTGCATAGTATGTATATATTAATAATGTTGTAAATACAAATATTTATATATCTAGAAAGGGTGGTCCTAAAGAGGTAGGCATTTTTCAGAGGTCTCAAGAAGGTAGCAAATACAAGAGAGTGTGTGTGTGTGAGTGTGTGTGTGTGTGTGTGTGTGTGTGTGTGTGTGTGTGTGTGTGTGTGTGTGTGTGTGTGTGTGTGTGTGTGTGTGTGTGTGTATTGCAATATTTTCTCGTAAAATTATTACTTTTTTATGTAAAATTATTACTTTTTAGTGCAAAATGGTGACATTTGTCACATAAAATTCCGATTTTTGTCACAATATTGCCAATTTTTTAGTTGTTCTTGTAAAATAGTAAAAACATTTTTAGTAAAAGTGTGACTTTTGTCATCATTTTGCCAAGCAAAATTCTAATTATTATTATAATATTGGCAACATTTTCAAGTTTTCTTATAAAATTGTGACTTTTGTCGAGTAAAATTATGACTTTTCATAAAATTGCCAAATATATTAAGCTTTTCTTGTAAAGTTGCGACTGTTATTGAGTAAAATTCCAACTTTTATCATAATATTGCACAAATGTTCAGCTTTTCTTGTAAAATTTGGACTTGCGTTGAGTAAAATGACGACTTTTATTCTAAAACTGCCAAATTTCTAAGTTTTTCTTGTGAAATTGTGACCTTTTTCTTGTGAAATTCCAACTCATGTTTCACAAAAATATTTATTTATATTTGCATAGTATGTATATATTATTAATGTTGTAAATAAAAATCTTTATATATCTAGAAAGGGTGGTCCTAAAGAGGTAGGCATTTTTCTCAGGTCTCAAGAAGGTAACGAATACAATAACGTGCGTGTGTGTGTGTGTGTGTGTGTGTGTGTGTGTGTGTGTGTGTGTGTGTGTGTGTGTGTGTGTGTGTGTGTGTGTGTGTGTGTGTGTGTGTGTGTGTGTGTGTGTGTGTGTGTGTGTGTGTGTGTGTGTGTGTGTGTATTAATTATGTCTAATGATACAACTGACCTCTTGCTTTTCATTTATTTATCTATTGGGTTTTTTTTAACATTATTTTCCCCTAATTTCCTGGTCCTTCGTGTATTGTCGTATCAGAACTTTTCTAGCACTCATCCGATTTAGATCTGAGTGGACTGTAATATAAAGTAATAAATTCAAAGGATACATTTTAGAACCGAGGAGATGAAAGTATCTAAAACACAGATGGCCCGCCGTAATCATTTTATATGGCTCGCAGATGCCTGGAAATAATATGCCTCAATAAAGTACCTTATGTTTTTTTACTAAATCTATTCTTTTTTTTTCCTTTTTGACCGAAAAAAAATGGTACTACATTAAATTGCATACATTTTTAAACTTTAATAGTATCAAATATTGCAACAAATATTATATTATCATACTTCCCAAAAACATTTTTTCAAAAGAAAATGTAATTATCTGCTTAACCTATGATTTTAAAGAGAGTTTGCCATTAAATTGTACACTGTACAAGACAAGAGACTTTATGGTCAATTGTACGGTAGTTTTTACAGTACAATACTATAAATTGGGGGGGGGGGGAGTTTTTTAGAGTAAAATTCTGTTGCAGCCTCTTTTTACTGTAAAATCCACGGTTTGTTGTTTTTACAGTGTATTATTTTAAAAGGAGAAGAAAACGGTACCACATTTTTTTTTACGGTAAAAAGTTGGCAGCTCGGTTGGCAAAAAATAAATAAACAGTTGTAAAGTTTTTCCATATGTTGTAAAAAAAAAAAAAAAAAAACATTGTAAATTTTACAGTAAAATCTTAGCGACTAAACTGCCTGTTTTTGTTAAAAAAAAAACAAAAAAACATTTAATTTATTGTAATAAAAAAAACACCGTAAATTTGACAGTGAAAGTTTTTTACAGTAAAACCTATAGTATATGTCAAACTATATATATATTTTTTGTTTTATTATTTTATTTTTATATATATATATATATATATATATATATATATATATATATATATATATATATATATATATATATATATATATATATATATATATATATATATATATATATATATATATATATATATATATATATATATATATATATATATAATAGAATAGAGTTTTATTTGTCATTATTACAGTGAACAGGTTCAAAGATTTGGAGCAGATCCCCTAAGGTGCATCCACATTAATTTAGTAATATAGATAGTAAAAAAAAGAGTAAAAAAAGAAGATATGTATCTATATATATGTATACATCCACACACATGCATATACCCATACATATGCATATATATACATATACACATATAACACATATAACATTATTACAGTGAACAGGTTCAAAGAACAACGAAATTGGAGCAGATCTCCTAAGGTGCATACACAATAATTTAGTAATATAAATAGTACAAAAATATTTTAAAAAAAGAAGATATGTATTTATATCATACTTGCCAACCTTCCCGTTTTTAGCGGGAGACTCCCGGTATTCAGCACCTCTCCCGATAACCTCCCGGCAGAAATGTTCTCCCGACAAACTCCCGGTATTCAGCCGGAGCTGGAGGCCACGCCCCCTCCAGCTCAATGCGGACCTGAGTGGGGACAGCCTGTTCTCACGTCCGCTTTCCCACGATATGAACAGCTTGCCTGCCCAATGACGTCATAACTGTAGAATGATCGAGGGCGAGTTCTTGGTTTCTTATGTGGGTTTATTGTTAGGCAGTTTCATTAACGTCCTCCCAGCGCGGTAACAACACACAACAACAGCAGTCACGTTTAGTCTACCGTAAAGCAGTTCGTCTGCCGTAAACAGCAATGTTGTGACACTCTTAAACAGGACAATACTGCCATCTACTGGATAGCCTCCAGAACACTGAAATTCAAGTATTTATTTTATTTATATATATAATAAAATATATATATATATATATATATATATATATATATATATATATATATATATATATATATATATATATATATATATATATATATATATATATATATATATATATATATATAAATATATATATATATATAGCTAGAATTCACTGAAAGTCAAGTATTTCATACATATACATATATATATATATATATATATATATATATATATATATATATATATATATATATATATATATATATATATATATATATATATATATAATATACATATATATATATATATATATATATATATATATATATATATATATATATATATATATATATATATATATATATATATATATATATATATATATATATATATATATATATATATATATATATATGAAATACTTGAGTTGGTGAATTCTAGCTTAAATATATTCCCCTCTTAACCCTGCTCCCAACCACGCCCCCGCCACACCCCGACCACGCCCCCCGCCCCCACTCCCCACCTCCCGGTATCGGAGGTCTCAAGGTTGGCAAGTATGATCTATATATATGTATATATCCACACACATGCATACATCCATACATATACATATATATACATATACACATATAACATTATTGCACATTAGAGTCCGAAAAAATAAAAAGACATGACACATGAGGACATGACAGACACATTGTGCTCACTCAGGCCTGTTCAATGCTATATATATATATATATATATATATATATATATATATATATATATATATATATATATATATATATATATATATATATATATATATATACTACCGTTCAAAAGTTTGGGGTCACATTGAAATGTCCTTATTTTTGAAGGAAAAGCACTGTACTTTTCAATGAAGATAACTTTAACTAGTCTTAACTTTAAATAAATACACTCTATACATTGCTAATGTGGTAAATGACTATTCTAGCTGCAAATGTCTGGTTTTTGGTGCAATATCTACATAGGTGTATAGAGGCCCATTTCCAGCAACTATCACTCCAGTGTTCTAATGGTACAATGTGTTTGCTCATTGGCTCAGAAGGCTAATTGATGATTAGAAAACCCTTGTGCAATCATGTTCACACATCTGAAAACAGTTTAGCTCGTTACAGAAGCTATAAAACTGACCTTCCTTTGAGCAGATTGAGTTTCTGGAGCATCACATTTGTGGGGTCAATTAAACGCTCAAAATGGCCAGAAAAAGAGAACTTTCATCTGAAACTCGACAGTCTATTCTTGTTCTTAGAAATTAAGGCTATTCCACAAAATTGTTTGGGTGACCCCAAACTTTTGAACGGTAGTGTATATACATATATATATATATATATATATATATATATATATATATATATATATATATATATATATATATATATATATATATATATATATATATATATATATATATATATATATATATATATATATATACATTGACACATATACATGATAGTTTCATTCTATACAGCCATTAGTATATAAATATACAAGCTACACGTTAGTATAATGTCTGCC
>NC_084732.1:81124730-81187230 GCF_033978785.1 Entelurus aequoreus
TATGTTGTGAAATGAGTTATTTACACAGAAAGATTCTGTAGATGTTTATTTACGTACCCTAATTGTTTCCAAACGGTGCCGGTAAAACGGCTGATCAAACAAAACAGAAGTCATCGTCATGGACCCATTAGCTGCGGAAGTTAGCTCTACAATCAGCTAAACAGACTTAATAACTTCACGGTGACGTTTTGGTGAATTTACTCAATAAATCAATGTTTATTTATATAGCCCTAAATCACAAGTGTCTCAAAGGGCTGCACAAGCCACGACGACATCCTCGGTTCAGAGCCCACATAAGGGCAAGGAAAAACTCCCAACCCAGTGGGATGTCAATGTGAATGACTATGAGAAACCTTGGAGAGGACCGCAGATGTGGGTGACCCCTCAATAACATTGAATCAACTTGTGAATTAATGAATGTGTTATCAATTTTTGAAGCATTTTAGTACCAGAAGAAGCACAGGAAAAAAAACACCATAATGATGTTTTACTTGTTCCATACCACACATACTTAAAAGTAGACACCAGATGGCAGTGACAGCTCCTTGTCAAATTACTGAACTGTTTTATTTTCTTTATAACTACCGTATTTTCCGGACTATGGAGCGCACCGGTATATAAGCCGCACCCGCTAAATTATATTAAAAATGTATCAGAATCAGAATCAGAATAGTTTTTATTGCCACGGGTTCACAAACTAGGAATTTTTCTTGGTACAATCGTGCAACATAAAACACATTTAACACAGAATAGGTAATAAAATGATATAAATGATATAAAAAAAACTGGACAATAAGCCTACGATGTATATGTTGTGAAATGAGTTATTTACACAGAAAGATTCTGTAGATGTTTATTTACGTACCCTAATTGTTTCCAAACGGTGCCAGTAAAACGGCTGATCAGACAAAACAGAAGTCATTGTCATGGACCCACTAGCTGCGGAAGTTAGCTCTACAATCATCTAAACAGACTTAATAACTTCACGGTGACGTTTTGGTGAATTTACTCAATAAGTCAATGTTTATTTATATAGCCCTAAACCACAACTGTCTCAAAGGGCTGCACAAGCCACGACGACATCCTCGGTTCAGAGCCCACATAAGGGCAAGGAAAAACTCACAACCCAGTGGGATGTCAATGTGAATGACTATGAGAAACCTTGGAGAGGACCGCAGATGTGGGGACCCCCCCCCCCCCTAGAGGGGAGACCGGATGCAATGGACGTCGAGTGGGTCTAGCATAATATTGTGAGAGTCCAGTCCATAATAGATCTAACATTATAGTGAGAGTCCAGTCCATAGTGGGGCCAGCAGGAGACCATCCCGAGCGGAGACGGGTCAGCAGCGCAGAGACGTCCCCAACCGATGCACAGGCGAGCGGTCCACCCCGGGTCCCGACTCTGGACAGCCTTACTGAGGAATTTGTGAAACTGAAACAATATAAAAAGAACGCCGTTGTAAGTTAATACAACTAACACAGACACTCGTAAACATGGTGGCATATTAGCTAATGCTAAAGACGCTAGTTTCGTCACATTACGATAGCAAGTACAAGTATGCATGAAAACACTCCTACGGACATCACACACGGGACGGTTTAGTAAGTATAAACAGTTTTAGTTATATTGTAAAACTTACAAACGTTGCTCGGAGTGATGAATGAAGTATCGGTACGAGTAACAACGCTATGGACGGCTAGAAGACGGAACGGAATTTCTACCTCCGGTAGAAAGTTCTAAAGATGGCGCCAAAACACAGACTATAACAAACCCTTTCCGTATATTTGCTTGTTTTGTTTTTTAAACTGTTTGCATTATGCCCGTCAGCTAAGAAAAATCCACAAATTAGCCGCACCATTTTATAAGCCGCAGGGGTCAAAGCGTCTGGAATTTACAGTAATAATATAAATACAAATTAAGTAATTATAGTTTGAAGCACCAACAAAGGCTTTCTTATTGTCCGCCCTGTCGTACACAAGTTGCAGACATTCTCCGTGTGTGTTTTACGTTTGAAAAGTGTTTGTCCAACTTAAACATTTAAACACATTTACCGTCTCATACCAAGAGCATTTGTTAACTGTTTAACATTGCAACGTTTTCCTTGTTAAATTTCACCTGTATGCTCTTTTATTCCACTTTTTACATTTGTTGTTTGTAATAATACAAAACCCAAAACCAGTGAAGTTAGTACGTTGTGTAAATGGTAAATAAAAACGGAATACAATGATTTGCAAATCCTTTTCAACTTATATTCAATTGAATAGACTGCAAAGACAAGATATTTAACGTTTGAACTGGAAAACGTTATTTTTTGCAAATGTTGGCTCATTTGGGATTTGATGCCTGCAACATGTTTCAAAAAAGCTGGCACAAGTGGCAAAAAGACTGAGAAAGTTGAGAAATGCTCATCAAACACTTATTTGGAAAATGTAATATCATCAAAAGTTTCAGAGAATCTGGAGAAATCACTGCACGTAATCACTGCACATTGAATGCCCGTGACCTTCGATCCCTCAGGCGGTACTGCATCAAAAAGCGACATCGGTGTGTAAAGGATATCACCAAATGGGCTCAGGAACACTTCAGAAAACGACTGTCAGTAACTACAGTTTGTCGCTACATCTGTAAGTGCAGGTTAAAACTCTACTATGCAAAGCGAAAGCCATTTATCAACAACACCCAGAAACGCTGCTAGCTTCGCTGGGCCCGAGCTCATCTAAGATGGACTGATGCAAAGTGGAAAAGTGATCTGTGGTCTGACGAGTTCACATTTCAAATAGTTTTTGGAAACTGTGGACATTGTGTCCTCCGGACCAAAGAGGAAAAGAACCATCCGGATTGTTATAGGCCCAAAGTTGAAAAGCCAGCATCTGTGATGGTATGGGGGTGTATTAGTGCCCAATGCATGGCTAACTTACACATCTGTGAAGGCAAAATTAATGCTAAAAGGTACATACAGGTTGTGGAGCAACCAAGGGACGTTATCATGGACGCCCCTGCTTATTTCAGCAAGACAATACCAAGCCACATGTTACAACAGGTCTTTGCAGTCTATTCCATTGAATATAGGTTGAAAAGGATTTGCAAATCATTGTATTCTGTTTTTATTTACGAATTACACAACGTGCCAACTTCACACATTTTGGGTTTTGTACTTTGCAGAGATTGCCGTTGCGAAAACCCGCAGGGTCTGAGAAACATTCTGTACCCTACAAGCACGGGTGCAGTTATGTGTGAGCAAATTGGAACCGAGCTCTCACACAAGCATATAAATCACCAGTGGGTGTCTAATCAAACTTAATTCAACAAATACATAAACAAAGAGACGAATTACCGAATTGAAAAAATGTGTTACACATTAGTCAAAACACGATCTGTCCAACATGTAATTACATGGTATAATAAAACTGTCACGGCAAACACAAATCAACGATGTTAGAAGTTGACAAAAACTGCGTCTTTAGTCATTAAGTCATAAAAGGGCCGCAGTGCATGGGTGGTTTGACAAGAAGTTCCTGTCTCCATGAAACACACAACACTGATTTCTTCAAAGATTGAGCGCAAGTGCTCCTTAAATAACAATCTAGGTGGTGCAGTCACACCATGCTCTTTCTTGTCTAACAAGTCACGCTGGGACCTACACCACGTTAAAATAACATGTGGGTAATACAATTAATTTAAAAAAGTAGTTCATAGAGATGTCCGATAATATCGGACTGCCGATATTATCGGCTGATAAATGCTTTAAAATGTAATATCGGAAATTATCGGTATCGGTTTCAAAAAGTAAAGTGTATGACTTTTTAAAACGCAGCTGTGTACACGGACGTAGGTAAAAGTACAGAGCGCCAATAAATCTTCTTGGCACTGCCTTTGCGTGCCGGCCCAGTCACTTTATATCTACGACCTTTCACACACACATGTGAATGCAAGCATACTTGGTCAACAGCCATACAGGTCACACTGAGGGTGACCGTATAAACAACTTTAACACTGTTACAAATATGCGCCACACTGTGAACCCACACCAAACAAGAATGACAAACACATTTCGGGAGAACATCCGCACCGTAACACAACATAAACACAACAGAACAAATACCCAGAGCCCCTTGCAGCACTAACTCTTCCGGGACGCTACAATATACACAATATACAAGTTGTATTAATTTTTAGTTTTAATGCCATCATTTTATGGAAGTAGAATTGGCTCACATCAACTTATATATATATCAATATGATATCAATACATATGCATATATTAATAAATATACAAATACAAATACAAATGTGATATACAAATAAATAAATGATTTGTTTAAATAAACTCGTATTTGTAAATATATTTTTGATATTTGAAAATACATACAAATAAAATGTACAAATATAAAAATGTGACATACAAATAAATCAATAATTTGTAGAAATAAACGTGTATTTGTAAATATATTTTTGATATTTGAAAATACATACAAATAAAATGTACAAATATAAAAATGTGACATACAAATAAATCAATAATTTGTAGAAATAAACGTGTATTTGTAAATATATTTTTGAGATTTGAATATAAATATGCTTGATTTTGTATTTGTATTTGTATTGAATTTGCATATGTGGATCGCTTTTTTGCTTTTGTGTCGATGAGACATTTCTACCAAATATGCGTTTATTTATACAAATTATTTATTTATTTGTATATCACATTTGTATTTGTATTTGTCTATTTATTAATAGGAATTATCTATGGCCCCCGGGATGATATTTGATTAGTATTAGAACCGGCCCGCAGGCCACAGCCGCCTGCTGCTGTTTTGCACGCACCAATAACTCCATCAGTGTTGGCGCTAGGAATTTTTAAAAATGGGGTACCAGGGACCCCCATCAAGTCAGAAAAAAACTGTTGTCTTCTTGTCTGTTAAAATTATTAACAATATTTAACCGTCTGAATTTAGGACTTGTTTACTATTCGGAGGGAGGACTTAGCGAAGCTCTCCGATCGGTTCCGTTGTTCAGGACACTTTAGAATTGTTTTAAATCCGTATCTGGGGAAAAAGTAGACAAACGTTTAATAAGCGCGGCGCATATGCAAACAGTCGTTTCGAGTCCAATCAAGGATGAAAAAGGAGCACTCGTGTATGCACTAAAGACTGCATTAAACGACAGTCGTGTAAATAGTGTGTCATTCAATCACAGCCTGAACTGTAAACACACTTGAGAGTGCATTAAAACACTCATAGAACCATAGCTCCGAGAAACAAAAGCATGGCGGAGGTGTAAACACAGATCGAGGTTGCTCAAGACATGAAGTGCATTGCAGCCTTGTACTTGATTATTGATCAACACGATGCAAACATGGTCCACTTCCCTTTGTGATGCTAATGTAGGACAGGATAGGGAGATTGTCTGGAGACTGCTGGTTCGTGAGCAAAGCCGCCATTCATACCGCGGAGGGTCAATTTGCAGACGCTCGTTTCCTCCAGAGTGTCAGAGCGGACGGTGTAAGTGTTGGAAGGGGAGGTTAAGTAGTGGAGGAGACAGGGGGAGCGGGGAAGGGAAATAAGCCCCAATGAGACTCCTGGGACTTAGGAGACCACAGAGGCAGCGTTACTGCGCTTTGCTTCGTGAGTCTCCTTCTTCTGGTCCTGCAGTCAGGCACACGAAAACAAACGTGGTGTCAGCCGGGTTTTTTTTTCATTTTCATTTTATTATTTGTATTTGTTCCTCCAGGAAGCTTCTATGTCAGGATCGCCTCGATTGACGCAAATTCATAGGGCTGTGAATCTTTGAGGCACCACACAATTCAATACGATTCGACTCAGAATGGATTCTCCATTCAAAATCGATACTTTTTAATAACATTGGATGCCAGTTTTAGGATTAACTGCATTCCTCCATAAAATATATAACCAGCTCTGATACATTTTGCGAGTGCTTAAAAGAAAACTGTTTTTGTGTGATAAAATTCTACCCAAACATTAACCCAAGAATGATTTGTCTCCAGTGTGTATTCCCATGTGTACTTTCAAACAACTACTTTGTATAAATCCTTTGCCACACATCCATCCATCCATCCATCCATCCATCCATCTTCTTCCGCTTATCCGAGGTCGGGTCGCGGGGGCAGCAGCCTAAGCTGGGAAGCCCAGACTTTCCTCTCCCCAGCCACTTCGTCCAGCTCTTCCCGGGAAATCCCGAGGCGTTCCCAGGCCTACCCAACGTGTCCTGGGTCTTCCCCGTGGCCTCCTACCGGTCAGACGTGCCCTAAACACCTCCCTAGGGAGGCGTTCGGGTGGCATCCTGACCAGATGCCCGAACCACCTCATCTGGCTCCTCTCGATGTGGAGGAGCAGCGGCTTTACTTTGA
Organism: Entelurus aequoreus; assembly: GCF_033978785.1. Classification (NCBI taxonomy): domain Eukaryota; kingdom Metazoa; phylum Chordata; class Actinopteri; order Syngnathiformes; family Syngnathidae; genus Entelurus; species Entelurus aequoreus. The sequence goes on from NC_084732.1 coordinate 81,131,099, forward strand.
GCTCCTCCCGGATGGCAGAGCTTCTCACCCTATCTCTAAGGGAGAGCCCCGCCACCCGGCGGAGGAAACTCGTTTGGGCCGCTTGTACCCGTGATCTTGTCCTTTCGGTCATAACCCAAAGCTCATGACCATAGGTGAGGATGGGAACGAAGATCGACCGGTAAATTGAGAGCTTTGCCTTCCGGCTCAGCTCCTTCTTCACCACAACAGATCGATACAGCGTCCGCATTACTGAAGACGCCGCACCGATCCGCCTGTCGATCTCACGATCCACTCTTCCCTCACTCGTGAACAAGACTCAGAGGTACTTGAACTCCTCCACTTGGGGCAAGATCTCCTCCCCAACCCGGAGATGGCACTCCACCCTTTTCCAGGGCGAGAACCATGGACTCGGACTTGGAGGTGCTGATTCTCATCCCAGTCGCTTCACACTCGGCTGCGAACCGATCCACTGAGAGCTGAAGATCTTGGCCAGATGAAGCCATCAGGACCACATCATCTGCAAAAAGCAGAAACCTAATCCTGCAGCCACCAAACCGGATCCCCTCAACGCCTTGACTGCGCCTAGAAATTCTGTCCATAAAAGTTATGAACAGAATCGGTGACAAAGGGCAGCCTTGGCAGAGTCCAACCCTCACTGGAAATGTGTCTGACTTACTGCCGGCAATGCGGACCAAGCTCTGACACTGATCATACAGGGAGCGGATCGCCACAATCAGACAGTCCGATACCCCATACTCTCTGAGCACTCCCCACAGGACTTCCCGAGGGACACGGTCGAATGCCTTCTCCAAGTCCACAAAGCACATGTAGACTGGTTGGGCAAACTCCCATGCACCCTCAAGGACCCTGCCGAGAGTATAGAGAATCTCATTAACATTATTTACAATCACACATTTTATTTACATGAAAATAATTGTGCATACTGTATAGGACTACTATAACCATACACGACAATTCTTGTAAAACAAATGTCACTCATATCTTGCTTTTGAGTATATTTTAATAGAATAAAATATTTTTTTTATCAGTAGTTGGGAAGGAGTAGGACAAACCAGCAGTAAAATGTATAATTTTTAACCAACTATTGGGTCAAGGAGAGCTAAATTGCGCAACCCAATAGATGGGTTTGGAATACCCCAACATTGTAGTGATCATAACTCAGCTTTTGTGTGAAATAAATTCAACCCAATAGTTGGGTTATGAATCAACCAACATTGAGTTAGCATAAATCAACTTTTGGGTTAAATAATTCAACCCAATAGTTGGGTTGGCAATAACCCAACATTAAGTTATCATAACTCAACTTTTTGGTTAAATAATTCAACGCAAAAGTTGGTTTGAAAAAATTGTAACACTTTAGTATGGGGAACACATATTCACCATTAATTAGTTGCTTATTAACATGCTAATTAGTAACATATTGGCTTTTAATTAGTCATTATTAAGTACTTATTAATGCCGTATTCTGCATGGCCTTATTATACTACCTACAAGGGTGTGTGATTCCACCCAATCAACCATAGATCTCATTCTCACTTCAGACCGGCCTAAAATAAAAAATAGTGGGGTCATGATCTGTGGTCTTAGCGACCACTATCTAACCGTCTGCACCCGCAAAATAGCTAAACCCAAAGCCAATGGCCACATAACAGCCCAATCCAGATCCCTCAAAAAATACTCCAATGATAATTTCAATTTAAAATTAGATGAGTGGGACTGGTCCCCTGTGCTCGCGAGCAACCTGGTCGATGTTGCTTGGGATCGCTTCAAAACGGCGTTCCTAAAGATACTAAATGACATGGCTCCCGTGAAAACAGTCAGGATCAAAGCCCGCTCGGAACCATGGATGAATCCGGACCTATTAGCTGCCATAAAAGACAGAGACAGAAAATACTCCGAATACCAAAAAAAACAGAAGTAGATAAACAACCCAATAATATCAACCTCAAATCACTCCTTTCAACTCTCAAAAAGCAATGCAATAAATTAAGAAATAAGTCAACCAACCTGACTAAATCCTTAAAAAAAAATTACATTAACGACAAAATAGAGAAAAACACAAATAAGCCACGTGAGCTCTGGAAAATTCTCAACAACCAGCTTCCTGGTTGCAGCCAGAAACTTAAAACAAGACTCACCAACATCAGCATCAAGGAGGGTGACTCCCTCATTACAGACAAAATGGAGGTAGCTAGCAGACTTAACACCTTTTTCACCTGCATAGCCGCAACTCTTGTCAACAAGCTGTCCCACCACTCTGGTCGCTTTGGTGTAGATTACATTAAAGCCTTCTACAGAAAGCTAGGAGTACCCAACGATGATTTCAAATTAGAAATGGTCACAGCTGATGAGGTGTTTAAAAAATTGAGCGCGCTCCACCCAAACAAGGCCACCGGCCTTGATAATATTCCCTCCAGATTCCTCAGGGACTCTGCCTCCATCATTGCCCAGATCATCACGCACATAATAAACCTATCAATTACACAAGGCCAAGTACCAAAAGATTTTAAGATAGCAAGAGTAACTCCCCTCTTTAAAAAAGGAAGCAAATTGGAACCTGGCAACTACCGACCTGTTTCTATTCTCAGTTTCTATTCTCAGTTTCATTTCGAAAGTAATGGAGAAAATAGTTTATGAACAGGTCGATAGTTGCCTTGCCACTAATAAACTCATGTACAAATTCCAATCCGGCTTCAGAACTAACGACTCCACTGACACATGCCTTCTCTATCTGACCGACCACATCAAACATGAGGTGGACGCGGGCAAATACTGCGGCATGGTCATGCTGGACCTTCAGAAGGCCTTTGACACCGTTAACCACGCTATACTGTTGGATAAACTCAGAGCAATCGTATTTAACAAAACCTCATGGAGCTGGATGCAATCTTACTTGGAGGGGAGGGAGCAGGTAGTAGAGGTAAACGGCACCGTGTCCCCCCCCTCTCGGTGAGCTGTGGAGTACCCCAAGGCAGTATATTGGGACCTTTACTGTTCCTAATATACATAAACGACTTGTCATCGGCATGCGACTGTGAATTGTTTTTGTTTGCGGATGACTCTGCCCTGCTGGTATCCGGCAAGGACAAGTCACAGGTGGAGAAAATCCTCAGTGCTGAGCTCTGTAGAACTTGCACCTGGCTCGCTGACAACAAGCTATCCATACACTTGGGTAAAACGGAATCCATCCTGTTTGGGTCCCACATCAACCTTAAGAAAGTCAATGACTTCACTATAAAAGTGGGTGACATTGTTATCACCAGGAAAGATGAGGTCACCTACCTAGGTTCCATTCTAGAGGCTAACCTTTCCTGTGATAAAATGGCAACCAAGATAATCAAAAAGGTTAACCAATGAACGAGATTTCTCTACAGAATCTCCTCTCTGGTCAACAAAAGCACCTTGAGGATTCTGGCGGGAACTCTCGTTCAACCCTTTTTCGATTACGCATGCACCTCCTGGTACCCTAGCACCTCCAAAACCCTCAAATCTAAACTCCAAACATCCCAGAACAAGCTAGTCAGGTTACTTCTAGACCTCCACCCCAGATCCCACCTCACTCCTACCCACTTCTCCAAAGTGGGCTGGCTCAAGGTGGAGGACAGAGTTAAACAACTTGCACTGAGCCTAGTCTATAAAATCCACTACACCTCCCTGATACCGAAGTACATGTCAAACTACTTCCTTAACGTAAATGACCGCCATAACCACAACACCAGGGGGAGCTCCACTAACCACGTTAAACCCAGATTCCGAACTAACAAAGGTCTTAACTCATTCTCTTTCTATGCCACATCAATGTGGAATGCGCTCCCAACAGGTATAAAAGAAAGGGCATCTCTATCCTCCTTCAAAACCGCAATAAAGGTTCACCTCCAGGCAGCTACAACCCTAAACTAACACCCTCCCCGGATTGCTAATAATCAAATGTAAACAATCAAATGCAGATACTTTTTCTTGTGCCTTCTGATCTCTCTCTCTCTCTCTCTCTCTCTCTCTCTCTCTCTCTCTCTCTCTCTCTCTCTCTCTCTCTCTCTCTCTCTCTCTATGTCCACTACTTGCTGTCCATATCCTACCCCCCCCCCTCCACACCCCTGATTGTAAATAATTCAATGTGATTATCTTGTGTGATGACTGTATTATGATGATAGTATATATCTGATAGTATATATCTGTATCATGAATCAATTTAAGTGGACCCCGACTTAAACAAGTAGAAAAACATATTTCGGGTGTTACCATTTAGTGGTCAATTGTACGGAATATGTACTTCACTGTACAACCTAATAATAAAAGTCTCTATCAGTCTCAATCAATCAAAAACGCGCATCGATGATCGGGTGAAGTCCTTCGTCGCTCCGTCGATCGCTGGAACGCAGGTGAGCACGGGTGTTGATGAGCAGATGAGGGCTGGCTGGCGTAGGTGGATAGCTAATGTTTTTAGCATAGCTCTGTGAGGTCCTATAGCTAAGTTAGCTTCAATGGCGTCGTTAGCAACAGCATTGTTAAGCTTCGCCAGGCTGGAAAGCATTAACCGTGTAGTTACAGGTCCATGGTTTAATAGTATTGTTGATTTTCTGTCTATCCTTCCAGTCAGGGGTTTATTTATTTTGTTTCTATCTGCAGTTAAGCCCGATGCTATCACGTTAGCTCCGTAGCTAAAGTGCTTCGCCGATGTATTGTCGTGGAGATAAAAGTCACTCATTTTCAAGAGGATATAGTATCCGAGGTGGTTTAAAATACAAATCCGTGATCCACAATAGAAAAAGGAGAAAATGTGGAATCCAATGAGCCCTTGTACCTAAGTTACGGTCAGAGCGAAAAAAGATACATCCTGCACTGCACTCTAGTCCTTCACTCTCACGTTCCTCATCCACAAATCTTTCATCCTCGCTCAAATTAATGGGGGAACCGTCGCTTTCTCGGTCCGAATCGCTCTCGCTGCATTGTAAACAATAGGAAAATGTGAGGAGCCTTTCAACCTGTGACGTCACGCTACTTCCGGTATAGGCAAGGCTTTTTTTATCAGCGACCAAAAGTTGCGAACTTTATCGTCGATGTTCTCTACTAAATCCTTTCAGCAAAAATATGGCAATATCGCGAAATGATCAAGTATGACACATAGAATGGATCTGCTATCCCCGTTTAAATAAAAAAAAATCATTTCAGTAGGCTTTTAAGTCGCTGTTCAGATTTTCACAAGTAAACACGATGCAAGACTGCTTGTATCAGAGATTTTAGACGCAAACCGACAGTAATTCGATACTTGTTTTTTGCTGATATCAGACCAATATCAATATATCCCCCTAATGCTGTGAATGGTGTTTCTTCTGCTGGAACCTTGACTTCCCTGAGGGCACATGCCAAGTGGAACAATTGTATCGAATTTAACCTAATCAGTTGTCTTCCTCCCCCTTCTGTGTCTTAATCTGTCATATTTGTTTGTATCCTGGACTGATTTATTGATGTTTTCTCGATAAAAGGACTTGTTTTAATAACCCGTGTCGTGCATTTGGGCCCTCGCCTGTCTTTCGTTCCTGGTCATAATGGTATTGCTCATGTATCACTGCTGCAAACCATCATCCAATTTTAATAACAACATATGTCTCCGAAATATTGTAATGACTTGTTTTATGTTTTCTTTTATAGTGCGGCGGTTGATCTTTAGTTTAGAATGTGTGGGATGTGTCATACTGGCTTTGTGGTTTGAATAATGAGATGTTTAGGACAATGATGGCGCCGGGCCGCGCTTCTCTTTGACTTTGAAAAGCATAACAGTTTGCTGAGACATGTTCCACACAAAGCCGCCTTATGAAAGACTTGGAAATACTTTGGATCAAAGTGCATGGTTGTCAATATGGTTTTTTGCAGAAATCCAGTTGAAGCGCAGACAATGTGTAATTATTTCACGTTTCTGTCGACAGAAATACTGTAGTACCTCAACTCACGAGCACAATCGGCTCCATGGCCGAGCTCGTAACTCTAAATCAGGGGTGTCCAACATACAGCCCATGGGCCATATGTTTCATTTCATTTTTGTTGAAATTGTCAGGTTTGTCACTGACAGTTTAGTTATGTTTTGGTTTTTCCTCTGTGTTGGTTTTTATTTCCTGTCAGCGCTGTTATTTTGGTTCAGTTCCCTGCTTGTCTCCCTGAGCGCTGTTTCCCCTCAGCTGCGGCTGATTGGCACCTGGCCACACGTGGTGTCAATCAGCCAGCTGCTATTTAGACCTGCTTTGCCCTCCAGTCAGTGCTGGAGTATTGTCGTTGTAGCTACTACCTGTATGCTGAATCCGGATAGCTGTTAGCTGTTTCCTGTATGCTGTGAGCTGTCTTCTAGTTCCTTGTTTCTTGTTTTCCTGGTATCCTGTTTCCTGTCTCCTAGTTCCTGGTTTGTGTTTTACCTTTATTTTGGACATTAAATTATGTTTTCCTGTACCAAGCCTGCCGTCTCTGCATCTTGGGGTTCGTCACCTCCATTACTTGACAGAATACTGCAGCCTAATACAAACCCCGTGGAGATTTCGATGGCGGAGAGGCTTGACAGGATTCTGGCGATGATGGCTAAATTGAGGTAAAGTTCGGCCTCATTTCAAGCCCTCTCCCACCCATCCCTGTCGTCTGTGGGCCTATCTGGTGACGTCTTGGATCCGTCCCCTGAGGGGGGGCTATGAGTAGCTGTGCAGCTGGGGAGGCACAGCCACTTCTCAGCCCATTGGCTCTGCAACAGATGGCGCCATCCTCTTCGGTGGGCCAGCAGACGGCGCCATCCACTCCGGTGGGCCAGCAGACACCGCCATCCACTGCGGTGGGCCAGCAGACGCCGTCATCCACTCCGGTGGGCCTGCAGACGCCACTATCCACTCCGGCAAATGAGCCACCTGCTCCTGTGACTCCGCCCACGCCGACGACATCGTCTTCCTCGTCTCTGGTTCCGCCCACGCCAACAACGTCGTCTTCCTCTTTGCTGGCGGGCCGTCTCCAGCATCGTCGCCTACGCGACCTGCAGCTGGCCTGACGCGCTGGCAGCCAGTAGGCACCGGCATGCGGACCTCTCGTCGGCCACGGATGTGGTCGTTCCATGGGCGACCGCCTCGCCAATTGCGGCGGCGTTCAACTCGCCGTCGCCACCTGACTCTTCCCCGCTGGTTGCGGGGGACACTTGGACTGGCGGCCCACCGCCTTGTCCTCCCTCCGCCCTCCCGTGACTTTGGACTGTTTTTTTTGGGGGGGGGGCGGGGGGGGGGGTTTAGAACGTCTGGTATCCGTTATCGGAAAGGGGGCTACTGTCAGGTTTGTCACTGACAGTTTAGTTATGTTTTGGTTTTTCCTGTTTGTTTTTATTTCCTGTCAGCGCCCTTATTTTGGTTCAGTTTCCCCTCAGCTGCAGCTGATTGGCACCTGGCCACACCTGGTGTCAATCAGCCAGCTGCTATTTAGACCTGCTTTGCCCTCCAGTCAGTGCTGGAGTATTGTCGTTGTAGCTACTACCTGTATGCTGAATCCGGATAGCTGTTAGCTGTTTCCTGTATGCTGTGAGCTGTCTTCTAGTTCCTTGTTTCTTGTTTTCCTGGTATCCTGTTTCCTGTCTCCTAGTTCCTGGTTTGTGTTTTACCTTTACTTTGGACATTAAATTATGTTTTCCTGCACCAAGCCTGCCGTCTCTGCATCTTGGGGTTCGTCACCTCCATTACTTGACAGAATACTGCAGCCTAATACAAACCCCGTGGAGATTTCGATGGCGGAGAGGCTTGACAGGATTCTGGCGATGATGGCTAAATTGAGGTAAAGTTCGGCCTCATTTCAAGCCCTCTCCCACCCATCCCTGTCGTCTGTGGGCCTATCTGGTGACGTCTTGGATCCGTCCCCTGAGGGGGGGGGGGGGCTATGAGTAGCTGTGCAGCTGGGGAGGCACAGCCACTTCTCAGCCCATTGGCTCTGCAACAGATGGCGCCATCCTCTTCGGTGGGCCAGCAGACGGCGCCATCCACTCCGGTGGGCCAGCAGACGCCGCCATCCACTGCGGTGGGCCAGCAGACGCCGTCATCCACTCCGGTGGGCCTGCAGACGCCACTATCCACTCCGGCAAACGAGCCGCCTGCTCCTGTGACTCCGCCCACGCCGACGACATCGTCTTCCTCGTCTCTGGTTCCGCCCACGCCAACAACGTCGTCTTCCTCTTTGCTGGCGGGCCGTCTCCAGCATCGTCGCCTACGCGACCTGCAGCTGGCCTGACGCGCTGGCAGCCAGTAGGCACCAGCATGCGGACCTCTCGTCGGCCACGGATGTGGTCGTTCCATGGGCGACCGCCTCGCCAATTGCGGCGGCGTTCAACTCGCCGTCGCCACCTGACTCTTCCCCGCTGGTTGCGGGGGACACTTGGACTGGCGGCCCACCGCCTTGTCCTCCCTCCGCCCTCCCGTGACTTTGGACTGTTTTTTTTGGGGGGGGGGGTTTAGAACGTCTGGTATCCGTTATCGGAAAGGGGGCTACTGTCAGGTTTGTCACTGACAGTTTAGTTATGTTTTGGTTTTTCCTGTTTGTTTTTATTTCCTGTCAGCGCTCTTATTTTGGTTCAGTTTCCCCTCAGGTTCAGTTTCCCCTCAGCTGCAGCTGATTGGCACCTGGCAAAACCTGGTGTCAATCAGCCAGCTGCTATTTAGACCTGCTTTGCCCTCCAGTCAGTGCTGGAGTATTGTCGTTGTACCTACTACCTGTATGCTGAATCCGGATAGCTGTTAGCCATCTCCTGTATGCTGTGAGCTGTCTTCTGGTACCTTGTTTCCTGTTTTCCTGGTATCCTGTTTCCTGTCTCCTAGTTCCTGGTTTGTTTTACCTTTTATTTTGGTCATTAAATTATGTTTTCCTGCACCGAGCCTGCCGTCTCTGCATCTTGGGGTTCGTCACCAACAACTCGTGACAGAAATCCTGTTTTTTAAAGGTTTTTGGTCCAAGGAACACTTGAACATTTACAACAAATTTCATAAAATTACAATTTGATTCAATGTTTTTGACTAAAAATAAGCCTCAAAACATCTCTCACCTGTATGGTAAAAAACAACCGAGTAAAACATCAATGTGTAAAATATCACTGCATTATTTATTCATTTATTTTAATCCTATGCTTTTTGAAGTTTAAGTTAATACTTAAAACATTGAAAACAAATTCATAAAATCACAAGTTGCTTCAATGTTTTTAACAAAAATAAGCCTCAAAACATCTCGTCTGTGTAGTATACAATGAGTAAAACATCAATAAGAGTAAAATATCAATGCAGTATAAATAGTAATTGAAATCATGTGCTTTTTAGGTAAAGGTTACACTTAAAACATTGATAACAAATTCATAAAATGACAAGTTGAGTCAACGTTTTTGACAAAAATAAGCCATCTCCGGTCTGTAAGGTATAGAATGAGTAAAACATAAATATGTATAAAATATCAATGCGTTATCTATTTTTTTTTAACTCCTGTTATTTTCAATGTTGAGGTTACAAGGGATACTTATATCATTGTAAAATCACAAGTTGACAAAAAATAAGCCTTAAAACATCCAGTCTTTGCGTAATAAAACAAGTAAAACATCAACATTAGTTAAATATCAATGCAGAATATATCTATTTATTTATCTATTTCATTTTTTTGTTGAATTTCCGTTTTTTAAAGGTTTAGGTTCCAAGGAACATTTGAACATTTACAACAAATTGATAAAATTACAACTTGATTCAATGTTTTTGACTAAAAATAAGCCTCGGTATAAAACGAGTAAAACATCAATGTGTAGAATATCACTCCATTATTTATTTATTTATTTTAATCCTGTTCTTTTTGACGTTTTGGTTACAAATAATACTTGAAGCATTGATAACACGTTCATAAAATCATTATTTAAGTCAAAAAATTGCCTTAAAACATGTGGTGTAAAACAAGTAAAACATATATATGAGTGAAATATCACTGCAATATTTGTTTTATGGGCTTTTTAAGGTTTTACACCGCCTGACATACAGCACAGTATATGGAAAATAAAACATCTACCATTATAAATATGTAAAATGATAAAGTGTGTCCATCCATACACAAGCCAGGTTTACTGGGACTGAGATAAATGGTCCAAGTTCACCGGGTCCTTTTTTGCAACAGGTGCTGCTCGTCACTTCACAGGTACGCGCACGTACACCGTCGTCGCCCACGAGCACAGGTGTACGCTTCTTACAAAGAAAAAAAAGGGTAAACAGCCGAGCCTTACAGCCAGATGGCCAACATAAAAGCGAATTTGCAGGATTTTGAGGGTGCTTTAGGTTTTTGCTTGGTAGCCTATTGACACAGCTGCAGGCCCCAACTTATTGCTTGGAGTAGAAAAAAAAAAGCCTGCATAGAAACTTGCAAACAAAACAATCTGTTATTTGGAAAGTTAAAAGAAAACGGGTAAAAACGTTTAGTAGAAAAAGACTCAATCATCCTTCATAAGCCATAGAGAATACAGAGTTTCTATGTACAGATGGTTTTGTACACACATGTGTCTGCATGTACCGTACGTACGCTGTATTCTATCATGACAGGAGCACTTTAAAGGCTTTAAAGTGGACTGCACGCCCTCCATTGCAGGGAAAGTGTTACTGCCTTGAAAAGATGTGGTGCAAAACTTGAATAATTGTATACAATAAATAATTACTTTTAAGTCACATGCTTTGCCACCACATTTGTTTGTGATTCATTTAGAACGCTGAACAACTGAAAAATGCTACTTTAAGTGAGGGTTGTAAAAGTTAGGCTAGTGCATCAAATTAGAGTTATGGTGTTAAAATAGTAATGTGTATATTCACTTACAAGAGTCCAAAGGCCGATTAATTGGAATTAAACATTTTTCAATCATCCATCCATCCATCCATTTTCCTACCGCTTCTTCCCTTCGGGGTCGCGGGGGGCGCTGGAGCCTACCTCAGCTACAATCGGGCGGAAGGCGGGGTACACCCTGGACAAGTCGCCACCTCATCGCAGGGCCAACACAGATAGACAGACAACATTCACACACTAGGGCCAATTTAGCCTTGCCAATCAACCTATCCCCAGGTGCATGTCTTTTGGAGGTGGGAGGAAGCCGGAGTACCCGGAGGGAACCCACGCAGTCACGGGGAGGACATGCAAACTCCACACAGAAAGATCCCGAGGCCGGGATTGAACTCACGACTAGTCAGGACCTTCGTATTGTGAGGCATATATATATATATATATATATATATATATATATATATATATATATATATACATATATATACATACACTACCGTTCAAAAGTTTGGGGTCACCCAAACAATTTTGTGGAATAGCCTTCATTTCTAAGAACAAGAATAGACTGTCGAGTTTCAGATGAAAGTTCTCTTTTTCTGGCCATTTTGAGCGTTTAATTGACCCCATAAATGTGATGCTCCAGAAACTCAATCTGCTTTTCCTTCAAAAATAAGGACATTTCAATGTGACCCCAAACTTTTGAACGGTAGGTGTATATGTGTGTATATATGTATATATATATATATGCACACTACCGTTCAAAAGTTTGGTGTCACATTGAAATGTCCTTATTTTTGAAGGAAAAGCACTGTACTTTTCAATGAAGATAACTTTAAAACGGTAGTGCACTACCGTTCAAAAGTTTGGGGTCACATTAAAATGTCCTTATTTTTCAATGAAGATAACTTTAAACTAGTCTTAACTTTAAAGAAATACACTCTATACATTGCTAATGTGGTAAATGACTATTCTAGCTGCAAATGTCTGGTTTTTGGTGCAATATCTACATAGGAGTATAGAGGCCCATTTCCAGCAACTATCACTCCAGTGTTCTAATGGTACAATGTGTTTGCTCATTGGCTCAGAAGGCTAATTGATGATTAGAAAAACCCTTGTGCAATCATGTTCACACATCTGAAAACAGTTTAGCTCGCTACAGAAGCTACAAAAACTGACCTTCCTTTGAGCAGATTGAGTTTTCTGGAGCAACACATTTGTGGGGTCAATTAAACGCTCAAAATGGCCAGAAAAAGAGAACTTTCATCTGAAACGCGACAGTCTATTCTTGTTCTTAGAAATGAAGGATATTCCCACAAAATTGTTTGGGTGACCCCAAACTTTTGAACGGTAGTGTGTATAGTATATATATACATATGTATGTAAGTATATAAATGTGTATATATGTATTGTATATATATATATATATATATATATATATATATATATATATATATATATATATATATATATATATATATATATATATATATAATGTATGTATGTAAGTATATTAAATGTGTATTATATGTATGTATGCATGTATATATGTATATATATATATATATGTATCTATTTATGTATGTACGTATGTATATGTGTGTGTGTGTGTGTATATATATATATATATATATATATATTATATATATATATATATATATATATATATATATATATATATATATGTATCTATGTATGTATGTATGTATGTATGTCTATATATATATATAAATATACACATATAAATATATACATACATATATATGTATATATATACATCCATCCTTACATTTTCTACCACTTGTCCCTCTCGGTGTCGATATTAATAAAAATATATATAGGTTACTTTACATGTAGTCGGGTTTTGGTCCCTGGACACATTTTTTTAGCCAAATATGGCTCCCAGGTCAAAAAAATTGGACATCCCTGCATGTGAGCAGATAATACTGCATAATACATGTGAGCAGATAATACCTGTATCATCTATTTCTCTTTCAGACTTGCACTGAGGAAATACCATTCTTCACACATTCTTCACTCACGCTTTAAGTGGGGGGCCAAAACTAATCCTACTGTATCTCAATGGAACATTTACAACTGCAGTTACCACGAGGGCCACCTGTTGACTTAAAAGGGGAAATGTGACTACAAGAGCATGTTTTTTTGGGTTGTACTTGAGTCATGACCACTGAATCTGAACACACAAAGTGATCCAAGTCTACCATGAGAGATTTAAGGGTTTGACGTAAAAACCATGCATGGTTTTTGTTCCTCCATGCAGTCTTAGTGTAGTCAGTTTTTAAATGTTGAATCCATGGAAGTCTTCCAAACAGACAGAATACATGCATTGTATGTGCACTGCATGAACGTCACACTGTTGGGTTTATTTTCAGTGTGGAAACATTTTTTTTTTTTCCCTGAGAATTGGCTTGTTGGCAGGTTTAGTGTGACACCACTGTACCCAGAAGATGAACTGTGTTGCAGAGTATGACGCAGCGGGCGGACCTCCACGGACGCTGGCCCCTGGGGAGTAAACCACTAAACGATTTACTGTAAATATGATGTAGCAGCTCCGGTTTTTAGACCGTGATGTCAATATTGGTCACCGTTCTCGCTGTTCAGTTCAATCGGTGCTTCAGGCCTCTGCAGCGACAAACAAACAAGCAGCTTTTTCATCAAGCAAAAGTTGAAAATTCATTTGGAAGTACAAATGTTTTATTGCCCTCAACCACAAGGTTATGAAAAACCACTGTTGTATTCAATCTCTCTGTGGACTGAAGGAATGTATACAATGAAGAAATGGGATTTTTGGCATACATTGAAACGCCTGTTTATTACCTTGTTGAAATATACTCCTTGAGAATGACCAAATGTGAATAATTTATAAGGCCTGATCTATGAAAGGTTTGCGTGTATTAAAACCAGTGTTTGAAAAAATTTACTTTTAGGAGGAATTCATTATAGTTACTCGTTACTATACAAAAAAATATATTAAATTACTAATGGAATTACTCTATAATCAATGCAATTAATTACTAAGGAAAGTAATGAATGCACTGCTTTAAAAAAAATAAAAATAAAAAATGTAAATAAAAAAAATTTAAAATAATATATATATATATATATATATATATATATATATATATATATATATATATATATATATATATATATATATATATATATATATATATATATATATATATATATATATATACTACCGTTCAAAAGTTTGGGGGTCACCCAAACAATTTTGTGGAATAGCCTTCATTTCTAAGAACAAGAATAGACTGTCGAGTTTCAGATGAAAGTTCTCTTTTTCTGGCCATTTTGAGCGTTTAATTGACCCCACAAATGTGATGCTCCAGAAACTCAATCTGCTCAAAGGAAGGTCAGTTTTGTAGCTTCTGTAACGAGCTAAACTGTTTTCAGATGTGTGAACATGATTGCACAAGGGTTTTCTAATCATCAATTAGCCTTCTGAGCCAATGAGCAAACACATTGTACCATTAGAAGACTGGAGTGATAGTTGCTGGAAATGGGCCTCTATACACCTATGTAGATATTGCACCAAAAACCAGACATTTGCAGCTAGAATAGTCATTTACCACATTAGCAATGTATAGAGTGTATTTCTTTAAAGTTAAGACTAGTTTAAAGTTATCTTCATTGAAAAGTACAGTGCTTGTCCTTCAAAAATAAAGACATTTCAATGTGACCCCAAACTTTTGAACGGTAGTGTATTTATTTATTTATTTTATTTTTTTTGGTTTTGTTTTGTTTAATCTGACCACAGAAATTTCCTCCAGAAGGTCTTATCTTTGTCCATGTGATGTCAGATGAAACAAAAATTGAGCTGTTTGGCCACAATACCCAGCAATATGTTTGGAGGAGAAAAGGTGAGGCCTTTAATCCCAGGAACACCATTCCTACCGTCAAGCATGGTGGTGGTCGTATTATGCTATGGGCCTTTTTTGCTGCCAATGGAACTGGTGCTTTACAGAGAGTAAATGGGATGATGAAAAAAGGAGGATTACCTCCAAATTCTTCAGGACAACCTAATATCATCAGCCCGGAGGTTGGGTCGTGGGCGCAGTTGGGTGTTCCAACAGGACAATGACCCCAAACTCACATCAAAAGTGGTAAAGGAATGGTTAAATCAGGCTAGAATTAAGGTTTTAGAATGGCCTTCCCAAAGTCCTGACTTAAACGTGTGGACAATGCTGAAGAAACAAGTCCATGTCAGAAAACCAACAAATTTAGCTGAACTGCACCAATTTTGTCAAGAGGAGTGGTCAAAAATTCAACCAGAAGCTTGTGGATGGCTACCAAAAGCGCCTTATTGCAGTGAAACTTGCCAAATATTAACATTGCTGTATGTATACTTTTGACCCAGCTTATTTGGTCACATTATCAGTTGACCCATAATAAATTCATAAAATAACCACATTTTATAGATGTTTTTTGTGACAAATAAGTATGTGCTCAAATCACTATATCCACAATAAAATAAGAGTTGTAGAAATGATTGGAAACTCAAGACATCCATCACATTGACATGACATGTTCTTTACAAGTGTATGTAAACTTTTGACCACGATTGTATATATGGCATATGTAGTTGAGGGACATTTCATGAGAAAACTTCTCTATGACTGTAGTCCCAGGCTTCTTCTGGTTGTTTCATGTTGTCATTATTGCCACAAGTGGTGTGTATGTGTAAATAAATGAACACTGAAATTCAAGTATTTATTTTATTTATATATATATATATATATATATATATATATATATATATATATATATATATATATATATATATATATATATATATATATATATATATATATATATATATATATATATATATATATATATATATATAATAAAATACATATACTGTATATACACTACCGTTCAAAAGTTTGGGGGGTCACCCAAACAATTTTGTGGAATAGCCTTCATTTCTAAGAACAAGAATAGACTGTCGAGTTTCAGATGAAAGTTCTCTTTTTCTGGCCATTTTGAGCGTTTAATTGACCCCACAAATGTGATGCTCCAGAAACTCAATCTGCTCAAAGGAAGATCAGTTTTGTAGCTTCTGTAACGAGCTAAACTGTTTTCAGATGTGTGAACATGATTGCACAAGGGTTTCCTAATCATCAATTAGCCTTCTGAGCCAATGAGCAAACACATTGTACCATTAGAACACTGGAGTGATAGTTTCTGGAAATGGGCCTCTATACACCTATGTAGATATTGCACCAAAAACCAGACATTTGCTGCTAGAATAGTCATTTACCACATTAGCAATGTATAGAGTGTATTTCTTTAAAGTTAAGACTAGTTTAAAGTTATCTTCATTGAAAAGTACAGTGCTTTTCCTTCAAAAATAAGGACATTTCAATGTGACCCCAAACTTTTGAACGGTAGTATATATATATATATATATATATATATATATATATATATATATATATATATATATATATATATATATATATATGTCTTGATTAGATTATCCAAAAAATAGTGCTCGATACCGTGGTAGAGTGTAATCCTGAGGATTGAGGAAAACCCCTCATGAAACAGGCCTGTAGAGATGAAATAGTCTTGTGATTTTTTTCCCACACATACATATATACATATATATATATATATATATATATATATATATATATAATAAAATACATATACTGTATATATATAGCTAGAAATCACTGAAAGTCAAGTATTTATTTTATTTATATATATATATATATATATATATATATAAGAAATACTTGACTTTCAGTGAATTCTAGCTACAAATATACTCCTCCCCCTTAAACCCAAAACCCCCACGCCCCCAAATCTCCCGAATTCGGAGGTCTCAAGGTTGACAACAACGACGGGGGTGCAGGGGAGTGGGGGACCGGTACTTTTTAGAGGCGGTTTAGTACCGAATATGATTCATTAGTATCGCGGTACTATACCGTACAACCCCAGTCGTATGGTTAAGAAACACTGGATTAGAGCATATGAACAGACCAAAAAAGCCTCGCCTGGTGTAAAGGTCAGCGCACGTCACTGCTGTGCAAACACAGAATGTGTGCATTGCCTCACCGTACAGGACGATTATCAACAGTGAAAGCCGACTTTCAAATCCTAATCTTGCCCGAAGACAAAGGCTGTTTCCATTTCAGCAGTCTTAACGGTGCTTTGCCCCACCTCGCCTCCAGAGGTGCCTCCACCTCAACTTTAAGCCGGGCCGCCGTCGGTCCCCTTCAAGTCATCCGGGGGGCCTCAAAGGCCGGGGGCCTCTTTTCTATTAGCGGCGCCCACGGACACTGTAAAGTTATGAAAGCTCAAATGGCTTCCTGATGAGGTTTTAAGATCCGACGCTTAAGGAGCGAATTGAACATCTCCAGATGGTATTTGGAGTGTGTGCACGATACGCCACGGTCCGTGCACAGGTGTTTGCTCGCATGTGAATGCACTCACGCTAAGTACACTGGCGGGATCAAGTGTGGGTTTGTTTTTCGAAGGTGTTGAGTACGTACAATCGTGTTCTAGAAAGCTCTTTTGTGCAGGCGGTTACTCTCAAAGTCGGATCACGCCTGATGACAGATAGCACTCCTTTATTTGCTCTCGTCTTTGGGATGTATCGCAAAACAACCACGTGCGAAAATGACAAAAAAAAATGCATGAAAATATTTCAAACTCTTTGCATTATCTTGTTTGGTAAAGCAGAAAAATACAGATTTTAGCCTACAACACTGCAAAAAGTCAGTGTTCAAAAACAAAAACAAAAATACAAAATTTAAGGGCATTTTACTTGAACTAAGCAAAATTATCTGCTAATAGAACAAGAAAATTTACCTTAAAATAACTATTTTCTCATTAATAACAAGTGCACTTTTCTTGATAGAAAAAACAAATGAGACCTTTTTTCTCAATATGTTGAAAAATATTCTTAAATTAAGTAAATGCTAGTGCCATTATCTTGACATAATGATATGCGCTCGGCATTACATTTCTTGCATTTTCCCATCGATAACATGACATCATCGCGCCAAGTGCGTGCTCTTTCAGTCAATTAGTGCACAATATATATATATATATATATATATATATATATATATATATATATATATATATATATATATATATATTTTATTTTTTTTAAATGTATTTATTTATTTTTTTTACAGCCCGGCCCCCGACCAAATTTGTTTTTTATTGTAATTTTGAAGAATTTATCAGAATGTACATGAACTATTTCTGTTCAAATTAGTTACAAATGTCACATGTTAAATGTTTAAATATTAACTGTCATTTTGCTGTACTGTGCCAACTGTACTACTATATGAGTACATATGTTCTATTGTTTCATTGAAAATAAAACAGCAGAGTCCATTTGGCTGCCATCTGTTTTAATTATGAGACACAATTGTGTCAAAGTCATGATTTTTTATTTCATGCTTGAAATAAGAAATTCTTACTTTGAAAAAGCAGTTTTATACTTGTGAGTGTTGATGACACAGCTTTGCAACACTTGATATTCTAGTTTCAAGCATGTTTTACTCAATATAGGTCATAAAACAACAAGCTGTAATATCTTACTGAGATAATTTAGGACCAAAACACTTAAAACAAGTAAAACATTCTAACATAAAATCTGCTTAGTGTGAAGAAGTATCTTATCAGACAGAAATTAAGCAAATATCACCCTTATTTGAGATATTCAATCTTACATAGATTTTAGTTTTTGCAGTGTAAAACACAAGGCCGACACGGGTGTCCACAGAATGAGTCTCACACAGAGGAGCCTTGTAGTTAAATAGGCCGCAGAACCATGCAGTTCCAAACCAAGTGAGGCCAACCCTGCTCTGACGTTGCTGAACACAGCTGCAAACTGCGGCTGGAAACCAAAAAGCAATGGACTGCAACTGGAAGTGGGACAAAAACAGCAGGACAGGAATACAGTCTCTTGATTCATTACTGTATCCTACAGGACATATTGGTGCAGTGATTAAATATTGTGGAACTAGGGTTGTCCCGATACCAGTATTTTAGTACCGGTACCAAAATGCATTTAGATACTTTTCGGTACTTTTCTAAATAAGGGGGGACCACAAAAAAATGGCATTATTGGCTTGATTTTCACAAAAAATCTTACGGTACATTAAACATATGTTTCTTATTGCAATCGAATAACAAGTTTGTCCTTAAATAAAATAGTGAACATACAAGACAACTTGTCTTTTAGTAGTAAGTAAACAAACAAAAGCTCCTAATTTGTCTGCTGACGTATGCAGTAACATACACTATATTGCCAAAAGTATTTGGCCACCCATCCAAATGATGTCTGTGACAGTCTTCCACTGTCGGGGTTCCATGGACCACCAAGAACTGACATGACGTCGAGCAGCTTTGACTTTCTTTATTTTTTCAAATAATACTCAGTCTCAGGTCGGGTCGCTTTTCAGCTCCTTCCTCTTCCACTGCCCGCTCTTCGGTCTTCGCTTTTTAGCCGGCCGCGTCTTCGTCTGCCTCTTGCTCTCTGTCTCTTGTGCACTGCATGTGCGGCTGGCTCTCCAACTCCCTCTGCTGCCCCGTCGTTATCGGCTGCCGCCCTTTTACACACTTGGAGGAGATTATATAATTGTGCCCAGGTGGGCGATGCACGCACCTGATACTTGTTACGGCGTCGATACCGGAGCGCCCCGCCTCGCCGCTGGCCCGCCGGCCACGCCTCCTCGCCGCCATCTTGGATTCGGCCCCGGCGTGCCCTGCCTCGCTGTTGGTCTGCCGGCCACGCCTCCCCACAATTCCCTAATGGTGTCTTATTCACTTGGCCCGGTGTATAAAATCAAGCACTCAGGCATGGAGACTGTTTCTACAAACATTTGTGAAAGAATGGGCCGTTCTCAGTGATTTCCAGCGTGGAACTGTCATAGAATGCCACATGTGCAACAAATCCAGTCGTGAAATTTCCTCGCTCCTAAATATTCCAAAGTTAACTTTATTGTAAGAAAAGTGAAGAGTTTGGGAACAACAGCAAGTCAGCCACCAAGTGGTAGGCCACGTAAACTGACAGAGAGGGGTCAGCGGATGCTGAAGCACATAGTACAAAGACTTTCTGCACAGTCAGTTGCTACAGAGCTCCAAAGTTCATGTGACCTTCCAATTAGCCCACGCACAGTACGACAGCTTCATGGAATGGGTTTCCATGGCCGAGCAGCTGCATCTAAACCATACATCGCCAAGTCCAATACAAAGCGTCGGATGCAGTGGTGTAAAGCACGTCACCATTGGGCTCAAGAGCAGTGGAGATGCCTTCTCTGGACTGATGAATCACGCTTTTCCATCTGGCAGTCTGATGGACCAGTCTGGGTTTGGAGGTTGCCAGGAAAACGCTACATTTCAGACTACATTATGCCGAGTGTGAAATTTGGTGGAGGAGGAATTATGGTGTGGGGTTGGTTTTTCAGGAGTTGGGCTTGGCCCCTTAGTTCCACTGAAAGAAACTTTGAATGCTCCAGGATACCAAAACATTTTGGACAATTCAATTGGATGGCACTTCAAGTTCATATGTGAGTAAAGGCAGGTGGCCAAATACTTTTGGCAATATAGTGTACATCATTCTATTATTTTGTCAACATTACGAGGGACAAGCTGTAAACATGGATTATTAATCCACTTGTTCATTTACTGTTAATATCTGCTTACTTTCAATCAATCAATCAATCAATGTTTATTTATATAGCCCTAAATCACAAGTGTCTCAAAGGGCTGACTTTCACTTTTAACATGTTCTATCTACACTTCTGTTAAAATGTAATAAACACTTATTCTTCTGTTGTTTGGATGCTTTACATTAGTTTTGGATGATACCACAAATTTAGGTATCGATCAGATACCAAGTAGTTACAGGATCATATTGAAAGTCCTCATGTGTCCAGGGATGTATTTCCTGAATTTATAAACCTAATATGAATTTTTTTAAAAGGAAAAAAGATTTTGTGACGATAAAAATATCGATGTAATCATAGTGGTATTGACTAGATACGCTATTGTACTTGGTATCATTACAGTGGATGTCAGGTGTAGATCCACCCATGGTATTTGTTTACATTCAAGGTGCTAGCTTGCTGTTAGCAGTTAGCTTATCTTATCTTTTAAAAACTATTTTAAAAAGTACAGTTGGAAGCTTCAAAAATGTAATATTCTTTGAGAATAAAAAGAATCGCATGACTGTTGAAGTAGGTGTTATTTAATTGTATTTTTTAAAGGGCCGTATATCATTACAGAAAAAAGCTTTGACTTTTTATGCTGGCAACTACAGCACTATAAACAGAACTAGATATGCTACTGTGGGTGTGTGAGGGGTGGCATGTCGGAAATAAATTAGATCCTGTGTTAATCTCCAGGAAGCACGCAGGAGAGAGAATGTCATAAATGCATCTCACCTTACATACTATTTATATGTATCATATCAGGGTCGCCCCTCCTTATACGCAGATCACGCGCTGTGCTCAGGGCCCCCACTTTGCTTGAAGAGACACATCCAAAATGTCAATTAATGTACAAAAGGGCGCTTCATATGAAATGTTACAGCAAATTCATTCCTAGCCCCTTCCTGGTATGTCACTGATAAAGACTATAATCGCTAATCTTTCTCAACAACATCACTGTCCTCAGCGCTGGCCTCTGAAAGGACCCAGAGTCTCCAGATGACCAGTTCTTTTTATGTATTTTTCACTCCTAAAAATAAACTCTGCAGTCATTTCCCATAATAGCAATGTGTTATTGAGTAATGCGTAGATAACTAAGTGTACAGGAAAGCCCCCCCTTCCATCGATATGTTGCCCCCCTCTTGGTGAGGCGCCATCTACGGAGCTGGAGCCCATTTGTGAGGATAGCCCCAAGTGTGGATAAAGACATGTAAAATGTTTGTTTTTGTCGCCCTGGTCCAAAGTTATTTCAAAACTGATTTGGTTAAAATTATGTGCAAAAAAGGAAAACATCAGTAGAAGAGGACGCAAAAAAGGATACTTATGTAATTATTCTAATTTTTGGGCACAGGGTCTGCTCTTCTTTCTCCCTTTTCTCCCCTCAAGGGTGCTCCTGATGTTCAGGATCCGATTTGGCTTGAGTCTTTAAAATTGTTTCCATCAAAACTCCCGCCAAAACCTTCTTTGAAGTCCCAATCATTAAAACGATGGCTGCAAATCGCACTCCTCTCGGTTGGTCCGTCCCTTTTTTGAGTGAATCAATTTGACCGGCGGGCTCCATACGTCTGCAGGTGATGAAAAGCCCGCCCACAGGCTTGAGCTAAAAGTGGGCGTTCCCAAATGTGCTGAAACTCCTAAGAAAACTAGCCTAAAATCACTGATTTGTCTTTTTTTTTCTTTCTTGTTGGTCCAGAACTATGAAATGAGTGCCATTGTTAGAGGAGCCCATTAAGGCAGACAAACTGGGTTCGATCCCCAGTGGTTGCAAGAAGGTTTGCAAGATGATTATGTTAAATGTGTTATTTGGTTCTATAAAAATAGTTAATTTCCCATGAAATATTTTTTGTCCAAAACATACATCTGATTAAATGCAATTTTGATAGCATAAAAATAGTTTCACAAAAAAGAGAAAGAACCGTATTTTCGGGCCCTATGGTCCCGAAAATACGGTCCGAAATACCATTCAAAGGCGCACTGCCGATGAATGGTCTATTTTCGATCTTTTTTCATATATAAGGCGCACCGGATAATAGGGCGCATTAAAGGAGTCATATTATTATTGTTTTTTTCTAAATGGAAAACGCTTCCTTGTGGTCTACATGACATGTAATGGTGGTTCTTTGGTCAAAATGTTGCATAGATTATGTTTTACAGATCATCTTCAAGCCGCTTTCTGACAGTCGCTTCCGGTTTTAATGACATTCAGACTTTACTTAAAACAATAACAGAGCAGCATCTTCACATCCGCCGGAAATGTGTCCCGTGAAAAACCATCCGACCGGAACTCTCTAGTAAGTAAAGTTCCTTGGGTGAATAATGTAAACTCACTACACCGGTATGTTTTAGCGCTTTCATGACGAGTTTACTGACAGATATAAGTAAGAACTTTACACTACTTTATATTAGAAATAGAGATGTCCGATAATATCGGACTGCCGATATTATCGACCGATAAATGCTTTAAAATGTAATATCGGAAATTATCGGTAACGGTTTCAAAAAGTAAAATGTATGACTTTTTAAAACGCCGCTGTACAGACTGGTACACGGACGTAGGGAGAAGTACAGAGCGCCAATAAACCTTAAAGGCACTGCCTTTGCGTGCCGGCCCAGTCACATAATATCTACAGCTTTTCATACACACAAGTGAATGCAAAGCATACTTGGTCAACAGCCATACGGGTCACACTGAGGGTGGATGTATAAACAACTTTAAAACTGTTACAAATATGCGCCACACTGTGAACCCACACCAAACAAGAATGGCAAGCACATTTCAGGAGAACATCCGCACCGTAACACAACATAAACACAACAGAACAAATACCCAGAACCCCTTGCAGCACTAAGTCTTCCGGGACGCTACAATATACACCCCCCGTAAAACCCCTACCCCCCGTCCCCTCTTCAACCCCGCCCACCTCAACCTCCTCATGCTCTCTCAGGGAGAGCATGTCCCAAATTCCAAGCTGCTGTTTTGAGGCATGTTTTAAAAAAGAATGCACTTTGTGACTTCAATAATAAATATGGCAGTGCCATGTTGGCATTTTTTTCCATAACTTGAGTTAATTTATTTTGGAAAACCTTGTTACATTGTTTAATGCATCCAGCGGGGCATCACAACAAAATTAGGCATAATAATGTGTTAATTCCACGACTGTATATATCGGTATCGGTTGATATCGGAATCTGTAATTAAGAGTTGGACAATATCGGAATATTGGATATTGTCAAAAAAGCCATTATCGGACATCTCTAATTAGAAATGTCAACAGTGGAGGATGAATGTCCCATAACAAGAAGATAGAGGAAAAAGAAGAAGCTTATCGACTGCAGTGTCACCACGGACTACAAAGGCGGAAGGGCGCAATTTTTCAGGATTTATGCAGATCCCAAATACAGATCAGCAGGTTCCAGAAGGTAAGAAAAGTTGCTTTTGCATAATATTGCGAAACAAAACGCCAGATAATGTCTTACCTTATACACACACCATAATAATACTCATATGTTTAATGCGCCGACAATCCATCAAGCAGTGCGGCTTCATAGCTTACCAAAGTCGTACTAAAACATTTTGATAGATTTTTGAGCGCCGTGTGTAATGTTCTATATTTTCAATGGAACATATAAAATGCTGGCGTTGTTTACTTGAGTCGTATTGCCATCATAGTGCAGCCTACACGTGTCTCTAATGTTTGACTGCCATCTACTGGTCACACTTATCATTACACCATGTACCAAATAAAATTACTTTAAGGTCGGTAAGTAAAACTAGAATTATTCCTTACATTAGGCACACTGTCGAGTTTTTTTAAAAAAAGGATTTTAAGTGCGCCTTATAGTCCGGAAAATACGGTAATCAAATCCTCACCTATGGTCATGAGCTTTGGGTTATGACCGAAAGGACAAGATCACGGGTAAAAGCGGCCGAAATTAGGTGGTGGGGCTCTCCCTTAGAGATAGGGTGAGAAGCTCTGTCATTCGGGAGGATCTCAAAGTAAAGCCGCTGCTCCTCCAGATGAAATGGTTCGGGCATCTGGTCAGAATGCCCCCCGAACGCCTCCCTGGGCAGGTGTTTAGGGTGCCTTCGACTGGTAGGAGACCACGGGGAAGACCCAGGACACGTTGGAGAGACTATGTCTCCCGACTGGCCTGGGAACGCCTCTGGATCCCCAGGGAAGAACTGGACAAAGAAGCTGGGGAGAGGGAAGTCTGGGTTTCTGTGCTTAGGCTGTTGCACCCGCAACCCGACTTTGGATAAGCGGAAGAAGATGGATGGATGGATGGCCCCCAAATTATAATTCTATTTTTTTTAATAAATAAACAAGATAAATTAAACGCAAGAAGAAAATGGAACACTATCCTATAGTATCTGAATTGCAATGTTTTTATTTATTCCGATTCTAAAATGGTTCATAATTTTTAAATAATCGGTTTATGAAAGGAAAATCATTTATTTTAGAGATCCATTTTTAAAAAGAAACTTTGTTGGCCATTTATAGTACACTTCGTGAGAATCGGTTTGAATTGAGATTGTGTCGAATCGATTCTGAATGGAATCATTACCCAAATAATCGAATCGTGAGTTGTTGTAAGATTGTCATCTCTACTTTCCTAGTATCTAACCTAGGCTTTGACTGTGCAGAAGATGTATTATTAGAACTGTCATGACCCGTTGCCCGGATCATGTTTTGTTTAGTTAAAGACTCCCTTAGTTCTGTTTCAGCACCCCTGGGTTTTTGTAGTTCTTGGTTGCCATGGTTGCTGATTATTTTCACCTGCCCACCTGCCCACCTGCTCCCGGGCACTAATCAGAGAGCTATTTATTCCTGTCTTTCGCCACACTCAGTCTGGCTGTCTTGTTTGCTCCATGCAACAAGTTACGTGTATTTACCGTTTGATTCTTGAGCTAAGCTTCGCCATTTGTTTGCTTGTTTTCCATGCTAAGCTCTCCTGTTAGATTTTCCATAGCTACCCGTGCTATCGGCACGCTCTCCTGTATTTTTGGATTTTGCCTGACTTATGAAAAAGAAATCAGTGTCTTACCTGCATGCTGCCTCCGGATTTCCGTCTGCATCTTGGGGAAAGGATCCGCGCATTAACATGTGACCCCGCCGTAACAAAAACATGTAAAGGTCCCAGAAGTGTCTAATTCATGTGGTTTCCTAAAATGAGATACAAAATTATTACTAGGGATGGAAATTATTAGTACTTTAATGTAAAAAAAAAGAAAAAGAAGAAGAAGCTGAACCCGTGCATTAGCATAGAGTACAAAGTCATTGTTTTGTCTGAAAGTTGGACTAAAGCCCTCTTGGGTTTGTGTGTTCTTGGTTGCCATGGGTGCTGATTATTTCCACCTGCCTCTGATTAGTGTTCGGGACGCTCACCTGCTCCCGGGCACTAATCAGAGAGCTATTTATTTATATGCCTTTCGCCACATTCAGTCTGGCTGTCTTGTTTACTCCATGCAACAAGTTACGTGTGTTCAACGTTTGATTCCTGAGCTATTTGTTTGCTTGTTGTCCATGCTAAGATCTCCCGTTAGATTTTCCATAGCTACCCGTGCTATCGGCACGCTCTCCTGTATTTTTGGATTTTGCCTGATCTATGAAAAATAAATCATTGTCTTACCTGCACTCTGCCTCCAGAGTCCCGTCTGCATTTTTCTGTAACAAAAACATGTAAAGGTCCCACAAGTGTGGTTTCCTAAAATGAGATATCAAATTATAACTAGGGATGTGAATTATTTGCATTGTAATGAAAAGCTGAACCCGTGCATTAGCATAGACTACAAAGTAATTGTTTTGTCTGAAAGTTGGACAAAAGCCCTCGGTGCCATTGAGAGACAAGCTCTTGGCACACCGTGTGGACACATTAATCACAGGTTTTAATTAAAGGTATCCATCTTTTCTCTCAGTGACAGGAGAGAAGTTGGGGCGGAAAAGCTAAATTTGTTATCAGCTTGCATGAAAATCTGCAGGTTGGCTACTTAGGTTTGGATCCTGAATCAGCTTTCCAGCAACAAGTGTATAAAACTCTCCTCAGCAAACTTAGGACTACAAACACATACTGATTTTAATTTCACTTTAGTTTGTTTGTCTCTGTTGTTTGTCTTCCAGACTTGTGTAAAGTAATTCAAACTAAAAAAAAATAATATACACGTACTATTTCAAAATGATAGTGATAGTCTGTCATTATAAAGTGCTGTATCAAATGGGTGATAGAAGATAGCAATTTCATTGTAAGGAGATGTAATACCGTAATGGATGCTACAAGGGGAGAGGAGGTGTGTGCTGAATGAAAATGTTCTCTTTTGGAACACGTCAGTGCACACGTTGTGAGTACAGCTGCTTCAAAGCTTGAATATTCGAAAAAGGCTTATTTCTGGAGACAGACAATAAATACGTATTAGCTGAACATTCCGTCATTTCATGAGGACATTGGAGAGAAATTAGGTTAGGATCAGAATAAAACTGTAACAGTAAAATAGATTGGATCTTATACAAATTATATACAGCAAACATGTATTATACAGTATATTGAGGCATGGGGGGTACTGCAACCTGATGCAATTGAAATTGACTGCAGGCCTATTCTGTCTGTGCTTGTGTGGGTTTTCTTTGGGTGGGTATTCATGCTGAAGTGGATTGAGGAGCCAAAAATAGTACTCAAGTAACTTTACTGTAGTATGACCCAAGTAAAAGTACTAAAATAGTCATCCAAATACTGACTTGAGTAACAGCAAGTTAAGTTTTTAGTTAGAAAAAAAAACCTACTCAAGTACCGAGTGACGGGTTAGTAAATTCTGATTGATTTAGTTGCTATTTTTATTTTGCACTACACCCTTAGGTGTGGCCTGATTTGCCCAGATCCAAATACCGCATGGTGAACAGCTTGTGCAATCTATAAAATAGTGTGTACTGTTAGTGGCCGTGTTACGTGAGATTCACGAAGACTGCGTGTGCAGTTGTAAAGTGGTGCAGACCGCCCTATTTAATTGAGGATGAGATGTGTCAATATCAAAGTATTACCGTATTTTCCGGACAATTTTTTTTCTCAAAACTCGACAGTGCGCCTTATGACCCACCTAATGTACGGAATAATTCTGGTTTTGCTTACCCACCTCGAAGCAATTTTATGTGGTACATGGTGTAGTGATAAGTGTGACCAGTAGATGGCAGTCAAACACAAGAGATACGTGTAGACTGCACTATGATGGCAATATGACTCAAGTAAACAACACCAACATTTTATATGTTCCATTGAAAATATAGAACATTGCACACGGCGCTCAAAAATCTATAAAAATGTTTTAGTACGACTTTGGTAAGCTATGAAGCCGCACCGCTTGATGGATTGTACTGTGCTGCAACATACTAGTATTATTATGGTGTGTGTATAAGGAAAGACATATTATCTGACGTTTTGTTTCGCAAAATTATGCACAAGCAACTTTTCTTACCTTCTAGTACCTGCTGATCTGTATTTGGGATCTGCATAAAAAATTGCGCCTGTCTGCCTTTGTAGTCTGTGCCGACGCCGTAGTCGATAAGCTTCTTCTCTTTCTCTATTTTCTTGTTATGGGACATTCATCCTCCACTGTTGCCATTTCTAATATAAAGTAGTGTTAAGTTCTTACTTATATCTGTCAGTAAACTCGCCATGAAAGCGCTAAAACATACCGGTGTAGTGAGTGTACATTATTCATCCAAGGAACTTTAGTTATTAGAGAGTTCCGGTCGAACGTTTTTTCACAACACACACGGGCCTCGTTGTTGTTTCCGGATGAGAAGATGATGCTCCGTTATTGATTTAAGTAAAGTCTGAATGTCATTAAAACAGTTAGCTCCATCTTTTGACACTTCTTCCACCCCTGTCCTTGCGCGCTACACCGCTACAACAAAGATGACGGGGAGAAGACGCTGCCGAAGGTGAGCCACGTAAATAAGACCGCCCACAAAACGGCGCATCCTGAAGCGACTGCCAGAAAGCGGCTTGAAGATGATCTGTAAAACATAATCTATGCAAGCTTTTGACCAAAGAACCACCATTACATGTTATGTAGACCACAAGGAAGTGTTTTCCATGTAGAAAACAAATAATAATAATAATATGACTCCTTTAATGCGCCCAATAATCCGGTGCTCCTTATATATTAAAAAAGATAGAAAATAGACCATTCATCGGCAGTGCGCCTTATAATCCGGTGCGCCCTATGGTGCAGAAAATACGGTACATTGAATCACTTTTTGACACCTAAGAATACATTGATTTAATGAATACAACATAACAATATATCAATATGTATTCTGTGCTTAAACACAGAACGGTTAGTATTCTTCTAAACAAGACAAAGGTTTAGCACATCAACATCAGATCAACACCAGTCCTTTACAACAGTGGTCCCCAACCACCGGGCCGCGGACCGATTGGTACCGGGCCGCACAAGAAATGTAAAAAAAAATATATATATATTTTTTAAATATTTTTTATTTTATGAAATCAACATAAAAAACACAATATATACATTATATATCAATATCGAGCAATACAGTCTGCAGGGGTACAGTCCGTAGGCACACATGATTGTATTTCTTTATGAAAAAAAAAAAAATAATAATAATAATCCCCCCCCCCACCCCCCCAGTCCGTGGGACAAATTTTCAGACGTTGACCGGTCCGCAGCTACAAAAAGGTTGGGGACCACTGCTTTACAATATCATTAATACCATACAAATGGCCAACTCTTTCATTTTTCGGACAGAATAAAAGCTTGAAAAATGTCAAACACTTAACGTTACAATAACCACGAAGATAAGTGTTAGTCAGATTTTACATGTCGTAATCAGTTGTGGACAGACGAAGCCCCAGCATTGAAGGTTTGTCGAGCCCTAATAGATTTAACTCACGGTTGTGATGTCACGATCAATGACTCGCCAGCTGATGGCATCAAAGGTGTAAAAATCAAATGAGTCCTCTTCACTTTATCCCAGTTGTACATATATTATGATGTGGAAAATGTTAAAGCCACACATTTTGGTTTCATGTTTGGCGGGGACTACTGACTTCCTGTTCTGATGAGGAAAAGCATTTGATTGGCTGTCCTTCATAACTAACCTCCACCCTTCGTTCAATGTACGCCGTTAACAAGCTGTGATTGGATATACTCCGAACTTGTCTCACCCATCGACAAGACAGAAATAAATATGATTGGATTTCGTTTCTGTCCACATTTTCGGCTCTTTACTAAACTAAATTGTCAGATAATTGTGTTAATCGTCTTAGTCGACATGCCTTTGTTTTGATTCAGTATCGTCCTATTTTTTCCTGCTCCCATGTAAAAAAAATAAAATAAAATCAACTCCCAGTCCAGGGTGGGAACGCCTGACTATGTGATGCCGGGGCTGCACTGTTTGCCAATCAGGATGCTTCTTATGCAGATCAGATTGGAACATTTGTTTTGCTTGCTTTGCACTTTCTCTTCACTTTCCTGCACTTGCCTGCTATCGCTGCATCCTGGGGTCCAGGTGAACACCAGACTGTAACACTTGAGGTCCCCTGCTTAACTATACCAAGAGTCAAATAGTGTTTTTTAATAATTTCATTTATTTCATTTGTATTAGTGTGATAAAGGATTGGTGTGATTTACATCTAGTTATCTTTTTTTTTAATTTAGGATGATATATAGTAAAATTGCATGAGTAATATAATAATATGGGCTTTGGGGGGATTGCCCTGAGCGTAAAAGAAGCCAGGGCCGTCTCTGGTATACAGGGTGGTAAGCTCCAGCTCACCCATGACCCTAATTGAGGATAAGCGTTGGAGAAAATGGATGGAGCTATGAATATAATTTATTCGTTTTGGATGACCAAGACTCACCACAGACTTGAAATGAAAAGATGAGCATTGTGGAGCCTTGAGAAACGTCTCGCTTTAAAGTGCTGGAGTCTTCATCCTTAGTAGGCAAGTTGCTACCATGGTGACCTGTCTTTGTGACAGTCACATCCTCCTCTTCCTTTTTTTTAGCTGCAACTATTTATACATGTGTGCTTCTTGTTTAATGAGTAGATAATGAAACTGTGGTTTATAAAAGAAAAACAATGGATGAAGAAACAGTGGTTCATCATCCACTAATTTTTTTAAATAAAGCTTATACATTTTAGGTCGGGGGTCGCCAACCCGTCGATCGCAATCTACCAGTCGATCATTGGGACCCTACCGGTCGATCGCAAAAATGTTAGAATTTTTTAAATTAAAATGACATCAGTACATCATCAGATGTTGTTCCTGGGATCTGAATATATAAATATATATATATAGTCGAGGTTACTGTGGTTTATCCGTTATACAGTCCTCAATACCGGGGTAGAGCGTAATATATGTATAATAAACTCACCTGAAGAGTTTATAAACTCCCCTGAAGAGCAGGGAAACCTGCAAAACAGGCTATAGGGATTACATAGCCTCTGTGTTTTTTCCTGACCTATACATATAAATATATATATATATATATATATATATATATATATATATATATATATATATATATATATATATAGATATATATATATATATATATATAGATATATATATATATATATATATATATATATATATATATATATATATATATATATATATATATATATATATATATATATATATATATATATCTATATATATATATATATATATATATATATCTATATATATATATATCTATATATCTATATATATATATATATATATATATATATATATATATCTATATATATATATATCTATATATCTATATATATATATATATATATATATATATATATATATATATATATATATATATATATATATATATATATATATATAGATATATATATATCTATATATATATATATAGATATATAGATATATCTATATATATATATATATAGATATATATATATCTATCTATATATATATATATATATATATAGATATATATATATATATATATAGATAGATATATATATAGATATATATATATATATATATATATATATATATATATATATATATATATATATATATATATATATATATATATATATATATATATATATATATATATATATATATATATATATATATATATATATATATATATATATATATATTATCATTGATCTCATTGTCATTACATATGGGATAGGACAGTGTTTTTTAACCATAGGGCTTGTAAAGAACATAATGTCATGGCTGTCTTGAGTTTCCAATAATTTCTACAACTCTTATTTTTTTTAGATAGAGTGATTGGAGCACATACTTTTTGGTCACAAAAAACATTCATGAAGTTTGGTTCTTTTATGAATTTATTATGGGTCTATTGAAAATGTGACCAAATCTGCTGGGTCAAAAGTATACATACAGCAATGTTAATATTTGGTTACAAGTCCTCCAAACATATTGCTGGGTATTGTGGCCAAACAGCTACATTTTTGTTTCATCTGACATCACATGGACAAAGATAAGACCTTCTGGAGGAAAGTTCTGTGGTCAGATGAAACAAAAATGGAGCTGTTTGGCCACAATACCCGGGCGGTATGGCGTAGTGGGTAGAGCGGCCGTGCCAGAAACCTGTGGGTTGCAGGTTCCCTCCCCGCCTCTTGACATCCAAATCGCTGCCGTTGTGTCCTTGGGCAGGACACTTCACCCTTGCCCCCGGTGCCGCTCACAGTGGTGAATGAATGATGAATGAATGATAGGTGGTGGTCGGAGGGGCCGTAGGCGCAAACTGTCTGCCTCGCTTCCGTCAGTCTACCCCAGGGCAGCTGTGGCTACAAATGTAGCTTACCACCACCAGGTGTGAATGAATGATGGGTTCCCACTTCTCTGTGAGCGCTTTGAGTATCTAATAATAGAAAAGCGCGACATGAAATCTACTCCATAATTATTATTATTATACCCAGCCATATGTTTGGAGGAGAAAAGGTGAGGCCTTTAATCCCAGGAACACCATTCTTACCGTCAAGCATGGTGGTGGTAGTATTATGCTCTGGGCCTGTTTTACTGCCAATGGAACTGGTGCTTTACAGAGAGTAAATGGGACAATGAAAAAAGGAGGATTACCTCCAAATTCTTCAGGACAACCTAAAATCATCAGCCCGGAGGTTGGGTTTTGGGCGCAGTTGGGTGTTCCAACATGACCCCAAACACACGTCAAAAGTTGTAAAGGAATGGCTAAATCAGGCTGAAATTAAGGTTTTAGAATGGCCTTCCCTAAGTCCTGACTTAAACGTGTGGACAATGGTGAAGAAACAAGTCCATGTCAGAAAACTAACACATTTAGCTGAAGTACACCAATTTTGTCAAGAGGAGTGGTCAAAAATTCAACCAGAAGCTTGCCAGAAGCTTGTGGATGGCTACCAAAAGCGCCTTATTGCAGTGAAACTTGCCAAGGGACATGTAACCAAATATTAACATTGCTGTATGTATACTTTTGAGCCAGCAGATTTGCTCACATTTTCAGTAGACCCATAATAAATTTATAAAAGAACCAAACTTCATGAATGTTTTTTGTAATCAACAAGTATGTGCTCCAATCACGTAAAAAAAAAAAAAAGAGTTGTAGAAATTATTGGAAACTCAAGACAGCCATGACATTATGTTCTTTTTAAGTGTATGTAAACTTTCAACCACGACTCTACATATATTTAAATTATTAGGATCCAAACAAAAAAAAACAAAAACAAAAAAAAATAAAAAAAAATAAATATATATATATATATATATATATATATATATATATATATATATATATATATATATATATATATATATATATATATATATATATATATATATATATATATATATATATATATATATATATATATATATATATATATATATATATATATATATATTTTTTTTTAGAAGTAAACTTGTTTTTTTTTAATCAACAAAACAGTCAAAGGTAGAAGTTATGAGGTTTGGATATATATATATATATATATATATATATATATATATATATATATATATATATATATATATATATATATATATATATATATATATATATATATATATATATATATATATATATATATATATATATATATATATATATAATAACAAGCCAGTATTTTGAACGGCTCTTTGAAAGGAACGGTTCCTTAAAAGAGCCATAAATCCCATCTCTACCGCGGATCGATACTAAAATTGACCGAACCCCTCAATTCTAATGCCAACCAGAGCAGCCACTGAGGTGCAGTCCACCTCCTGCCGGATAGGGGAGCAGATCTCAACCCGGGGAAATAAAGCGATCAAAACAAGATTTTAATAACATGTTTCGTTTTATTTTATTTCATGTACCATATTAAGGTTGATGTGTTTCTCAATCACATGATTTTTAGCGGGTCTAACTTAAACAAAACGCAGAAATCTCACCGTCGTACACCCCCCTTGCTGGCTTTTGGTACAGTCCACAGCGCCTTTTGCTGACTCCGGGCTCCGCGAGTGGATCACAACACGCCGGAGAGACCAACTGTCCCCTTCTAACTTCACTTTTTCACCCCGGCTATGTCTTTTTAAAGCAGGCGCAGGAGGTGTCGGGTGAGGAAGAAAAAAAACAAACAAATCATGGTTGTAGGTTAATGCCGGAGCGTCTGCTTGAACCACGTATTTAAAAGGAGAGACGAGGCACCAGAGGAACCCCGGGGAAGAGACGAGCCAAGCCGGGTCCAAGATGCTGTTTGGCGCACTGATAACTTTGCTGCTCACCCTGGGTGCAGGTAGGAGGATTATTGCTGCAGAAATAACAAATGTGTTTATATTGAGAGGTGGGGATATTTCTGCATTCTGCAAAAGTGAGTGAAATATACTTCACTTTTTCAGCACTCCCATTTTTACCCAATTTCATTCATTATTGCTCTTAATTGATTTATGCCACTTATTAACTTTTGCTTTGTACTTTGTGTGCCATAAGAAGAACCGGAATCAGCTTTATTGGCGAAGTATGTTTAACACACAAATAATTGGACTTGGTAGGCTCTGCTCTGTTGGTCAATGGTAAAAATAAATATTAACGATTAACCAAAAAAAAAAATCAACAACTACTGAAATAACTTATATGTGCAAGAATAATAAATAACATTGCAGGGGTGAATAGAACGAAGCAAAAAAAATGATGACGTGATCATGAGTTAGCACAGGTGACATTTCATCAGATTGATTGTATTTTGTTTTAAAAAATACTATTGACTTGTGGCGCACTTAAATTTGCTGCAGGGATAGTCAGCTAACTTGTTTTGGGGGCCACATTTCCAGAAAGCTAAGGATCAGGGGGCCCAAAAATCTCCCTTCACATTTAATATTAAATTGTATATTCGGAAAAAACAGCAAGTAACACAATGACAAAGAGCCGACATGTTGAGATCAGCTAATAATAACGACACAAAGCTTTGTCTTTAAAAAACAAAACAAAATGTTATGATATATATATATATATATATATATATATATATATATATATATATATATATATATATATACACACTACCGTTCAAAAGTTTGGGGTCACCCAAACAATTTTGTGGAATAGCCTTCATTTCTAAGAACAAGAATAGACTGTCGAGTTTCAGAGGAAAGTTATCTTTTTCTGGCCATTTTGAGCGTTTAATTGACCCCACAAATGTGATGCTCCAGAAACTCAATCTGCTCAAAGGAAGGTCAGTTTTGTAGCTTTAGTAACGAGCTAAACTGTTTTCAGATGCGTGAACATGATTGCACAAGGGTTTTCTAATCATCAATTAGCCTTCTGAGCCAATGAGCAAACACATTGTACCATTAGAACACTGGAGTGATAGTTGCTGGAAATGGGCCTCTGTACACCTATGTAGATATTGCACCAAAAACCAGACATTTGCAGCTAGAATAGTCATTTACCACATTAGCAATGTATAGAGTGTATTTCTTTAAAGTTAAGACTAGTTTAAAGTTATCTTCATTGAAAAGTACAGTGCTTTTCCTTAAAAAATAAGGACATTTCAATGTGACCCCAAACTTTTGAACGGTAGTGTGTGTGTGTGTATATATATATATATATATATATGTATATATATATATATATATATATATGTATATAGTTTTTTGTATGTATGTATGTTATATATTAGTGTGTGTATGTGTACACATACACACACTAATATATATATTAGTGTGTGTATGTGTACACATACACACACTATATATATATATATATATATTTATACATACACATATACTGTGTGTGTGTGTGTGTGTGCGTGTGTGTGTGTGTGTGTGTGTGTGTGTGTGTGTGCAAACCCCGTTTCCATATGAGTTGGGAAATTGTGTTAGATGTAAATATAAACGGAATACAATGGTTTGCAAATCCTTTTCAACTCCTATTCAATTATATGCACTACAAAGACAAGATATTTGATGTTCAAACTCATAAACTCATCTTTTTTTTTTTGCAAATAATAATTAACTTAGAATTTCATGGCTGCAACACGTGCCAAAGTAGTTGGGAAAGGGCATGTTCACCACTGTTACATGGCCTTTCCTTTTAACAACACTCAGTAAAGGTTTGGGAACTGAGGAGACACATTTTTGAAGCTTCTCAGGTGGAATTCTTTCCCATTCTTGCTTGGTGTACAGCTTAAGTTGTTCAACAGTCCGGGGTCTCCGTTGTGGTATTTTAGGCTTCATAATAAATGATAAATGATAAATGGGTTATACTTGTATAGCGCTTTTCTACCTCCAAGGTACTCAAAGCGCTTTGACAGTATTTCCACATTCACCCATTCACACACTGATGGCGGGAACTGCCATGCAAGGCGCTAACCAGCAGCCATCAGGGGCAAGGGTGAAGTGTCTTGCCCAAGGACACAACGGACGTGACTAGGATGGTAGAAGGTGGGAAGGTGGGAATAATGCGCCACACATTTTCAATGGGAGACAGGTCTGGACTACAGGCAGGCCAGTCTAGTACCCGCACTCTTTTACTATGAAGCCACGATGATGTAACACGTGGCTTGGCATTGTCTTGCTGAAATAAGCAGGGGCGTCCATGGTAACGTTGCTTGGATGGCAACATATGTTGCTCCAAAACCTGTATGTACCGTTCAGCATTAATGGCGCCTTTACAGATGTGTAAGTTACCCATGTCTTGGGCACTAATACACCCCCATACCATCACAGATGCTGGCTTTTCAACTTTGCGCCTATAAAAATCCGGATGGTTCTTTTCCTCTTTGGTCCGGAGGACACGACGTCCACAGTTTCCAAAAACAATTTGAAATGTGGACTCGTCAGACCACAGAACACTTTTCCACTCTGTATCAGTCCATCTTAGATGAGCTCAGGCCCAGCGAAGCCGACGGCGTTTCTGGGTGTTGTTGATAAACGGTTTTCGCCTTGCATAGGAGAGTATTAACTTGCACTTACAGATGTAGCGACCAACTGTAGTTATTGACAGTGGGTTTCTGAAGTGTTCCTGAGCCCATGTGGTGATATCCTTTACACACTGATGTCGCTTGTTGATGCAGTACAGCCTGAGGGATCAAAGGTCACAGGCTTAGCTGCTTACGTGCAGTGATTTCTCTAGATTCTCTGAACCCTTTGATGATATTACGTACCGTAGATGGTGAAATCCCTAAATTCCTTGCAATAGTTGGCTGAGAAAGGTTTTTCTTAAACTGTTCAACAATTTGCTCACACATTTGTTGACAAAGTGGTGACCCTCGCCCCATCCTTGTTTGTGAATGACTGAGTATTTAATGGAATCTACTTTTATACCCAATCATGGCACCCACCTGGTCCCAATTTGCCTGTTCACCTGTGGGATGTTCCAAATAAGTGTTTGATGAGCATTCCTCAACTTTATCAGTATTTATTGCCACCTTTCCCAACTTCTTTGTCACGTGTTGCTGGCATCAAATTCTAAAGTTAATGATTATTTGCAAAAAAAAAAAAAAGTTTATCAGTTTGAACATCAAATATGTTGTCTTTGTAGCATATTCAACTGAATATGGGTCGAAAATGATTTGTAAATCATTGTATTCCGTTTATTTACATCTAACACAATTTCCCAACTCACATGGAAACGGGGTTTGTATGTATGTGTGTGTGTGTATGTATAAGTATATATATTTCTCAGCTTTGGTCTGTATAGGCCGCAGTGGTACTGAATTGTAATACACTTTTCCACCACTTGTGGCAGCAATGACTATCACAAACAAACAGAAGAAGTCTGGAGCTCAAGTCATCTTATGTTGATTGTTTCATTGTCAATATTTTTTGTAAGTCATAGTTTAATGTACGTATGATATTGTCTGTAAATGTGTGTTTTTTTTGTGCCTGCCTCGACAGAGGAAATTTAGCTATTCTAGCTAATTCTGTCATATTTAGTTAGATCAGGGGGCCCAAAAATCTTCCTTCACATTTAGTATTATCTGGTATATTCGGAAAAAACGGCGCCTCCTAAAGTGGAATTTTGATTTTGGTCTATTTATTTTGTCAGAGTTAAGGAAGTCTCTCACAAGTTTTTCAAACTGAAAACCAGTTGAATAACCCAAATGATAAAAAAAAAGTGAGGTCCTGAAAAGGAACCTTGTGGAACACCACTAGTTTAACTAACTGACTACTGACTGCATCCGAAGTAAACAAGCTACAGCTGCACCTTAGTTGCATAAACCACATTACGAAAACACTGCCAAAAATGAGAGGGCTTTAAGGGGTGCCGTGCGGATCCAAGTGTTCTTTGTTTGCGAGCAAGGTTAAAATTTCAATGCAAGGGACTGCCAATGTGTTTATACTGGTCCAAGTTTTTCTATAAAACATGAGCACTCGTGTTTTTTTTAGGAATTTCCTGCAAAAATGGTTGTCTCCCAAGTTTTGAACTGGTCTCAATCTCATCTGAGGCCAGTTTTAGGGTTGCCAGTTAAATAGCACGCTCTAAATCGGAATGAACAATGGATTATGAGAGCTATAAATGCATTTTTCTCTACAGTCCATGCATTTAACGGAGAGTTCTGCAAGTGAAAGCGCTTATTTTTAGACGCGGATTAAATAAAGGGGTTTCTACTGATTGCAGGTGAACTGGCTTGTTTATCTATGATAACCTACATCCTGTCCCCCCCCTCCCCTGCACTCAGCCGCTTTTGCACTAGTGATTTCAACCCCCCCTTCCCTATGTTTTCTCTGACACCTTGTATTTACAACATGTCAGAACAGCCGCTGGAATGCACGGACCCTACTGAAGCGTATTTCCCTAAAAGCGCACAACAGGGTTAGCGTCCCACATTGACACATGGACGTGCACACCCATGCTGTGCCCTCTTGACATGACCTTAAAAATATACCAGACAGGAAGGCAAAAGTCACACCTGTAATTGGCTACTTGGGCTTCAAATGGAGGTTGCTGGGATTGTTTCTGTTTGCTAAATGTCACCGCGAAACTGTCTTCAAAATGTCAACCAGATAGATCCGATATCCAATTGAAAACAAAAGGTCCCTTGGACGATCCACATTGTCTGTGTTGGTGGGTTAGTCATCCCCTCAGATGTAGTTATCAATGTTTCCCTGCCTCTGTGCCCTTTTTATCCGCTACATGTCTTTATCATAGCGCCGTTCTGCCATAAAGCAATTAAAGTCTGCTGGACCGCGGATCTTTTATTCGGTTGTCGTCTGTTGCACTTCAATGTAATTTTCTCCCATCATGTGTTTTCTTTTGTGAAATGACATGTAGTTCAGATGCTGTGGGTTTTAAACGGTCAGTAACTGGATGGCGCTGGGTTCCATTTTCCAGTTCAGGAGCTTAAAAGTTTTGCTATTTTCATGCCAGTAAATCCAAATGTATCATTTCCCCATTCCAGAGTTATATTTTTGTGACGACGGAAATGCTTTTGAAACGTTTAAAAGATGAGTTTGGACTGATGCTCGACATCACAATGGGTGACATGTTCAGGGTTTGTACGGGTGCTTAAAAACCTTGAAAATGCTTGGATTTTAATGTTGTGTTTTCAAGGTTTGAAAAATGCTTGAATTTTGGGTGAAGTGCTTGGAAATGTTCATCATATTTCTCGGCAGTCTGACTCAATAGGTTAATTATAAAAATGGAAAAAAATCTAATAAATATCCTTAAAAATGAAAGCTACACGCTTGATCTGTTGTCTTTGCACAAACCCTTACATTAGGTTGTTGTCATGCCAGAGCCGTATATACACTGGTATATACGGCTGTGTGTCGCCCCCAAGAGGACAGTGGGGCATCGGTCCATCATGCCGGGAGGTTGTCGTTTTAATGAACATTGGATGGAAAATGAGAAATACAAACGGGGACCAAATCCATGTGTAGCCTGCTGCAAAGTATGCAAAAATGAAATCCAGCTTTTCGCAAGGGGTCAGCACTAGATTACATGTTAATTACGGACAGTTATTACAAGCTATGAAAAGAAAAAAGCGAGCGTTTGCCAATGATAAATTATAATGTTAAGAACTTCCCTCAACTAAAAATCGATTTGTTATCATAGCCACAGTTATAAGGCTAGATATGATTAATGAAAGGTGACTGAGGTGTTGTGAAACAAACAAAATATTTTCCTTTAACTTATTATCCTTTTATTAATGTGGAATAGTTTTTTTTAATAAATGAGTGAAATGTACATTTTGAGGGTGCGTGTATTTATATCACATTATACAGTTTACAAGCACAAATACGGTGTGAATCAATCCGTGCTGTTCGATGTCATTGAGTGCTGTAAGTAAGACAAAGAACAAGAAATTTGAAAAACAACACACATGGAGACACGTTTGCAAACACCAATGTTATTGAATAGTCTACAGAAACACTGCTTCATTTTCTATGCCCCATTCAGTTAATGATAACTGCTGGTTCAATGTTAGGCTTAGGTTTTTAGCAGATTTTCCGTATTTTTCCTACAGACAGCATTTGGTGACCTCAAACAACAAGGCTATGGATTGATTCACACTGGTTTTCGCCTTTTGAAGGATACTGGAAAAACTGGAAAATTCATCTTGAAAGTCCTTAAAAAGTGCTTGAATTTGGCCATGGAAAAGGTGTACGAACCCTGCATGTTGACAAAGTATTGATATCAAAGGTAAAATGTAAACATTCCAAGACTTGTAACCTATATTCATAACAGGGTTGCAACGATTGATCGATTAATTTCAATCAATCCATCAGTCAAAGTGTATTTATATAGCCCTTAATCACAAGTGTCTCAAAAGGCTGCACAAGCCACAACGACATCCTCGGCTGATTGATTGAGACTTTTATTAGTAGATTGCACAGTACAGTACATATTCCGTACAATTGACCACTAAATGGTAACACCCGAATAAGTTTTTCAACTTGTCCACGTTAATCAATTCATGGTAAATTCGTGGCTCAGATCCCATATCATTTTAAGAAAAAAAACTCAACCCAATGAGATACAATGAGAAACCTTGAATCCGATTAATCGATTAGAAAAAAAGCTTTGATTAATCGTTAGTTATACATATTGATACACATCCGGTCTACATGAAATGCCTGGAATGTTAACAGGGTACCTGCAGGGTGTAAAAAAGCCTTAAAAAGTCTAAAATCCAATCATTTGAATTTTTTAAATTGTATCAAAATCTCATAGAAAGTCTTAAATGTGACTATGAAAGGTCTTAAAAATGTCATAGCGTGCAGCTTTTGTGATTTTCTGTAAAAGGGAAACAAAAGTGAAACACAAATCAGTTTCAAAGGATGACAAAATGCCTGCACAGGAATCAACTTTTACTTTTTTTTCGGTATGGATGTGTAATGGATCAAATTTCCCCCCCCCCCCCAATATGGACTTAAAAAAGTCTTAAATTTGACTTGTTGAAACCTGCGGAGACCCTATTTAAATACGCGGGCATTGTTTCAACGGCCTTTGCAATGCAGCGCCCCTTAAAAACGGTGGTGTGTGCGGATCATTTTTTAATAATGCCATGCAATACAATGTGCATGTATTTGGAAAAAATGAGCAGGAGTAGAAACATGTTTGTGTAGTTTACCTATTTTCCCTAAAATACGCATTAAGGCTTTAAAGTGTGTTTTATTCAATTACTCGATTATTCAAACAAACTAATTGATAGAGTACTAAAATAATCAATAGCTGCATCCCTAAGCCGTATTGCATTGAAATACTGATCAGTGGTACG
Organism: Entelurus aequoreus; assembly: GCF_033978785.1. Taxonomy (NCBI): domain Eukaryota; kingdom Metazoa; phylum Chordata; class Actinopteri; order Syngnathiformes; family Syngnathidae; genus Entelurus; species Entelurus aequoreus. Next base: position 81,172,809 of record NC_084732.1, read on the forward strand.
ATGTATTGATGCCTGACATTCTTGCTCTTCATTGTTCTGAGTTTTGTATGAAAAAAACAGTTATTAATTCTCTATAACGAGAGTCGGATATAGTTTGTTACGTCCTGCATCGACTTCCATCTTACTGGTGATGTACTATTCTGCTTGCGTGTGTGTTTGTGTCTCTCATCATCCATGTGAGGTCATGATGCCTTCCTTGATGCGTCTAGTGGCCTTACAGTAATTGGCCGAGTTTGACTAATGGCATTTTGGAGAGTGGAGTATACACTTTAATGAGGCACTCTGGGACGGGATGATCATCTCAACCTCTGCTTCCCACCCCCAAAGCCTATTTTACCTATCAAGTGTTAATTGGACTCACAGTTTGACCCAGAAGCTGTGTTCCCCTTCCTCTGAAGGCACATCTTTGCACTGAGTCATAGACTTTAAAGTAAATTAGAATTGACAGACACAGGCGTGGGATGAAATGTGTGATATTGTTTTGGGGGGGGAAAAGGGAACAGAATTCAACTAAGACAGTGCTTCAGTACCAATCTGACAACCAGGCGGTGTTCCAAAATTTCTCTTCTCGGATGGATGATTTTTTTTTTTTTTCTTATTAGCCAAGCAACGAGGACGAAAGTACACGGTGTGGTGTCAAAATAATACAAAGAGAAGATGTGACTTGCAGCACATTGCCATATGAGGATATTGTCGAAGCACACTCTGCCTTTCTAGATGTGTTAAGAACACACTGTCTGAAATCTTCACAATAACTTCTTAAAACAGTTTTTTGTTTGCCTTCTTTGCATTGTTTTCCTTATGTGACCCACTTTGAGTTATTGGTTGTTTTCACTTAATAAGGCTTCTTAAAATGTTCATTATGGACGGTTAAGGATTAAGTATTTATTTCATCATGATTACCTGAATGTCGCATTGAAGAGGTTCAGAGATGCCTGAGTGGTACTAGACTTACGCCAGGGGTGTCAAACTCACTTTAGATCGGGGGCCACATGGAGAAAAATCTACTCACAAGTGGGCCGGACTGGTAAAATCACGGCACGATAACTTAAAAATAAAAACAACTTCAGATTGTTTTCTTTGTTTAAAAATACAACAAGCACATTCTGAAAATGTACAAATCATAATGTTGTTTTTTTGGGTTTTTTTTTACACTTACATGTTGCGGTAAATAGTATTATATCTTTATTTGTCGTTATTTATACTTTCTGAATACATTATGTGATAACGTTCATCAGTCAACTCATTGGTGTTAATTTTCAATCATGATAAAAAATTAATCTCAAAATCCTCGACTGGCACACTAACATGTGTTATTATTTTTTTTATTTTTTTTACATATGTAGCATAACCTACAAAGATATAAATAATTGCTATTGTGACATCTAGTGGACACATTTAGAACAAAAGTTTATTTCTTTCCAAAATTTCGACTCATTTTTATACTTAGCAAACTCATCCGGCCTGCGAACAGGTTTTATCCGGCCCACGGGCCGTACGTTTGACACCCCTGTTTTACGCTATATAAATCGGAGGTTCTTAAGATTTTTTGAGCTCGTGGCCCTACGTTTCCACTACAGAGGGCCCGGGACCCACTCAAATATTAACACTGAATGAGTAATCCTATTCAGTAATTTAGTACAACCTACTTACAGTTTACAACCTTGTCAAATTATATTAAATCATGTACTAATCACAAAGATTATTGTTTATTTAACACTTAAAATTTAGGCTTAAGTCAGGCTGATTAGACTATTAATACTAACCGAATATACTGCATAAGAAGAGACTCATAAATAATTGATGAACAAATTAATTTACATACAATTATGTTGTGCTAGGATAAATATACTTAATTAAAAATGAATGTTTTTTTAAAAAAAACTGTCAATACATTAAAGTGAAAATACTGCTTCACCACTTAAGTCATAATTTTTGCGCTGAAGAAACTTCTTTATAACTTTAGCTCCAGACTTCTTCTGTTTGTTTGATATTGTCATTACTGGTGGAAAAGTGTATTACAACGGAGTACCGCTGCGGCCCATAAGGACCACCGCTGAGAAAAATTTATATTTTGACGGCCCAACAATGGTTAAGGAACACCGATATAAGTAATATACAACAGTGGTTCTCAAACTTTTTTCGCCAAGTATCACCTCAGAAAAAAACTTGGCTCTCCATGCACCACCATAATGACCAACATTAAAATACAGTAGCGTAGTAGCCCTAAGTATTCATTAAACACAAGGCATAGGTTTTATTTAAGAAATATATTTAATATGTTGGCCACTGTAACATGACATACAATTTGAACAGTAACACTGTTTGAATACAGGAAAATATAACCTTGTACTTTAATCAAGTGATTTGGCGTACCACTAGTGTTATACGTACTATAGTTTGAGAATCACTTATATACAATATAAATTAGGTTGACAATAGAGTTTGACATACTACCGTTATATCATGATAATGCATGTTGATGACACATACTTGGTGTCCCGCAAATTTGATAGCGACAATCGATTGAATGCGTCCTCAACGCACTAAAGCACTTCTCCCAAGCAGCTAATGTCCCTCCACAGTGCAAATCCACTTCTGAGTCAGCAATCCTTGCTTCCATGGCGGCAAATAAACTATACATTTCTTACAAGTAGGACAAGGAATGGCTAAACATGCAACGCTACACACCGTACGAGGGTATGCTAACTGCTAAGCTAGAGCTCTTGAATGTAAACAGGGGCAGAGCGATACAAATATCTTCAGTAACATTACCAAGTAAAGTATCAGTATATGGACGGTACTACGGTGCTTAGATCGATATTTTTACTATATGAAAATATTTTGTCGTTTTTCCTACGGTTTACAAACTCTTAAAGGGCAAAAACCAAAGGACTTAAATCAGAGTCAAAAGTAGGAAATCATTTAAAAATGTCATTTATATTTTTACACTGCCATAGTTATGATCAAAGAATAATCTTTCAATGATCTGGTAAATTTAAAGTATCCAATTTGATGTAGTCAATACTGCCCGCATAGCTACTTAATATTGGGCTGATACCCAAATTTGTAGTATTGCACAAAACTAATGTAAAGTATTCAAAAAAATAGAATAAATTTCAACAGAAGTGTAGATAGATACATGTCACAACAGAATGTAACCAGATATTAACTGTAAATTAGCAAGTAGATTACTTATAGTTATAACAAGATACTACAACCGGAAATGAATATGACACTGCATATGTTAGCAGCTAAATGAAGAGTCTCTGTAACCTGTTTTAAAACGGTTCTATCATCATTTATATACCAAATTATATCTTGATATATGTTTGGTCATCACAGAAGGTTGCATAATATATCACAAAATAGATTTTAGGTCATGTTACTCATCCAAAGGTGGGACTAATGCCCGCTTAGTCCTTCTTTGCTGGCTAAGTCCAATCATCACATTGATCAGTTCCTCTCATCTGGGACCATATGGTTCCACAACTGTCTCGCTATAGTAGCCTTTTGAAAAAAAAATAACTCGCAGATGTAGAATTGCCTACCCAGCAATCCCTAAAAAGTGTATTTATGACTCTGTTTTGCAAAATAGCCCCAGCACCCCATTAGATTAAGTGCCATGTGCCATAGTTATTTAGCTGGCATTAATGGCCCTGCAATGTTGATGTCTACTTATAAAAGACGGACAGATTTATTACTTGCAACTTGTTGATTTTGGTCCAGATTCCACTCTGCAAGACATATTTTCTTTAGGCAAGAAAAGGTCGCTTTGGAGGATGTGAACTGCGGCCCTCTCTCAGTGTCTATGAATCACTATTCCTTTTCGTCTGGCAGCGTTTGGTTACAGTGTGTCCTTTTTGTTGATGCCTAACTTCTTCCGGGCCTTGAAGAGCCTGAGGTGGGTAAATACTTCATTAGCTATTTCTGCAGCGTTGCAATTACAAAGACTTCAATGTTATACCGCTGAGCTAATAAAGACTGAGCAAAATGAAGACGAGGAAACGACACCCCTGTGTAGAATTTTAGAAAGCGTGCTCGACGCAGCCCTGTTTGTCTTTGTTGGACTTTTCCAGACACGTCGATTTAGACGGCAACCTTCTTCTGCTTTTTTTTTTTTTACTGGCAAGTAATTGCAATGGCACCTTGAACAAGTTGTGCAAAAGTAGATGTGTGTGATTTATTTCCATTTCTGCCTGAGGTAAAACTCCTTTTTGGTATTGCTACTTATGTTCGTGTCAGGCAGGCTTTTGCATTCGCTCGGGGGAAGACGGAGTGAGCCACCTGATACCCCCACTGTGCTTTGTTTGTCCCTGCTCAAAGGATGGAATTGCACCTCCAAGGTGGCAATGAAAGTGACCTATGATTATTTGATTCCCCTAATATTTTCTTATGGATATATGTCTTTTTCAAACGGCGAACCCCCCCATTCACATTCCTCTGCTCATGTTCCTTTACCTTCCTATAAATCACAAAAGTCGCTCCCATTAGTACGACGACCTTCTCTACATAAGACCTTTGGGCTCTCTTTTTGGGGCCGTTTCTGATTTCAGAACATGATGCCATCGCCGAGGGGCCAATTTCAATTATGTTTGCTGTGATATATGTCACAGATGACAGGTTTAAGAGCGTGCAAGCAAAAATCAAAGTAAACCCCCAGTGACCTGCTGTGTCTACACAGACAAGTAGGCATGTAACAGCCGAACACACCATGTCTTTGTCTAGAATTTTAATTTAGTGTGATTTGAATTTTGTTTTAAATTAAGTCAACTGTTTTTGGCATCACCGAAAGGGGACCTGAGATGATTTTTGTCATACTCTGGTGGAGTGTTGTCCCGATACCAATAATTTGGTACCGGTACCAAAATTATTTTGTTATTTTCTGCCGCACTTTGCAATGATGTGTTCTGGGAGATTTGCAACCTAAAGTACCTGCCGTCTTCCGAGCTGTCGTCCTTTCTTCATAGGGACTACCGTATTTCCTTGAATTGCCGCCGGGAATATAGTATTTGCCTGCCTAGAATTACAGCCGGGTCAAACTCGTTTCGCAAAATAATTAGCGCATGCTTGGCACTTCCGCCGGGTCGAACTCGTTTCGCAAAATAATTAGCATATGCCTAGAATTTCCGCCGGGTCAAACTCGTCACGTCACGAGTGACACTTCCCCTGTCATCATTTTCAAAATGGAGGAAGCTGATTTCAGTAATTTGAAATCGCATAAAGCAGTGGTTCTCAACCTTTTTTCAGTGATGTACCCCCTGTGAACATTTTTTTTAATTCAAGTACCCCCTAATCAAAGCAAAACATTTTTGGTTGAAAAAAAGAGATGAAGAAGTAAAATACAGCACTATGTCATCAGTTTCCGATTTATTAAATTGTATAACAGTGCAAAATATTGCTCATTTGTTGTGGTCTTTCTTGAACTATTTGGAAAAAAAGATATAAAAATAACTAAAAACTTGTTGAAAAATAAACAAGTGATTCAATTATAAATAAAGATTTCTACACATAGAAGTAATCATCAACTTAAATTCCCCTTTTTGGGGATTGTAATAGAGATCCATCTGGATTCATGAACTTAATTCTAAAAATTTCTTCACAAAAAAAAAGAAATCTTTAACATCAATATTTATGGAACATGTCCACAAAAAATCTAGCTGTCAACGCTGAATATTGCATTGTTGCATTTCTTTTCACAGTTCTTTTTGACAGACATTTTTAAAAAATCTCACGTACCCCACTGCCATAAAGGGAAGAAAAATATCAATATTGTTATTATATACCGGTAATTGCAATTCTTATTATTAATATTGTTAGTTTGTAGTGGTGGAGAGCTGACTTTTTGTTGTTGGAGTTGCGTCTTTCAAAGCGCTTTATTTTGAAAAACCGGTATGCCTCGTTTCACCGCCGGGTCAAACTCGTCACGTCACGAGTGACACTTCACCTTACAAGGCATCATTTTCCAAAATGGAGGAGGCTAATTTCAATAATTTAAAATCGCATAAAGGGAAGAAGATACAGAGCTATTCAGTAGGATTTAAGGTCCAAGCTATTGAATATGCTAAAAAGAACAGTAAGCAGCTATGTTTTATTAATATACCGTATCTGCGTGTGTCAAATATGAGTCATTAAATGACTCCCGCCTCCTGGTGGTAGAGGGCGCTAGTGATCCTTCTTGCGACTACCGGTACTGCAGAAGACCGGTGCTGCAGAAGAAGACAACTAGCAGCAACAAGGAAGCGATCGTTTGCTTGCACTTTTAACATGGAGGATTACATGAACTCATTTATGAGTTAAGGTAAGACCATGATAACGTTTTTTTTATTAAATGTGCTTTTCATGATAAGGTAAGTGCCGGAGTGAGAAGAGGTTTTAAAATAATTAGTGCATGCTTGCCTATCCCGCATGCCTTTGGTAAGCGCAGGAGTGAGAAGAGGTTTTAAATTAATTAGCGCCCCGGTGGCTATTCAAGGAAATACGGTATGCAAATTTTCACCAAATCAGCAGTCCACATACAAGACTCTGTTACAAATAACAGTCAATAAAAACAACATTTTCAGTCAGGTGTTTACATTGCATGAACATAACGTAGTGTGGTTCACTTGCAGCAACCAAACGACCCGCGAGAAGCCGACGAGAGCGGCCGTTAATCTTCAAATTAATTGAAAACCTTTTTTTTTTTATATCGGAGCAGTAAATAATAGGATGTGGTTAATCAAAATAAAGGCACGTTGACAAAGACAAAAACACAATTATCTGACAATTCAGTTAAGTATAAAAAAGAGCCGAAAAGGTTGACAGAAACGAAATCCAATTATATTTAATTTTGTCTTGTCGATGAGTGGGACACGTTTGGAGTATATCCAATCACAGCTTTATAACGGCGTGACTATAAAGAAGAGTGTGGGTTAGTTACGAATGACAGCCAATCAAATGCTTTTCCTCATCAGAAGAGGAAGTCAGTAGTTCCCGCCAAAAACGAAAATGTGTGGCTTTAACATTTCCCACATCGTATTATGTGTACAGCTAGGATAAAGTGAAGAGGACACGTTTGATTTTTACTCAGTTGTGATGTCAACTGTAAGTTAAATCTATTATTCCTGCTCGCGAAACCTTCACTGCTGGGGCTTTGTCTGTCAACAACTGATTACGACATGTAAGATCTGACAAACATTCGTGGTTATTATAACGATATGAGTTTGAAATTATTATCCAAGCCTTTATTTTTCTCCGAAAAATATAAGAGTTGGCCATCTTTATGGTATTAATGAGATTGCAAAGAACTGTTGTTGACCCAATGTTGATGAGCTAAAACCTTTTTCATGTTACATACAATAATAATTGCTCTTTGTTCATGCACATAATAAATATTAATAAAGTGTTTGGATGTATTCATTAAGTCAATGTATTCTTGGGTGCCAAAAAGTGATTCAATGTAATACTTTGATTTTGAAACATCTCATATGTGCATAAATTAGTAGATTACCCCAACAGAGTTACATATATAATAATAAAGTACATACTGTACTGTTTGTGTTGAAGTCTCCTTTTAAAAGCTGAAATCTACCCCAAAACGACAACTTATGTTTGCTAAAGTGATTCAAAAGTAATACTTTCAAATTGATACATCTCATCTATATAACTCCTAAGGGTAGTCTAGTAATGTATGCACAGATGAGATATGTCATTATCAAACTATTGCTTTGAATCCCTTTTTGGCAGGCAATAATACATCCAAACACTTTATTATTATTTATGTATTGAACAAATAACCGTTAATATTGTATGTAGCTTTTAAACAAGAAAAAGGTTTTAGCACATTGAATCAATAACACTCCTTTACAATCTCATTACTATAATTGAAATAGCCAAATCTTTCATATTTTTTGGACACGATACATCGTTACAATAACCACGAATATAAAGTGTTTGTCTTATATGTAGTAATCCGTTGTTGACAAAGTGAAAAAATGTAATGCCCCCTGAAATGTTTTTCTGCAGTAAGGCAGTTGATATCATGCTTTGTGATTTGATTTTGCAAAATTTAAGCTATCGATCAATAATCGATTTCATCGTTTATTTTGTCGAGCCCTAGTATTGGACATGCTATATGGTGTCAATTTTGCTCCAGAGTCACATTTACAAACTACTGACTGACTGGTGCCAGCTCGCTATCTTAAATGCTAACATGAAAACAAGAGACATTAACATATTTCCCCATTAAGACACTACATACCCCAATCTAAGTTTATATGAACACATTGCTGCTTGAGCAACTAAGATATTCAATTGTGCAGATTGAACCTACAAACTGTTTTATATTAGGACAAAGTGACGGTTCTATACTTTGAAGAAAAGGGACCGAGGTATTTTTACGGTGCGTTCAAGGACCACTAAACAGAGAAAGACGCCGCAACGCCTGTCAGAAATAACAAATAATAATAATATACTTGTTATGTACGTTTCATTTGAATACATCAAAGTTCCGCAGTACAAACCAAGATTTCATACAAAAACAGCTTATTCATTAAAACAGATAAAATGAGAAAACACTGTAAGTTAAACATAAGAAACACAAAACATGTAAAGTAGTGGGTTTTGCAATTAATTATTTTAAGCATTTAAAGTTTAACGTTTTTAACGTTGGGCACATTCAACAATACCACGTTAATGATAACCGTGATATTTTTGGTCATGATAACCGTGATATAAAAAATTTCATATCGTTCCATACCTAAGGCCAATATTGGATGAAAAAAATACTTTATCCTATCTTCCCTTGTGTTTCCTCAAACCAAGTCGTAATGTCAGCGTCTTTTTCTAAACACATTCAACTTTAATGTAAAAATGGCAGCTATGATCCCTGATTCCTATGCAATACTGTGAAACCCAAATTGCCTTTTCGTTGGCCCGTGATGTGTGTATAAATTGGGGCATTGCTCAAATTTATTTTCGTATTTTATAGTATCACTTTTTTATTGGATTTGGACAGTGTGCTTTTGATGCAAGCCTAAGAAATGACATCACCGTTGCAACATACTGTGTATACTGTGCTATTGTTGTATCTAACGCTGTTTCTTTAAATTTACCAGGGCATATAGTATTGTAGGTCTGATGGCGGTGTTGTTTTACTATCAAAAGGGGCATGCTGGCCGTGTAGTGTGTAGTTCCTAGGGGGTGGCAGATTATTACAGGCTGCAATAAACTCTGCTTTTCTGTCTCTGCGGGGGGCTGCTGTAGAGTAGAATGATAAGCAGTGCTGGAGACTCACTGTCTGAGCACAACCAGGGAAGGGGGGGCAGGGACGCAAAGGCATTTTGAAGGACAAACGCTTGTACAACTTCACTCTTATTTCTTCAGCTTTGCTCTCGACTTTGTGGAAAAACATTTGTTAGGACATCAGGAGAAAATGTGGAAGATTTGATGGGAGAAAAAAAGGGAAAAGTTGGGGAAGACTGTCCATCTCCAGTGCACAGTCAGTCGTTCACCATGCATTATTAAGAAGCCACTTTTGTGGTGTGTCTTCAGTCAATCATGAATCAATCAAAATTTATTTATACAGCCCTAAGTCTCAAAGGGCTGCACAAGCCACAACGACATCCTCGGCTCAGATCCCACATCAGGGCAAGAAAAAATGGGATACAATGAGAAACCCTGGAGGGGACCGCAGATGTGTGTTAGTAGTTGAAGTTCTGATTGGATCCCCGTCGTGATATACATCCTATCCCTCCCCTGCATGCTACTGTGATTGGATAGATTCCGAACTTGTCCCAACCGCCTAAAGATGAAATTAAATATGATTGGACTTCTTCTCTGTCAATTATTTTCGTCTCGTTTTTATTCGACTAAATTGTCAATTAATTTCATCATTGTTCTCGTCAACGTGCATTTGTCGTGATTTGTTGTTGTTCTATTTTAGTCGGGGAAAAATAGGTCATTGACGACAATTGACAATTTTTAGTCAACAAAGTTAACACTGCCCTGAAGCAAATTGTTGTTGATTGTTGTGTCCAAATCTGTAAAAATCAGAGGTAACCAGTAGGGCTGCGAATCTTTGGGTGTCCCACGATTCGATTCAATGTCGATTCTTGGGGTCACGATTCGATTCAAAATCGATTTTTTTCGATTCAACGCGATTCTCGATTCAAAAACGATATTTTCCCGATTCAAAACGATTCTCTATTCATTCAATACATAGGATTTCAGCAGAATCTACCCCAGTCTGCTGACATGCAAGCAGAGTATTAGATTTTTGTAAAAAGCTTTTATAATTGTAAAGGACAATGTTTTATCAACTGATTGCAATAATGTACATTTGTTAACTATTAAATGAACCAAAAATATGACTTATTTTATCTTTGTGAAAATATTGAACACAGTGTGTTGTCAAGCTTATGAGATACGATGCAAGTGTAAGCCACTGTGACACTATTGTTATTTTTTTTTGATTTTTTATAAATGTCTAATGATAATGTCAATGAGGGATTTTTAATCACTTTTATGTTGAAATTGTAACTAATATTGATACTGTTGTTGATAATATTCATTTTTGTTTCACTACTTTTGGTTTGTTCTGTGTCGTGTTTGTGTCTCCTCTCAATTGCTCTGTTTATTGCAGTTCTGTGTGTTGCTGGGTCGGGTTTGGTTTTGGAATTGGATTGCATTGTTATGGCGGCGTGGCGAAGTTGGTAGAGTGGCCGTGCCAGCAATCGGAGGGTTGCTGGTTACTGGGGTTCAATCCCCACCTTCTACCATCGTAGTCACGTCCGTTGTGTCCTTGGGCAAGACACTTCACCCTTGCTCCTGATGGCTGCTGGTTAGCGCCTTGCATGGCAGCTCCCGCCATCAGTGTGTGAATGTGTGTGTGAATGGGTGAATGTGGAAATACTGTCAAAGCGCTTTGAGTACCTTGAAGGTAGAAAAGCGCTATACAAGTATAACCCATTTATCATTTATTTATTGCTGTGTATTGTTTTGTTGGATTGATTAATTAAAAAAATAAAAATAAAAAAAAAAATAGATTTTTTAAAAATGAGAATCGATTCTGAATCGCACAACGTAAGAATCGCGATTCGAATTTTTTCCCACACCCCTAGTAACCAGTGTCCGCTGTAAAATTACCATTTGACATAGCGCCATTGCATTTGTTTGGTAGAACAGTTATTGAAATATATTTTGTCGTCAGGATCTTTCTTTGGTTTTTTTAACTGTGGAGCTTTTTAATGAGCACCTCTTCTCATAAAGTTGTCAACAGTTCTCCTGAAAGACTGATCTGCATCTTTGAACTGCTTGGTACAGCAACGCGAGTCATTTAGTGTGAGAAAATACCACAGACACCCTCCCGTTGTTGTAAACTCTCACCAAATGTGTTTGAGGCTCCAGATAGACCCCACGAAGTGTGCAGTGTAGCCCTGTTGTTTGCTGGCCAGCTGTTTGAGCTTATTAGTCCTCTCGTTTTTGTAATGGATATATTTACATTTCCCCTCAGAGCAATTGGGGTTGTGCAGAGAGGGTATGTCAGTCGTAGCCACACAAGGCCAGTTGCCTACTGGCCTTTGTCTACTGATGGCATTCTCAGACAATAGGAAAGTAAGCTGTATTATTATTTTTAAAGAAGCCGAAATTCCAACATAAATACACGATGCTAGCTTAGCTTAGCTTATTTTAGTTTAGTTTTGTCCTTCTACCTCACAGTAGACAAAAATAGATTGGGTGAAGGTTCAGTGTATAAATAAACACAGAGACAGACAGGCTTCTTCACTAACAGGACATGGCCTCATTCACAAAGCCTTCCACTACACTGCATGTCAGCTTCCAAATAAGGAGTCCTCTTTACTGCCTGATTAAGGCAGATACATTTGGTTATGGTTATGGTGATCGTTAGTTTATTTCGAACATGTATACAATTACAACATTGTACCGTCACAATTTCCAGTTTCTCTTTTCAACATGTTCGAAAGGTGTTGTTAATTGGCGTTGGTTTAAACATTCTTGCATCTTATGCAAGTACAGCATTGCAAGTACAGTGGAACCTCGATTTACGAACGCCTCTATCTGCGAGCTTTTCGGTCTACGAGCCAAATATGGCTCTGTGTGCGAACACTGTCTCGGCGTACGAACGATTCATTCATTCATTCATTTTGTGTTAAGTTAAAGTTAAAGTTAAAGTACCAATGTGTGCCAGTGGAAGTCCTACGGCTTAATGAAGACATGCCTTGTAGAGGCGGGGCCCCTACATTACGTGGCGCACAGATTGTCTTGCAAATATGTAAGAAACAAATCTACAATTGGGGCCCTAATAAAATAGGGTTATTTGTATGGTTGCTGACTTTGCCAAAGGGGTTAATTTCTTCGCAAGGGTGGAGAGAATGTGCAAGACCAGGTCACAAAGCTGTTGCTCGTGCGGATAAATGAGTAGGAGCTACCAGGTGGTAGCATTTCCGAGGCTATACTTTGCGAAAAGGCTCGTCCGATATATGGCGACTTGATGTCCAAAAGTGACCATGTTGTAACCAGCACGGAAGAACAGTTTAAGGCGAGCCCTGGGTGGTTGCAAAAGTTTAAAAAGTGGAGCCAGCGTTCATAGCGTGGTCCGGCGTATTGAGGCTGCTATATACTGTATATACTTTTTCCAAGATGGCGGCGCTTCATGGCGGCAGCTTCTTGCGAGCGCTCCTGGAAGTGTAGACCGATTTGGCAAAAATACCCCTCAATTCAGTCAATTTCATGGCTGGCTCACAGCGTGTTCACTCCGTGATCACTTACGACCGACTTACGATTCTGGATGTGGAGAGACCGGGCCATTTTGGGCTGAAAGATGCATGTACGGTGGACCTACTCGCTAGCTTGGGAATTCTTCGCGAGCTACATCCAGCAGTGGTCTTTGAAGCAGCGGCGTGAGAGAAAGACGTAAGCGGTGCGCTCGGAAGCAGAAGCGGGGGTGTCGGGCGGGGCTAACAACAAAGCTAAAGGCGTTGTTGTTAGCGGGGCTAACGAAAAAGCTAAATGCTAATCCACAAAGAAGCGCTAATAAGGAGTCTGTTAAGATAGAACTAGCCAGCGCCAGGCTGCATAATCCCTGCACACATAGCAATTCTCTTAGAATAATATACAACTCGCATAATGTTTTTTCTGCGTCAGAGGTGGACATGCCTTTTACTGAGGTGGCAAACAATCTAAAAATTCCTGTCATATCAATTCCTAGATATGGTCGAAATTATTTAAAGTGCACTACGCATAATAAACGTAACATTATTAATATTGCTACTACGGATACTTTCAACAAAAACTCCTCAAAACAGCCCACCACCTATAATATGGGCTTTTTAAACATAAGGTCATTGTCTTCCAAAACGTTATTAGTTAATGAAGTCATTAGAGACAACAATCTTGATGTCGTTGGTCTAGCCGAGACCTGGCTCAAACCAGACGAATTTTTTGCGCTGGGTGAGGCGTCTCCTCCTGGCTATACGGGAACGCATATTGCCCGGGGTGTTGCACTAATTTACAACAAAAACTTTAGCCTTACCTCGGACCTAAATAATAAATATAACTCGTTTGAGGTGCTTACTGTGAGGTTTGTCACACCGCTGCCTCTGCACCTGGCTGTCATCTACCGCCCCCCAGGGCCCTATTCGGACTTTATCAATGAATTTTCAGAGTTCGTTGCTGATCTAGTGACGCACGCCGACAATATAATCATAATGGGAGACTTTAACATCCATATGAATACCCCATCGGACCCTCCATGCGTGGCGCTCCAGACTATAATTGATAGCTGTGGTCTTACACAAATAATAAATGAACCCACGCATCGCAACAGTAATACGATAGATCTAGTGCTCGTCAGGGGTGTCACCACCTCCAAAGTTACGATACTCCTGTACACTAAAGTAATGTCCGATCATTACCTTATAAAATTCGAAGTTCTGACTCATTGTCAACAAACTAATAATAATAATAATAACTACTATAGCAGCCGCAACATTAATGCTGCCACAACGACGACTCTTACTGACCCACTGCCTTCGGTAATGGCACCATTAATGATCTATTGCTAACGATGGATTCTGATGCGTCATCTATGTTGCTGCTTCTTGATCTTAGCGCCGCTTTCGATACTGTTGATCATAATATTTTATTAGAGCGTATCAAAACGCGTATTGGGATGTCAGACTTAGCCTTGTCTTGGTTTAACTCTTATCTTACTGACAGGATGCAGTGTGTCTCCCATAACAATGTGACCTCGGACTATGTTAAGGTAACGTGCGGAGTTCCCCAGGGTTTGGTTCTTGGCCCTGCACTCTTTAGTATTTACATGCTGCCGCTAGGTGACATCATACGCAAATACGGTGTTAGCTTTCACTGTTATGCTGATGACACCCAACTCTACATGCCCCTAAAGCTGACCAACACGCCG
>NC_084732.1:81192230-81272230 GCF_033978785.1 Entelurus aequoreus
CACAGAGGCAGCTGAAACATCCTCAGGGTGAGTATGTTCTTAAAGTGCCTTTACCCTTCTAGAGTGACACCTTTCACTTTTGTTCCCTCGATACTGGTGTGGAGTGATGTCATTAAAATGTATGAGAGCAGTAACCTGACACTGGACACAACAAACACAAAAACAATGCTAGCCACCAAGGATCATAGTTGTCTCGCAGCCCTACAAGTGATGGGCATGCAAAGAGTGTTGTTGTTGTTGTTTATAGTATATTGGTGTGTTCCTTTTCTGTTGTTACCCTGTTGCAAATATCTCAGCCAGGCCTTAGATGAGGGGAAATTGAGATCCTTGTTGTGAAGGTGGCGGAGGACTTCATTAAACAAACAGTGGAGGACTCCGGAGGCCCCATTGAAGCCTGGAACTGAAATGGGAACACAAGTGAAAGCGCTGCACTCCCTAATGAACTCGAGTGGCCCTTAGAAGTGGGGCTTTTTTTTTTTTTTTTTTTACAGAAGCTAAGGAGAACAAAGTGTCAAAACAAGCCAAGCCCCTTGCTGTTCACAGGGGCTAAACACCACCTTTTGACTCTTAGGAGTGTGGGCATCTTAAGGGGAGGCCGCGAGGAGAAAGAAAAGGGAGGTAGAAAGTACTTGCTAAAACAATGGCCTCTTAAATCAAGCACCCCCTCCTTGCCTCTTTCCCCCAACTTTGCTCCTGTGCTACTGCCTACCAAACCCCCTCCTTGTATCACCGCAACATCCAATTAGTCTACTCTTGCACAAGCAGTTGGACGCCCCATATATTGCAAGGGGCCTCAGAGGAGGAGGCTTAAAGCTGTGTAGCTGTTCCTCAATGAAAGATCTTAGTAGTTACAGGAAAGTCTTGGACTCCTCAAAGCACTCAACTCTGCCACTGGGGGACATGCGTGTCACCATGTCCTCTGCCATCAGTACCCTAGTTTCCCCTTTGTCCTCTTGCTTTTATCCTTCCGATTTGCCAAAATGTCAACAGTTTGCAACCCCTTCATGGCTCCCCCGCACTTAGCTGCTCTTAGTACTTGGGCAAGGTCTTGTGTTCTTGTGGCCTCCTTGCTTCAGTAATTTACAATAGTGGAAAAACAGACAGAAATTTGTCTGTGATTCAAAGTCCGTTCCAGCTATTACTATAACTGATTAAAGAGTTGGTCTCCACCATAAGTCGAGTACAATACAGCAACTCCTTCTCTTTTAGCGCCTTGCGGACAAAACTGAGCTCAGCTGTGCATGATAAGGACCTAGACATTTTGAGCAAACTAAAGCCACAAATGCTTTTGCTTGACCTAAAACACTGATTTTCAAACTGTCGAACATGTACCACTGGTGGTACGCCAAAGAATCACTTTATTAAAAATATTAAATATATTTGTTAAATTAAACCTCCTTTTTTTATACTTAGGCCCACTACGCTAATGTACTCTAATATTGGTCAATATGGTAGTACTTGGAGGGCCAAGATTTTTCCAATGTGGTACATGGTGAAAAAAGTTTGAGTACCACTGACCTAAATAGTAAGAACTGTAATTGGCCTGGCCAAATGAAGAAACAATTATTTTTGCACTCTGTAAGCAATTATCAACCAGTCGCGTTTACATGTTTAGGTATTGTTTTACGATGTACAAGTCAAGGGTTACTTAATCAATGTTTGTATTTAAATTAATTCATTTGGAAGTAATGAATCGACAACATTCTTCTTGGGAGCATTTTTCAACCTGAGGTAGTTCCAAAAGAAGCTTCAGGAAGGAGGCGGCGGCCGACCTTACAGTAAAGCAGTTTGATTGGCAACTGTACTAATGTTGGATACACGAAAGGTTCAGTTTTTTTTTCTTTTTTCTTCTTCTTCCAAATTTGGACAACACATATGAAGCGGCCATTATCTTACAGATGTAAACAGGCGTCATAAACACAAATTTAGTTGCAAGATTTCCGCTCATCATATCCTCTTAACAACAACAAAATCGACAACATTCTTCTTGGGAACATTTTTCAACCTGAGATAGTTCCAAAAAGAAGCTTCAGGAAGAAGCGGCGGCCGCCCTTACAGTCAAGCAGTTTGATTGGCAACTGTGCGAACGTTGGATACACGAAATTACCAAATTTCAATAGTCAAATCAAAGGGGAACTGCACGTTTTTTTGAATTTTGCATATAATTCACAATCCTTATTTGAGACAAGAACACACGTCTTTTCAATTCTTTGCATTCTAAATCGAGAAAATCGACTATTACGAGACGGTCAACAATGTAGCTAATGAGATCTAAACCAACGTCCAAAGTAACCAAGTATTGGCAACATTATTATTGTAAGAGCTAATGCTGAGGAACCATTTCTCCTAACACGGCGCCCTGTTCACGGATTTTAAAGAAACTATTGCAGCTATTGACCTACTGAGTTGCTCCAACATCCTCCATATATATATATATATATATATATTCATTCTCAAAAATATAAGGTTCTGGATCGTTATTTGTCTCAAAGTTGTTGTCTGCGTCTTTAATGAAGTCTGCTGTGATCAGTAGTAGTTTCACGTTGCGATGCACTCTGTGAAACCAATGCGCCACCTTTTCAAATGGATTAATGTGAAACGTTTTCATTATCATTCTTGTCTATACAGAATTAAAAAAAATGTAGTGCATGCGCATGCACAAGAACACCGATTTCTGAACTAAAGTGAAACGTGTTTGGAATAATGACCTTGATAACTTACCGTGTTTTTACGGTGATCAGCGGAGATGCATTGTTCCCATAGCTCATGCCTGGCATGGACAATGTTTTCAGTTTGGTTTTTTTGCAGCTCAGTGTGAATAGGAGTTGTTTTGACAACACTTTCTCTACCTTAAACTGTTGAAGATAATTTATTGAATCATTCTTGTCTCAATGTACTTTATCCAACGTTCGCCATCAGAGTAAGCATACTGTTTAGAAATAAAGCAACAAACTTGGTTCAGAGGTCATATCAATATCTTACCTGTGATTTACTGGTTGCGGTTTTCACTTGCTTTATCGCTCTTCTTATCTGTCTTGTTTAACAGTTTTATATATGATCTATTGTGCTGCGCATGAAGTAACAGAAGCCCAATCATTTTTCATGAATGAAAAGTAGGAAGTTGTAGGTAAAGAGTATGAATCTGTTTGGCTTTGATAGAAATTCAAGTGACGCTGATAACAGTTACAACTAGGGCCGGGCGGCTAAAACAACAACAACATCAATATATATCGCAAGACACGTAATCATTATTAATAAATCATAGAATGTTGTATGAATTTTATTTTCTTTGTCGGAAGAAACCAGAAATTGCGAAGCTGAATTGGTTGCATAAACAAAGGCACTTGCTCTCTGGTAACCGAGTAACGCAGAAAGTGATCACTGATCAGTGGGAGTGACACAAACGTGTAACAGTATCATGTTTGGTTGCGCCATCTTGTTGTCTCACGGTTGATTCTTTGCGTGGAGTGGGAAGATAAACTTAAAAATGAGTGCTGCAGGGAGCAAAAAAATTGAGTGTGAAACACTAAAAGTCACCTCGACTGTACGGCAGTTTTATGGTGTTTTTTAAAACGGACCATAGTCAGACCGATGCCGTTTATAAATTATTTAAGGTGCTCGTCTCGACCAAGACCGGTACTATCACAAACTATGTTTACATTTTTTCACACTTTGCACTATTTTGTTGCACTTTTATTAAGCATTTCTTATGTATTTCTTATTTTTGCACTTAAATGTTAAGAGGTTATTACGTGTTCAATGTGATTTTTTAAAATCGTGTTTACATCGAGTGATTTCAAAGCTGAGGGGTTTATAATCAGAGAAAGGTTAAATTAAAAAAGAATGTTTACATTTAACATATTTTCTCCTGGAGCTTATTTTGTATAGGTTATACAAAATATCACTAATTAGCGATATTTACCGATATAAATCACTTACAAGGTACAGTTTTCAGCCGTATTACCCAGCCCTAGTGTCAACAGAAATGCCTCCCAACAAAGCAATTTGTATAAATTAAACTTGGAGGGCTTCAACAATACTCTAAAGTCAAGAGTCTGAAATTGTTTTTATTGTCATTTAAATTTGAACTTTACAGTACAGATAAAAACGAAATTTCATTGCATTAGCTCATGGTATCGCAGGATAAAAGAGCAATAAGGTGCAGATATAAATAAATAGATTACTGTACAGATAAATATATTGCACTTTTTCATATGCATCCACGTTTATGGATGTATGTTATATTGTCTTTATATTCCAGTGAGTTAATCCGGTTTTGGGGGGAATTGAGGGAATTATTATAACGCGTTCAAGAGTCTTATGGCCTGGGATGTTATTGGGTCAACATTAATAATAACACATATATTTCGGTGGTTGCTAATTATGTCGGTTTTGGGTATGGTTTTGGCCACCAAAAGGAAATCTTCAAGTAGTTTGATAGTCTTCATTTTGATTTAGCACAAAAATGAAGAACTCAATGTTTTCCATTTCTGTGCTTGTATACTAGCATTTAACTGTGGTACTCAAACATTGTATATCCACATTTAATAATTTCCACATGCAGTGGGTAAATTCTAGCTGCAAATGTCTGGTTTGCAGCTTGTTTTTGGAAGTAGAAAAATGTTCTCCCCTCTATGGTAGGGATGTTATTGGTGTGCATTACATTGCCCAGTGTCTAATAAAGTAGTGGTTAACAGGGTTTAAGGGATTATTATATGTAGGTAATCGGTAGTTGGATAAACAGATCACACACATACAATCTCTGGTAAAGAAATTATTTAAAATGCGCCTCTCAAGTTATAACTTCGACCAGAAATGCTTTTACTCAACGCCATACGTTAGAAAACACTGTTGGTGCATTTTTTGCGCGGCAACAACCCTCAATCGAACAATCCTCATTTGCTCCAATCTTATCTAGCCTGGTAGCATGCATCGGCTTGAGTAATGTTACTTTGTGGTACTTACACGTCATGGTTATGTTATTTGTGCTGTTACTGACTCGGTCGAAGTGCTCGGTTATCCTAACTTTAGCTTGCGAACATGTCAGTCAAGCGTGACAGACACAATGAGGCACGTCATGGGAAATGGGAAACTTATTGAGTTATTGCTTATTTCACAAACTAGTTATTAACTCACCATTGAGGCGAACCGCTCGGTTTAGTAAATGTCTTCAATCTTCGTCATGCTTCCGAGCCAGCCTGCTTTCTCAATTGTGTTTTTGCATTGATTTTTGTGTCCTGCTGCGAGTCGCGAGCTTCCTTTTTGTTGCAATAAAGACTCTTTTTGACTGCACTTGCAAAAATGTCATGGGGTAAAGCCACATGCTCGCAACATGCACCATGACAAGTCCTTTTTACAAATCCCTTTTTGTTTAATTCTTCCATATTTGCTTTTGATCTCTACTGAACACTGCTTTTTCGTATCAACTTGTCTTTGTTCTTGAAGTATTTTGCGGAGAAAAAGCCAAGTGTTCTTATAACAACAGAAGAACAGCCTGCAGGCTCTGGCTTCTCCTTAGAACTATCGATATTCATGACTCCCACAAACCCAAAACAGGGCTGCACTTTATTTGTTTACCTAGTAACGATGAGGCACACCTCCTGTACCTTAGTTTTATTGTGTGGTGTTTGGGATTTTTCAGTTCCGACGGTTCTGTGGTTATGAATACATCTGCTGTTACACTGCATAGGTGTTTTTTTAATCCATGTGAAAGGCTGGCATATGAATGGTTAGCCTTGACCTTACTTATCCTGCACTAGTAATGTAACAATTATCGGTATTATTGATAAACTGCAGAAAATACCCCTACGGTTAGAAATACCATTTTAAGGTAAAATTATATATTTATATGTATACATACAGTCGCGATCAAAAAGTTTACATACATTTGTAAGGAACATAATGTCATGGCTGTCCTGAGTTTCCAATAATTTATTTTTTGTAATAGAGTGATTGGAGCACATACTTGTTGGTCACAAAAAACACTCATGAAGTTTGGTTCTTTTATGAATGTATTATGGGTCTACGGAAAATGTGACCAAATCTGCTGGGTCAATAGTATACATACAGCAATGTTAATATTTGGTTACATGTCCCTTGGCAAGTTTCACTGCAATAAGGTGCTTTTGGTAGCCATCCACAAGCTTCTGGCAAGCTTCTGGTTGAGTTTTTGACCACTTCTCTTGATGGTGCAGTTCAGCTAAATGTGTTGGTTTTTTGACATGGACTTGTTTCTTCAGCATTGTCCACACGTTTAAGTCAGGCCATTCTAAAACCTTAATTCTGACCTGATTTAGCCATTCCTTTACCCCTTTTGACGTGTGTTTGGGGTCATTGTCCTGTTGCGCCCAAGACCCAACCTCCGGGCTGATGATATTAGGTTGTCCTGAAGAATTTGGAGGTAATCCTCCTTTTTCATTGTCCCATTTACTCTCTGTAAAGCACCAGTTCAATTGGCAGCAAAACAGGCCCAGAGCATAATACTACCACCACCATGCTTGACGGTAGGAAGGTGTTCCTGGGATTAAAGGCCTCACCTTTTCTCCTCCAAACATATTGCTGGGTATTGTGGCCAAACAGCTAAATTTTTGTTTCATCTGACCACAGAACTTTCCTCCAGAAGGTCTTATCTTTGTCCATGTGATGTCAGAATAGACGGTCAGAAAGCGGCTTAAAAATGGCCTGTAAAACATAATCTGTGCAAAGTTTTGGCCAAAGAACTATCATTAGAGGTTTTGTAGACCACAAGGAAGTGTTTTAAATGGTACCCATTACCTCCCTGCTTGGCACTCAGCATCAAGGGTTGGAATTGGGGGTTAAATCACCAAAAATGATTCCCGGGCGCGGCTACGCTGCTGCCCACTGCTCCCCTCACCTCCCAGGGGGTGATCAAGGGGATGGGTCGAATGCAGAGGACAAATTTCACCACACCTAGTGTGTGTGTGACAATCATTGGTACTTTAACTTTAACTTAACTTTTAAATGTAGAACAAAAATCATAATGTCACCCTTTTAATACTGACTGGCACAAATGAGGTCCACACTTAAAGGCCTACTGAAATGAGATTTTCCTATTTAAACGGGCATAGCAGGTCCATTCTATGTGTCATACTTGATCATTTCGTAATATTGCCATATTTTTGCTGAAAGGATTTAGTAGAGAACATTGACGATAAAGTTCGCAACTTTTGGTCGCTGATAAAAAAGCCTTGCCTGTACCGGAAGTAGCGTGACGTCACAGGTTGTGGAGCTCCTCACATCTGCACATTGTTTACAATCATGGCCACAAGCAGCGAGAGCGATTCGGACCGAGAAAGCGATGATTTCCCCATTAATTTGAGCGAGGATGAAAGATTTGTGGATGAGGAAAGTGAGAGTGAAGGACTAGAGGGCAGTGGAAGCGATTCAGATAGGGAAGATGCTGTGAGAGGCGAGTGGGACCTGATATTCAGCTGGGAATGACTAAAACAGTAAACAAACACAAGACATATATATACTCTATTAGCCACAACACAACCAGGCTCATATTTAATATGCCACAAATTAATCCGCATAACAAACACCTCCCCCCTCCCGTCCATATAACCCGCCAATACAACTCAAACACCCGCACAACACACTCAATCCCACAGCCCAAAGTACCGTTCACCTCCGTAAAGTTCATACAGCACATATATTTCCCCAAAGTTACGTACGTGACATGCACATAGCGGCACGCACGTAAGGGCAAGCGATCAAATGTTTAGAAGCCGCAGCTGCGTACTCACGATAGCGCGTATCCAACTCAAAGTCCTCCTGGTAAGAGTCTCTGTTGTCCCAGTTCTCCACAAGCATGCGTATCCAACTCAAAGTCCTCCTGGTAAGAGTCTCTGTTGTCCCAGTTCTCCACAGGCCAATGGTAAAGCTTGACTGTCATATTTCAGGAATGTAAACAATGAAACACCGGCTACGTGTTTGTGTTGCTGCAGCCGGCCGCTAATACACCGCTTCCCACCTACAGCTTTCTTCTTTGCTGTCTTCATTGTTCATTAAACAAATTGCAAAAGATTTACCAACACAGATGTCCAGAATACTGTGGAATTTTGCGATGAAAACAGACGACTTAATAGCTGGCCACAATGGTGTCCCAAAATGTCCGCTACAATCCGTGACGTCACGCGTTAACGTCATCATACCGAGACGTTTTCAGCAGGATATTTCGCGGGAAATTTAAAATTGCACTTTACTAATCTAACCCGGCCGTATTGGCATGTGTTGCAATGTTAAGATTTCATCATTGATATATAAACTATCAGACTGCGTGGTCGGTAGTAGTGGGTTTCAGTAGGCCTTTAATGAGTTTACCTTAGCTTTTACATTTATTAGCCTATATTCCCTCGTGTATTGGTAATAAAATCAAACAAAAAAAGCACTGACTTAGTAAAACTGATCAAGGAATCCACTTTCCTGTTTACACAATACACAGAACTCCTTATTTCTGACATGCCTCAATGTGGGTACTTCCCTCCTAAAAGGTTGCCACCTCAAACCCCAGACAGGTGCAGGGGCCAATGACAACAAGACATGGGTTTTCATGTTGGGATCGGATGCTTGTGTCTCCAACAGGTGCAAGGGTGCAGTCAAGTTGCGGTGTGCAGTTGTAGCAGCCGTCTGAGAGAAAAAGATTTAACTGGCGCCCGTAGTGCCCCACTCAGTTATGTGCTTCTGGCTGCTTGCCGCACACACACACACACACACACACACACACACACACACACACACACACTGCTGCCATGGCTAAAACTGGCACCCTGGGCTTTATGTCACCCAGGAGGCTCAGGTAGACATTGTCATCAGGCTGAGTGTTGCTAGCCTGTTTTATAATTGGATTTAGTGTTGGCACGTTTCCTTCCCCACCCTCAGCCAGATACTATTGATTTATGAGAGGGGGGGGGGGGGGGGCGGGGGCCTCGGAGACTGTGACCAAGTCCGTGCATTGTGCTACACTGCATGCTTTGTTTCCGCTGTTAGTGGCTGTGCAAAAATATCATTCATTAACACATTCAAAATAGCACTTTCTCAAGTTCTAAACTAAATTACGCTTTTCCCGGAATGTTTGGAATTCCTGGAATTCTGTAACACTAATTCTGAAGATAAAGTATCGTTAGGCTCCAGCGACCGTGTGAGGGACAAGCAGTAGAAAATGGATGAAGGATACTAACACAATTCTCAACCGATTTCAAACAGTTCCAACTCCAACCAATTCAGCTTATTCACGACATTCCTGCTATATACTGTTAAAGTTAAAGTACCACAGCTAGTCACACACACACTAGGTGTGGTGAAATGACCCTCTGCATTGACCCATCCCCTTGTTCCACCCCCTGGGAGGTGAGGGGAGCAGTGAGCAGCAGCGGTGGCTGCGCTCTGAAATCATTTTGTTGATTTAACTCTCAATTCCAACCCTTGATGCTGAGTGCCAAGCAGGGAGGTAATGGGTCACATTTGTATACTCTTATCACTTTCCCGAAACTTGCAAATTACCTAGAAATTTCCAATAAAAAATATGGGAATTTTTTCCACAATTCACACATTTCCTGACAGGCTCAATCAGTTCCAACACCAACCCGCCCAACTTATATATGTTGTACATGGCACCATCTTGGAAGTATGGTACCGGTTCTCATTTTATGCCAACATTTTAGCTAATTTCTAGGGCTGTGAATCTTTTGGCACCACACGATTCGATTCGATTCTTGATGGTAACAATTCGTTTCAGAATCGATTCTCGATTCAAAATCAATACTTTAAAAAAAAAAAACCCATTGGGTGCCAGTTATATGATGTACTACATTCCTCCTTAAAATAGATAACAGCTCTGATAAATGTATATATTACTTCAAATAAAACTGCTTCTACCTAAAAATGTTATTTAGTCAAATACAAATAAGGCAAAAAGAGAAGTAACCCACATTTCTCTTTTCTAAAGAAAATTGTACAACATATATGGACATTTACATCAACAATATGATTTGTTTGAGTGGCTGGACAGGACAGATTAAAAACAACCCCCCCACCCCAAAATATATATTTTTAATCGATTAAGAATTGTTACAAGTAAGAATCGCAATTCATTCAAACATTGATTTTTTTTATGACACCCCTACTAATTTCATAACTTTTAACCTACTAATCACGGCTTTTGTTTACTTTGCGCTATCTTAGTATGTTATCTAAGTATGCTAGCTTTTCCCGTTTGCATGCTATTGTTCGCATGCTAATGTTTTAAGCTAGCACGTCATCGAATTTTGTACTTTTTAACCTAATAAACATGGATTCCGTTCTCTGGTGCCATCTTAAAAGCATGCTAGCTAATCCCCTGATAATGTTAGTATGCTTACATTTTAGGCTGGAATTGTATCTAATTTCGTACCAATAATCATGGTTTACGTTACTTGATGCCATCTTAAAAGTTAACTAACTTCATTCATAATTCACAAGTCCTAGCAACTTAGTTTCTTGTATGTGACCCTCGTATTACTGCTCCCATTACGTTATTAGTATTATCATTGATTTCTTCTTTCAACCTGTGCAAAGGGAAATTTCCCACAACACTATCAGTTTTCATCAAAATTCCTAATTCATAATCTTACAGAGACATTTCAGACAATATTATTCTATATGTTGTGTTGTGAGACCAGTTTGAGGAAGGTCCCTTTCTGAACCACAGTGTATAAGTCAGGTCCATAAATGCATGCCTGGTTGCATAAACAGTTTGGGAAAACTGCCAAAAAGAAAACACCCTCAAGATGAACTAAATAAAAGATTGAAATTGCAGCAGAGACCTCTTTTACAAATGTTCTATTAGACTAACTTACCTAGGGATGGCTTCCTTTCGCATTTGATGCGATGCAATACCAATTCCCGATACCTAGGAAATGATACCGATACTAATTTTCTGTACCTTCGTGTCCATGTTTTTTTAACTTAACATTTAACACTGAGCTGATAACTGTCTTGTTTTCTTACACTCCTGTGTCTCATTTGTCACTATGCATTTATTTCAGTTTGTCCTAGGTGTGTTGCCATAGCCAGGGAGTTTTCTTTGCAACTAAGTTGCCATTAGCATCAAAGTTTATTTCGTCGTGCTCAAATAAGTTAGCAAAATATGACGTCCTTGGTTTTTACAGTGAATCAGTTCGTATCTATCAAAGTACCAAATTCGGTACCCATCGCTTAACGTACATATTGTAACTTTGCGATCCTATATACACACTCTTCTTCATACCGCCATGGTGTAACAAGGAGAGCCCAACCCTAGTCACCATTCCAGTACCATTACTTGTTGAAGATGGGGTGTCAGAGGAGACCACAATTCCCCTCAATATAGTTTTTGGTTACAGCTATTTTTAGAGTAGAGCGTGTGCTCGTTCACTTCTAGGCACCCTGGACTCCGTAACTCCTTCCCCCTGCATCAGATGACCTTTTCCCCTTAAGGGGCGGACCAGAAGCTTGTGTGCCCCCAGAATTCACAAACAGTGACCTCTTAAGCAGGATTGAAGCAACCTGGAATGCAAACAAACGATCCCCTTACCCTTGAACTGCCATTGACCCTTGTTTTTGTCTTCAAAGAAGACCGGAAGATGTACCAGTCGTCCGTCTTCGAGAGCAAACATGTTTTCGTCACAGTCTTGTTTGATATCAGGTATTTTCCAGGTGTTTTTTTTATTAATGCAAAATTTCATGCAGTGTGCGAATGTTGATCCTCAAGCTAGATGTGTCAGGAGGTCATGCACAGTACTGGAGATATTCTGTCTACTGTAATATTAAAGTCACATGCCCTGATGTTGCACATTGTTCAATACCCAACCCACCCGCAGTATAATTTTATTACCACGGATGTTAATGTCAAAGACTGAACAGTGTATTACAATGTAATCTAATTTATTCACAATTCTGCTCAAGAACTTAATCCGGTTTAATGATGGTTACTCTTGACCGCTGACATTTACATAAACGTATTGTAAATTTTGTTTGCAAAGCTGACCATGGTCGTTTGTGTGGCCTGGTATTTGATTCAATTTACCCAGAAGCTTTAGACAAAAACTTGCATTTATTATAACGTACCATATTTTCCGGATTATAAGGCGCACTGCCGATGAATGGTCTATTTTTGATATTTTTTCATATATAAGGCGCACCGGATTATAGGGCGCTTTAAAGGAGTCATATCGTGAATGTGAAACACTTCCTTGTAGTCTACATAACATGTAATGGTGGTTCTTTGGTCAAAATGTTGCATAGATTGTGTTTTACCGCTTGCCGACAGTCTCTTCCGAATGCGCCGTTTTGTGGGCGGTCTTATTTACGTGGATCACCTTCGGCAGCGTTTTCTCCCCATCATCTTTGTTGTAGCGGTGCAGCGTGCAAGGACGGGAGTGGAAGAAGTGTCAAAAGATGGAGCTAACTGTTTTAATGACATTCAATCTTTACTTAAATCAATAACGGAGCAGCATCTCCTCATCCGTGGCTCACTAGTGCAATGACAATGTGTCCCGTGAAAAACCGACCGACCGGAACTCTCTAATAACTAAAGTTCCTTGGGTGAATAATGTAAACTCACTACACCAGTATGTTTTAGCGCTCTCATGGGGAGTTTACTGACAGATATAAGTAATACATTTACACTACTTAATATTAGAAATGGCAACAGCGGAGGATGAATGTCCAATAACAAGAAGATAGAGAAAAAGAAGAAGCTTATCAACTACGGTGTCGACACGGACTACTAAGGCGGATGCGCGCAATTTTTCAGGATTTATGCAGATCCCAAATACAGATCAGCAGGTACCAGAAGGTAAGAAAAGTGCCTTTTCAAAATATTGCGAAACAAAATGGCAGATAATTTGTCTTATCTTATACACACACCATAATAATACTCGTATGTTGAAGCACAGTACAATCCATCAAGCGGTGCGGCTTCATAGCTTACCAAAGTCGTACTAAAACATTTTGATAGATATTTGAGCGCCGTGTGTAATGTTCTATATTTTCAATTGAACATATAAAATGTTGGAGTTGTTTACTTGAGTCATATTGCCATCATAGTGCAGTCTACACGTATCGCTTATGTTTGACTGCCATCGACTGGTCACACTCATCATTACACCATGTACCAAGTAAAATTGCTTCGAAGTGGGTAAGCAAAACCGGAATTAATCCGTACATTGGGCGCACCGGGTTGTAAGGCGCACTGTCGAGTTTTGAGGGAAAAAAACGATTTTAAGTGTGCCTTATAGTCTGTAAAATACGGTAATAACAATTGAAAGACCTGAGCAAATGGGTTTGGGAGCTTCCCACTGGCAGGTCACAAGACAATATGCATTTTGTTGTACCTCATCACATAATTGTTTTTTAAACTGATAAATCCATCATGACGCCTGCCTTCGCATGTCCAGTGGTGATTCACATGATGGGAAGAAGCGGGGAGATACAACAATGTCTAAGCAAGATCAAGTGCTGACCTCGTGTTCTTGATTAGGAATCTCAAGGCTCGCTATATTACAACAGAGCCGCTATTCACCGCAGCCGCACAGCAAATAACTCCACACACATTTAGTATTGTACTGAACCATCCTCATGTATTAGCTCCACTTAATATGTGGGCCACCACACAAAGGGTCAGTCATTTAAGAGTTCCAGATACTTTCTACTACCTTTCACCCTATTTTGAATTGTTAAATAATAATGGCATAAGACAGTTGACATGCGCAACAACCTGATGCAAATCATAACAATCCCCCCCCCAAACGTTGTGCACCTAAATGATTGTTTCATGTTAGTGTAATGTATGTGTTGCTGTTGTGAAGCTGTGGTTGGAGATACTCGCTGATGTTTCCGTTGCTCTGTGAGTGGGAAAGAAATATCACAGAGAAGGGGGTTGAAAACATCAAAATCAAAGGATGCTAAATATACTCATCCCACATTTGGCACTGCATGTTCTCACAGTGTGGGCCGCACAAGACGCAGAGTTGTATCTCATTCACTGTGCTGTCATAGAGATGGCCCCTCTGTGTGATGCTTTTGTCCCGGAATTGATTCATAATGCCGGGTCAGAATAAACCCATTGATGGGATCAGTGACACATTGGATTAACTTAAACAGGCCGAGTTGGTCCACTAAAAAAAAATCACAAAACATTTTTTATGCAATTTTCCCCCATAGAGTCGTATAAAAGTATTTTTTTTAAATGTATTTCAAAATACTTTATCAAAGATCCAATACATACTGACTATCAAGTTCAAGATCATGTTTTGTAGCGCAATAATGTCTTTGGAAACAATTATAATAGATAGGGCTAGGCCGATAAAACAATATCAATATATATTGATATTGATTTTATTTATATATATATATATATATATATATATATATATATATATATATATATATATATATATATATATATATATATATATATATATATATATTAGGGCTGCAACAACTAATCGATTAGATCGATTAAAATCGATTATAAAAATAGTTGCCGATTAATTTAGTCATCGATTCGTTGGATCTATGCTATGCGCATGCGCAGAAGCTTTTTAAAAAAAAAAATAAAAAAAATACATTTTTAAATAAACCTTTATTTATAAACTGCAACATGTACAAACAGCTGAGAAACAATAATCAAAATAAGTATGGTGCCAGTATGCTGTTTTTTTTCAATAAAATACTGGAAAGGATAGAAATGTAGTTTGTCTCTTTTATCCGATTATTAATCGATTAATCGAAGTAATAATCGACAGATTAATCGATTATCAAATTAATCGTTAGTTGCAGCCCTAATATATATATATATATATATATATATATATATATATATATATATATATATATATATATATATATATATATATATATATATATATATATATATATATATATATATATATATATATATATATATATCAGTTTTTTTCATAGTTTGGCCGGGGGTGCGACTTATACTCAGGAGCGATTTATGTGTGAAATTATTAACACATTACCGTAAAATATCAAATAATGTTATTTAGCTCATTCACGTAAGAGACTAGACGTATAAGATTTCATGGGATTTAGCGATTAGGAGTGACATATTGTTTGGTAAACGTATAGCATGTTCTATATGTTATACTTATTTGAAAGACTCTTACCATAATATGTTACGTTAACATACCAGGCACGTTCTCAGTTGGTTATTTATGCGTCATATAACGTACACTTATTCAGCCTGTTGTTAACTATTCTTTATTTATTTTAAATTGCCTTTCAAATGTCTATTCCGCACGGCAGCTGCAATTAAAGCGGTGGTGAGTGGATGCCGGACGTCATCTGTGTGGCGAAGAACAGTAGAGAGTTTTTTTTTATTTATTTTTATTGATAATGTTAATGATGTGCATTTTACAGTAAGCAGAACATTTGTTTTGTTTATTTCAACTTTTATTCTTTAAAAAACTTACTATAACTAACTATACAATGTTTTTTGTCTGATTACTTGATTAATTGAACACTAATCGATAGATTACTCGATTACTAAAATAATCAATAGCTGCAGCATTACACATAGCTGACGTTTTGCTTTTCTCAACGTTATACCCATTTCCAAAGTAAACTCCACGTCATGGCTGACATTTATCCAAGGCCGGTCATTCTGTGTACCGTATTTTTCGGACTATAAGTCGCAGTTTTTTTCATAGTTTGGCCGGGGGTGCGACTTATACTCAGGAGCAACTTATGTGTGAAATTAATAACACATTACCGTAAAATATCAAATAATATTATTTAGCTCATTCACGTAAGAGACTAGACGTATAAGATTTCATGGGATTTAGCGATTAGGAGTGACAGATTGTTTGGTAAACTTATAGCATGTTCCATATGTTATAGTTATTTGAATGACTCTTACCATAATATGTTGCGTTAACATACCAGGCATGTTCTCAGTTGGTTATTTATGCCTCTATAACGTACACTTATTCAGCCTGTTGTTCACTATTCTTTATTTATTAGGGACTGCAATGTCCCTTTGGGACAGAGGACCCTATTGTAATTGTAAGGTTGTATTATTAGGGACCGCAATGTCCCTTTGGGACAGAGGACCCTATTGTAATTGTAAGGTTTTATTATTATTATTATATTATTAAATTCACCATATTCGACACACACATCAGGACTGGCGAAAATTGCCATCTAATAAAAAACCAAACCCCAAAACTCAAAATTGCGCTTTAGCGCCCCCTAGGAAAAAATACAGACAAAACTGCTTGTAACTTCCGGTAGGTATGTCGTAGAGACATGAAACAAAAACCTCTATGTAGGTCTGACTTAGACCTAGATTTCATACATTGACATCCTTCAGCAAAAATCAGCAGGAAGTTTGCAATTCCCCCTTCAAAACAAAAGTTTTGTAAAAACCGGTCACCTTTTTTCAAACATTATCTCCTCTGAGCGCGTTTGTCGTGTCTGCTTCAAACTAGCACAGGAGAGAGATTGAACCTTTCTGATTAAAAGAGTTTTAATTTCTGCTCCGGTTTGGATTTTATGTGCCGTCAAAGTCCCGTCCATCGCTGCTTGCAGCTTTAATTTTAAATCGCCTTTCAAATGTCTATTCTTGGTGTTGGGTTTTATCAAATAAATTTCCCCCAAAAATGCGACTTATACTCCGGTGCGACTTATATATGTGTTTTTCCTTCTTTATTATGCATTTTCGGCAGGTGCGACTTATACTCCGGTGCGACTTATACTCTGAAAAATACGGTACTTCTGCGGCAACTTACAACCGAAGAAGAGTGAGAAAAGGTCCACTCTAATTTGGCTGTTGTCACGGACATTTGATCGAGTTAATATGCTATCAGTTGAGCAACGTAATCAACCCTAAATGTATCACTATCATCGATCAAGATCATATATTCGCCCAGCCTTCTGTGGAAGCTTGTTTACAGCCTCCCCCGTCAGCTGTTAAGACTCTGAAATCTCGATGGTTTGACCTTTTCAAAGCACTGGGCTGGACTTGAACACAGTCGTGATCATTGTGTTAGTAGTTAATAATTCTGCCCCTCCGTTTTCACTCTGAGCCTCCTTTGGTTCTGCCGCCTTCTTTATAGAGTCAGGAAATTGTTGCCCCGGATGGACCTGACTTCCAGGTCACTGGACATGGGATAAGGGGTCACTGCGCCTTCGACCAGAGAGTTGGGTAACAGAATAACTTCCACTTGTTGATGAACTTCTGTGTGTTGACTACTTCACATTAATTTATTGATCTTTTATGGTTATTGGTCCTTGACTGTCTCATCCGTGTTTTCCTTCTCACTTCTTTCATCTCTTTCTGTCCGTCTGTTTCATTGCTAAGCAACAATGGCAGCCGTGACAGATCTGCACTTTGGCTCAAACGCTGCCACAACTGACTTTAGCCCATCCCCTTCCTACATAAACTAACACACACACACACACACACACACACACACACACACACACACACACACACACACACACACACACACACACACACACACACACACATGCTACATAACCAATTGCCCTGCTGGTTTGTGGTTTATGATGCTAAACCCCTTCCCCCTAAAAGAAGAGCTCCCTGTCAGTACCCCCTCCCTGAGGTGACAGGAGGGAAGCGTCCAGCTGGATGAAGCTGTTGTATTTCCCTCCAATTGGCTTTGATCTTTTGCCCCTTCATCTCCCAAATCATCCCCTTTTTGACGAACCTGTAGAATGGTGTTCAATTGTTCTTTAATTAAGATGCCTCTACTTTGGGGAATGGAGGCAGGAGCAGATCATGTGCACTTGTACAAGATTGTGTTACAGCTGGGACAAGGTGGGGATCTCTTCTCAGGCTATGTCTACACTAAGCCGGATAGCCCCTTAAACAAATAATGATTTAGCCTAAGCCCAGTTTCAGCCACACTAAACTATCGTTTAAGGTTCCCCTCCTCTGACAAATTTTTACACGGGTAAGTGCGCCATGTATTTCTTGAGTCTCCAGCTCTTAGCTTTGTATGGACTCATTAATCGTTTACAAACTGAGTTCGGAGAGGAAGTGACGCCAGAAAGCCCGTGCCCCACACCGGCTGACGAAGAGGTGAGGGGGTCTTAAACGACCATTGTGTGTGTGTGTGTGGACAAGGATAAGATTAGGGGGGATTTACCCTGGATAACCTCAGTGTAGAAGGGGCCTCAGGATCAACGCCCTTGTGCCACAGCCGTCTTCCACTGGCTGTAACTTATCCCTGGCCAGCACTCGCACTTCGCTTTCTTCAACTCCACAGCTCAGGTTTTCTGTCTATAAGCCCATGCCTGTCCTGTGGGAGTAGAGGGAGAAGGCATGAGGCGCCCTCCCTCTCCTGCCCTAGGAACCCCCTGATCCCGGCCCCATTTTTTTTTTTAAAGCTTTAAGACTGACCTGTCAGCCGCAGTCCCTTCCCCAGAGTCAATGTGGGACAGCCCCCTCAAAGACCAGTCTGCTTCAGCCTTCTGTTAGAACAGGCCCCACCAAAAGCCCCCTTGTGCTGCCCTTTGTGTGCTCACACATAAGATCAGAGTTAAAGTCCCTTTGCACTTTGGTCCATGGATGAGCCCCGTGGGCTGAGGGACCAATGCCACTTGACAGGCCTATTGAACGTGTTGCTCCTCCCAGAACGTTGATCATCTTTGCAAATTCCCCAATGCTGTCTTGCTATTTTGGGCTTAAACATTTACCCTTTCTGCACATAAAGCTTTGTGTTAAATTAGGAAGTTTAATTGTCTATTAGATGGAACATTTTTATTTTTGTCAACATGTTGATCTATCAACTTTTCAAAAGCCTTATGCAGTATAAGTAATCACTTGGCCCTTGCCGACTGTACAGCACCCCAAACAGTTAAGGACTAATTGCCTTATTTTCCTCATCTCGCACCAGTGAAATTGAAATCCACGCATCAATGAGCTGCAACTTGGAATCTAAATAAACATAGCTACATAACAGGGCTTGACCAAAGTGAACTTGTGCTTAATCTATTCTGTCTTGATATTTAACTTCTTAAACGCTAAGGTTTGGAGGGCCATTGTTTCTAAAACAATACATGTACAAAAGGAATGTTTGTTCCTTCATTCATAATATAATAGAATGCCTTTTATTGTCGCTATACATATGTACAATGGTATTAAATGTAGTTCCTATTCTGAAAAGTAATAGATGCATTGTTCAGTTAGGGGAATATTTTCCACTTGAAAGCTGAGAGGAATGCACAGGGAGTCTCACTGTCTTTTCACTTTCTTCTGTTCAAGGACAAAACACAATGAGTGCACCCTGTCTTTTATCTTTGCAAATACACACACACATATCTTATTTGGTTTCGATGATGACAAGAGGTGCCAGGAACGAGACAAAGCCAGGGTGAATGAATTTAGACTTAGACAAACTTTAATGATCCAGAAGGGAAATTGTTCAAATCCGCAAGGGAAATTGTTTTTAGCAGACTTAGGTTAATTTTCGGTTTCATTACAGTGCTGGTATTGCTAATGTTTGTACTTACTCCATTTGTAGAATAAATTGTTAAACTCCAATTCCAGTCTCCACACCTTAATCAGACCAGCCAATAGAACAAAAGAACACGGGAGGACTTTGCCTTTTAAAAGTGTTTTATGATAGGCCGTATACATGGTCTACAAGCATGCTCTTGTTATCAAAACAGAGGAGGCTTTTGAATATTATGGTTACTGCAGATGTACAAATATGTGTGTCTATGCTACCGTGTAAGTAAAGCTGCTCGTTTAGTGAGTTTTTGCAGGCAGAATAATACATGTGCTAGGGATGCACAATATATTGATTTTCAAGCCGATACTAATACCTTCCTGCTTCTCAAGACTGATACCAATAACTGATTATTATAATCCATTACTTTTCTAAATCAATGTAATTGTACTTTTTGCACACCTGGAGGTTAGGACATTTAAAACAAACATGGATTTGGCAAACTGTACCTGTAGATTTGTCCTGACAAGGCCAGTATATACCAACGATGGCAAAGGGCTCGTCGTCCAGGGCCAACATTTCCATAAATAAATCACAGATGGCTTTAGTTCTCGGGTCAACTTTGACAATTGTTTTGCCGTTTTTCAAACGTTGCGACGATAGGAACAAGCCCTGAAGCTTTCTCTGCGTCTGGCCTTTGGGCAGCATCTTTAGAAGCAGGTGTTTTTTTCCCCTGGGTTTTTAAAACCCAGCGTATCAGGTGGCTGATAAAGTTTGATATATTGAAACCTGATGTTTTTTCCCTCTTGGCGGAACGTTTGCAGAACATTTGACGAGCAAAGTGTCTCCCTCTGAAACCGCAAAGAACTACAACACGATCAACACCATGTTTGTTTACAATGATATTCACGACGGGCTTACAGCAAGGCATGTAGGAGAAAAGGACCACTTGATTTGCTCACCCTAACCCACCTACAGCACAGTATATTCTGGAGTCACTGGTCACTTTATATACACACACCATAATAATATGTTGAAGCACAGTACAATCCATCAAGTGGTGCGGGTTCATAGTTGACCAAAGTCGTACTAAAACATTTTGATAGATTTTTGAGCTCCGTGTGTAATGTTCTATATTTTCAATGGGACTTATAAAATGTTGTTTACTTGAATCATATTGCAGTCTGCATGTATCGCTTATGTTTGACTGCCATCTACTGGTCACACTTATCATTTCACCATGTACTAAATAAAATAGCTTTGAGGTCGGTAAGCAAAACCAGAATTAATCCGTACATTAGGCACACTGTTGAGTTTAAAAACAAAAATAAAAAATTTAAGTGCGCCTTATAGTCCGGAAAATACTGCCCTATCATTTGACACCTGCAAGGCTTTTTTTAGCTAGACTGGATTGTAATTATTTTATCTGCAATTGATTTTCGATAACCCAGTCTCAATTTTTTTTATATTGCTTGTATTTGTGGTGGTGGAAATGTGTAATCCCACTGAGTGTTATCTTGGTTAAATACATGTTAGGATACAACTTGTTTGAGAAATGTTATTGTTTACCACAGCCTATTCTTGGAAGTAGCAGGCAGGTGACAAGTTGGTTCGATTTATCCTTCTCCACGGGGCTCGGACGACACTTGTTTCGCTCTCACATTGAGTGCCTTTAAGTGCAGGATTTCTATTTGTGTGCGGGGCGAGCGCCTTTTGGAAACTGCTCTTTAATGACTGTGAATAGAGTCATCTGTAGCTGCTTCAGTGTTTCATGTGAAACACCACCATTTCCCCCCTCTTGCTGATTATCAATCACCGTGCCTCACACTCACTGCCCTTGCTGTTTTTCTTCCTTCTCTATTTTCTCTTGAATAGGTGTCTTCTACCCCCTCTCAGAAAGAAGACTAGTGAAGGGAAGTGAGTCAGAGAAAATGGGCTTTATAACCTAAAAAGATAGTGTTCCTCCATTGTTTCAATGGCATTTGTTCAGTATCCAACCAGGCATTTAGTGAACATCTTAGGGCTGCAAAGGATTCCGGGAAAATCAATAGAACCTGATAAGGAATAGGTAATGGAACAAACCTAAACCATCTTGTTTAACTTTTAACGTTTGAAAACTATATTAACCATCAACTAGATGAGGCAATTGCTAAATGAATTGCGTGTGAATGCTCCAATGCTGAAATTGAACTGAAATCATGGAATTGTTTTAGAATTGTTGTTGAAGTAGAGCACACAATTCCCAAACAGGCTGAATATTTTGAAGTTTGAACAGTTTGAATCAGATGAAAAATGTGGGAACTGTTGAACTTTGAAGAATGTCCCATTGATTTCAATAGGATTTTCCCCAAAATTTGGGAATTTCGGGAAAAGCGTGAATTATTTTGAAAATGGTAAAAAACTTGAATGGTCTGCATGAGTTGATATGTTTGGTGTTGGGATTTTTCAAATCGGTCGATAAATGTTGAAGTAGTAACAATGTTGAATTGAGAAAGGGTATTAAAGAAATCCTGGAATTTCGGGAAAACAGGGAATTTTTCTAGTTAAAAAAACAGCTTTGTTTTTTGTCCTGATTAAGAGGAATATTTTGACGGTGGAACGATGGAAATGCTTATAAAAATGTGGAAGGAGTAGTCGCTAGAAAGAAGGGTGGAAATAGGGCTTTGGAAAACCAGGAATTCTGGAAAATCCTGGATTTTTTTTTATCTTGGAAAAAATGTAGTTTACATTTCCAGGATGGTGGAATGTGTTGAAGGTGGAATAGTTTAATCGGCTGAAAAATGTCGAAATGGTGGCAGTTTGAAAAATGGCCAATTCATTTTGAATGGGAAAAAATGTCCCGGAAAACCTGGAATTCTGGGAAATCTGGGAATTTTTGGAATTTGTCAAGGGAACTGTGGTGCTGAATTTCCCCCAGGGATCAAGAAAGTACTTTCTATTCTATTCTATTCTAGAAAGCCCGCAATTCCCGAATAGGTTGAACAGTTTGAAGTTGGAACCGTTTAAATCGGGTGAAAAATGTGGAAGGCCAAAATCTGGAAGTTGAAGAAGTTTAATAAATAGATTCACTTTGGTGTAAAAAAATGCTTTGGAGCATTCACACAATTATAAGTTAACAATCTTTGCATTGCATATTAAGGAAAAGCATGTTGTATTCTAAGCAAGTGTTAATAATTATCTAAGATTGTATGCTGCAAGTCATAAATTCTTCACTAAGACACTGCATTTAAACACATTTTTGGCACACTTCATACCCTGGTTTAAAAACAAAAATAAAATAGTGGTTATAAATTTGAGAGATAACGAGTAGTTTGCATTGCTCTTACATATGAATATTATTCAAGCTCTCAGTGGAGGCAAAATGTTGTTTCAACTTATATATTTATTCATCTAGGTTCGTAATATCGAGTAAAAATATATCAAGATATACTTTTTTGTCCATATTGCCCAACCCTAGGCATTTGTGAAGCTTGTGAACTCGGAAGAATAGAATAGAATAGAATGCCTTTTATTGTCAGTATACACTGGTACAATGAGATGAAAAGCAACTCCAGTATCAGTGCGACAGTCTACAAATATGCAAAACATAGGAAGAAAAGAAAGAAAAATTGTGCAAAAGGAGGTAAGGTGCACAGTCCAGTCCTGAGAACGAATGTTCAGAATGTGTTGTTTCCAGGAATAAATATTATACTATATACATTTATACAGAAGCATTCAGATTGTGGGTGGACAGTAAAAATTACGCACAGAGAGGTGCTAAACTATAAAATCAGTGCCTATGAGAGGTCATTGTGGTTATGGCTTTAGGGAAAAAACTGTTCTTGAGTCTGTTTGTCTTAGACCTGATGACCCTGTAGCGCCTTCCTGAGGGCAGCCGGTCAAACAGTTCAGAGCCAAGGTGGGAGCTGTCCTTGATAATGTTTGTAGCTCTAATGAGGCAGCGAGAAGTGTAAATGTCTATCAGGGAGCGGAGAGAGCAGCCGATGATCCGTTGTGCTGCCTTTACCACTCTTTTGAGCCTCTCCCTGTCTGCAGCGGTGCAGCTGCCGTACCACTCTGTGATGCAGTATGTCAGCAGGCTCTCAATGGATGAGCAGTAGAAGGTCAGCAGCAGGTTGGAGTCCAGGTTGTACTTCTTGAGGACTCTCAGGAAGTGCAGCCGGTGCTGAGCCACCTTAGTGATGGCAGTAGTGCTCTGACCAGGAGATGTTGTCAGAGATAAGGACCCCAAGAAACCGGAAGGTGTGGACCTTCTCCACACACTCACCGTTCATGTAGAGGGTGGCTAGGTCAGAATTCACAAATTACCGTAATTTCCGGACTATAAGCCGCTACTTTTTCCCCTCGTTCTGGTCCCTGCGGCTTATACAACGGTGCGGCTTATATACGGCCTGTTCTTCTCCGACACAGACGAAGAGGATTTCGGTGGTTTTAGTACACAGGAGGAAGACGATGACACAATGATTAAAGACTGACTTTTCATATACCGGTAGGCTGGTTATTTTGATAACGTACAGGCGAGCACTTTGTATTACTTTGCACCGTTGTATTATTTGTACTCTGCATGAATGCTGTTCGCCATGTCAAAGATGTGAAAGTTTGATTGAATGATTGAAAGATTTATTGTTGATAAATGGGACGCTTTGCGTTCCCAAACAGTCATCTCTGTCCCGACAATCCCCTCCGTGGTAGCAGGAACCCCTATATACTCTGGTAATTACACATCAAAACCCTGCGACTTATAGTCGGGTGCGGCTTATATATGGAGCAATCTGTATTTTCCCCTAAATTTAGCTGGTGCGGCTTATAGTCAGGTGCGGCTTATAGTCCGGAAATTACGGTAGCAGGGTTCAAAGTGTGGAAAATAAGTAGCGACTTACTGACCGGAAATGACAGTATATCAGTCTCAATAAATACACTTGTTTTGGAGCTGGAGATAATGTGATGACCGGTACAACGGAGCTTTGTATCAGTCTGAGCGCAGGTGTGATAGAGGTGATCTGGCAGTGCTGACTTTATCTGGTACGATAAACAATTTCCTGGTGCATGTCGGCCTCCAGTGAG
Organism: Entelurus aequoreus; assembly: GCF_033978785.1. Taxonomy (NCBI): domain Eukaryota; kingdom Metazoa; phylum Chordata; class Actinopteri; order Syngnathiformes; family Syngnathidae; genus Entelurus; species Entelurus aequoreus. Next base: position 81,216,779 of record NC_084732.1, read on the forward strand.
CTTGGAACGCTTTGATAGCAGGCAAAAGGAGTAGGGGTGAAATGGGGGGATGGGTGTTTGGCTAAGTGATCTATTTCTTCCTCACTCATTGCCTATATATCTCTGTCAAACACAAGCGCACACACATGCACACACTCTAAGATAGTCTCTGCAAGTGAGCTCAAGTTCATTGCATTCGAGTTCCGGGAGGCGGTTTTGTTAGGAGGGTCTTGGGGGGGCAAAGGAGGAGCAGTAATTAAAGCGCTTTGAGAAGGGGCCCCTGCTCCTGTGTTAGATGCATTTCATCCCTCCTCCCCCTCATAATCCCCACAGGAGTAAACAAATTGGGGGTTTCAGCCCTCAATCTGGACCTGAGGGGCTCCTGTTATCAGATAGACAAGGGGTGCATGTGTAAATATGAGGTTTGAGAGAGCGTGCAATTGTGTTTGTAGGTGTTTGACCGCAGGCGCAGTACGTCACTAATTGTGTTGAGCTTTGTGCTAAAGCGTGCCGATGGACCGAGGCCACGGCTTAATTCATGGGTTCGATATATCAAAACCAGATCATGCCGGCAAACACCTGGACACCTTGTGTTTGTAAAGAGCAGAACTGTACATCGTTTGTTTTCCCATCAACCTGCTATACAGTCGCCCATCATGTATCGCGTCTAATTGGTTCCAGGCCTGAGTGTGGTAAAGGAATTTGCGGATATTTTTATACTGTTACAGACTTCTAAAAAGTCCCATTGTTAATGCTCCCTAAACATGAAATACTACCTATAAACAGTTGTGGTCAAAAGTTTACATTCACTACCGTTCAAAAGTTTGGGGTCACATTGAAATGTCCTTATTTTCAATGAAGATAACTTTAAACTAGTCTTAACTTTAGAGAAATACACTCTATACATTGCTAATGTGGTAAATGACTATTCTAGCTGCAAATGTCTGGTTTTTGGTGCAATATCTACATAGGTGTATAGAGGCCCATTTCCAGCAACTATCACTCCATTGTTCTAATGGTACAATGTGTTTGCTCATTGTCTCAGAAGGTTAATTGATGATTAGAAAACCCTTGTGCAATCATGTTCACACATCTGAAAACAGTTTAGCTTGTTACAGAAGCTACAAAACTGACCTTCCTTTGAGCAGATTGAGTTTCTGGAGCATCACATTTGTGGGGTCAATTAAACGCTCAAAATGGCCAGAAAAAGAGAACTTTCATCTGAAACTCGACAGTCTATTCTTGTTCTTAGAAATGAAGGCTATTCCACAAAATTGTTTGGATGACCCCAAACTTTTGAACGGTAGTGTATACTTGTAAAGAACATAATGTCATGGCTGTCTTGAGTTTCCAATCATTTCTACAACTCTTATTTTTTGTGATAGAGCACATACTTGTTGGTCACAAAAAACATTCATGAAGTTTGGTTCTCTTATGAATTTATTATGGGTCTACTGAAAATGTGACCAAATCTGTTGGGTCAAAAGTATACATACAGCAATGTTGATATTTGGTTACATGTCCCTTGGCAAGTTTCACTGCAACAAGGCACTTTTAGTAGCCATCCACAAGCTTGAGCATAATACTACCACCAACATGCATGGTGGTGGTAGCTTTATGCTCTGGGGCTGTTCTGGGCCTGTTTTGCTGCCAATGGAACTGGTGTTTTACTGAGAGTAAATGGGACAATGAAAAAGGAGGATTACCTCCAAATTCTTCAGGACAACCTAAAATCATCAGCCCGGAGGTTGGGTCTTGGCGAAGTTTGGGTGTTCCAACAGGACAATGACACCAAACACATGTCAAAAGTGGTAAAGAAATGGCTAAATCAGGCTAGAATTAATGTTTTAGAATGGCCTTCCCAGAGTCCTGACTTAAACGTGTGGACAATGCTGAAGAAAAAACAAGTCCATGTCAGAAAACCAACACATTTGCACCAATTTTGTCAAGAGGAGTGGTCAAAAATTCAACCAGAAGCTTGCCAGAAGCTTGTGGATGGCTACCAAAAGTGCCTTATTGCAGTGAAACTTGCCAAGGGACATGTAACCAAATATTAACATTGCTGTATGTATACTTTTGACCCAGCAGATTTGGTCACCTTTTCAGTAGACCCATAATAAATTTATAAAAGAACCAAACTTCATGAACGTTTTTTGTGACCAACAAGTATGTGCTCCAATCACTCTATCACAACAAAATAAGAGTTGTAGAAATTATTGGAAAATCAAGACAGCCATGACATTATGTTCTTTACATATATAAACTTTTGACCACGACTGTAGTTACATTTACACTTACTCACTTTATCCAAGGAAGTAGCTTTGAGTTCATTGTACTTGAGGGTATCAAGCGTCATAATGTTACATTCAACATAATGTCGCATCACTGTCCAAATTTTGCATAACGCACTCAAATGAATGAGTTCATCTTAAATCTGAGGTAAACACCTGCCTAAATTAGACCGATCGTGGAACCTCGATTTACGAACGCCTCTAATTGCGACCTTTTCGGTTTACAAGGGTTTACGTCGCGCCAAATATGCCTCGGTGTGCGAACGCTTCATTTATTCATTCATTCATTTTGCATGCTGTTTGAAACTATCGGGGGCTGCCGTTTTGACGACATCACTTCCTGTACACGCTGGCATGGCCATTTTTGAAGAGGCGGGGCCCACTACGTCACATCCTTATTACATCTTGTACATATGCAAGCTTAAATGTCAACATGCTGCCTAGGGTTGTACAGTTTACCGGTATTAGTATAGTACCGCGATACTAATGAATCATATTTGGTACTATACCGCCTGTGTCGTCGTCACGTCGTGTCATTGCTGGTTTACGAGCAGAGGAGCATGTTCGGCAGCGCACAATCACAGAGTACTTAAAAGCAGAGTGTGGACAGAAAAGGGAGAACGGACGCATTTTGGCTTAAAAACTAACAATAAAGGTGAAGTTATAACACTGGAACGCCCACTGGAAGAGGCGAGCTAGCAGCGAACGTCCATTTGCAGTCGGCAGTGTTTTAGTTACTTCTAAATCACTAATCCTCGCCTCCATGGCGACAAATAAAGTACGTTTCTTACAAGTATCCCTGCAGGACGAGGAATAGCTAAACGTGCTTCACTACACACCGTAGCTCACCGGCGTCAGAATGTAAACACACGCCATTGGTGGATCTATACCTAACATCCACTGTAATGATACCAAGTACAGGAGCGTATTTAGTCGATACTACTTGGATTACGTCAATATTTTTTGGCATCACAACATCTTCTTTCATTTAAAAAAAATGTATATTCTTTTTATAAACTCAGGAAATATGTCCCTGGACACATGAGGACTTTGAATTAGACCAATGTATGACCCTGTAACGACTTGGTATCAGATTGATACCCAAATTTGTGGTATCATCCAAAACTAATGTAAAGCATCCAAATAACATAAGAATAAATTATTATTAAATTTTAACAGAAGTGTAGATAGAACATGTTAGAAGAGAAAGTAAGCAGATATTAACAGTAAATGAACAAGTAGATTAATAATTCATTTTCTACCACTTGTCCTTAATAATTTTGACAAAAGAATAGAATGGAAAATGACACAATATGTTACTGCATATGTCAGCAGACTAAATTAGGAGCCTTTGTTTGCTTACTTACTACTAAAAGACAAGTTGTCATGTATGTTCACTATTTTATTTAAGGAAAAACTTGCAATAAGAAACATAAGTTTAATGTACCCTACATTTTTTTGGTAAAATAAAGCCAATAATGCAATTTTTTGCGGTCCCCTTTATTTAGAAAAGTATGGAAAAGTACCGAAAAGGATCAAAATATTTTTGGTACCCGGACAACACTAATACACACACACACACACACACACACACACACACACACACACACACACACACACACACACACACACACACACACACACACACACACACACACACACACACACACACACACACACACACACACACACACACACACACACACACACACACACACACACACACACACACACACACACACACACACACACACACACACACACACACACACACACACACACACACACACACACACACACACACACACACACACACACACACACACACACACACACACACACACACACACACACACACACACACACACACACACACACACACACACACACACACACACACACACACACACACACACACACACACACACACACACACACACACACACACACACACACACACACACACACACACACACACACACACACACACACACACACACACACACACACACACACACACACACACACACACACACACACACACACACACACACACACACACACACACACACACACACTAGTCTTGTTGGTGTGCTCCAAAACGTTAACTACCATGTTGCCATGCTAAAAAACGTGTACGTGTGTGTGTGGGTATACGTTTCAAAAATGTGTCGTTTCACTCACTGTTGCACTTGGAAAAGACACCCTTGCAATGGTACATAAGAGTACACACACTACTCTCCTTGTCATTTTGCTGAATTAAAAGTGGTCAATAATTCACTAAAATCTCTTTTAATCATTACAAGCTTTAGTCCCACATTCTGTCTGGAAATTAGCCATCGTTTTGCTTCCCTTAACACACAAAGAGCTCTTGTTTTTTATCCGGCCGTTGACACCCGAAAGAGGAGGGTTTTCGGAAGTCCTCCTCTTGCAGGTTTGATGTGGGTCACCAGGTTTTTTCATTAAACGTCTCCGGAAATCTTAGCCACTTACCCTGCTCTTCCTCTTCACACATAATGACGCCTATTTTAGTCACAGAAAACAACCAACAACCGCAATGGTTTTGTAGACAAAACAACTGGAAAGAAAGTAGCTACCTCCTCTTAAATATTACTGGAAAGAAATATTGGACAAGTTACTTCATGCCTTGCTTCCTACCTCCGCTTTATTACCATCATCCTCCAACTATGTTTAGGTCTCCACCGTTGATGTAAAATAATTTATATCTTGTGTCTGCTCTCATCAGCGAGTTCGAAACATTGCTTTCTTTGGCACCTGATACAAGCAGCTCATTGTTGTACAAGACAGAAAGTAGAGACCGCGGTAAATGGGCCTTAAACCTAAAATAAGCAGAAGACCCTACCGCACATACTTCAATGTGAGTTGCGACTGACGTATGTTTATTTGAAGGGTTTGAGAGGCCTATGCTTTGTTGGCGTCATTAGAAATACCACATTTATTTATTTTATAATGAATTGTTGGGTAGTAAAGCGGTAACTGTTGTGAAGCTGTTGTCATTTGATCATTGGTGTGCCGTCAGGGTCAGCAAGGCCTTCTCTGCTGACCTAAAATACCCAGAAATCATGATCATAATTAAATATAAAATTCATATTACCGTATTTCCTTGAATAGCCGCAGGGGCGTTAATTAATTTAAAACCTCCTGTCACTCCGGCGTTTACCGGAAGCCGGCGGGATGGCCGTGCATGCGGTAATTATTTGAAAACCTCTTCTCACTCCGGCGTTTACCAAAAGGAATGCAGTAAATTTAGGCGTGCGCTTTGAGTGTGATGTAAGCATACCATCACGAAAAGCACATTTAATAAAAAAAAAAACGTTATTATGGTCTTACCGGTACTTATAAATGGAGTCCATTTGCAGCTCCTTCTGCCCAAAAGCATCGATAACTTGGTTATAGAAGTCTTCATTATTTTCTTTCTTCAGTTTTAAAAGTCTCTCTGTCTCGATGGAGATATTACTTTAATTATTACCTCCTGCTTCGATTGAAAGTCCAGTTTAGAAAACTGTTTTATTTTAGATACCGGTATGTAATCCTCCATGTTAAAAGTAAAAGTTCAGGCGAGAGAAAAAAAAGAAAAAAAAATCTCTTGCTGCGTGTTGTCACTTCTTCTGCAGTACCGGAAGTCGCGAGAAGGATCACTAGCGCGGCAGCGCCCTCTACCACCAGGAGGTTTAATGACTCATACAGTATTTGACACACGCAGCTACGGTATATTAATAAAACATAGCTGCTTACTGTTCTTTTTAGCATACTGTACCGGTATTCAATAGCTTGGACCTTAAATCCTACTGAATAGCTCTTTATCTTTTTTCCTTTGTGCGATTGCAAACTACTGAAAGCAGCTTCCTCCATTTTGAAAATGAGGACAGGTAAAGCGTCACTCGTGACGTAACGAATTTGACCCGGCAGATGTTCTAGCCATATGCTAAATATTTTGCGAAACGAGTTTGACCCGGCGAAAATTATAGACATGCGATAATAAAATTAATATTTTGCGAAACGAATTTGATCCGGCGTTAATAATGAACCGGCGATAAGGCCAAGCATGCGTTAATTATTTTGAGAAACGAGTTTGACCCGACAGTAATTCTAGACGTGCGAATACTATATTCCCTGCGCCAATTCAAGGAAATACAGTATCTTCAAGTCATATTATGCTCGTTCCAGTGCTGTATGTTTTTAGTTTGTTTGTATCCAATCAGAATTCAGCTAGCTTATGTTGCCATGCTGTACGAAATCTGCCCAAGGCCTTCAGAATCATCAATGCGGGCGTCCGTCCACTGTAAGTTAACAGGGACATAGAAGGTGATAGACAGTTGCAATATCCCATCAGATCAATAGGTGTACAGCTCCACTAATGGACATTGGAGTGTTACTTTCATAGGCAAAATGAAAGTATTGCTAGAAACATAATTTAATATGGGACTTTATTGTATTATATGTATATTACATGTTCCAAGAAGAAACAAGCATAAAAAACAGTATATTTAAATATACTAAATGTAAAAAAGGGAATAAATATTCAAAATAAGATCATTAAATGAAATCTACTTTGGTTACGCCATCATGAGCGCAACACAATGTTGTAAAAGTTTCAACTACAATTCTAAATAAGATGTCAAAAGCAAACTGAAATCAAATACACACAGCTTAAAGATTGATCAATACCTATTTAAATTTAGTAATACATAAATATGATGATTTATCAAAATATAAAAGAAATATACCTGAACAGAGAACGCTCATGATGGTTACACCAAAAAGTAACGCTATGAATCGCGTTTTGTGGCATTTTTATGCTATTTCCAAGCATCTCCTTTTTATTATCGTTGCTTTTAAATGGTCAAACTAATGCATATTATATATGTATGCCCTAGTAAACAAAAAAAAAAGTCATATTTCTTTTGATTGTTACATTTTAAAGAACATTTGTGCAGGTGGGTGCGAATGTACCCATTGCCAGAGCTGTACACATAGTTGTTGTCAGTAAGGCCTTCTAAAAGACATTATTTACGCGTCCTGTGATTGGATACTCACCGGGACCGTTAGCGGGTGAATTTGAGAACACATAGAGTTGAGAGACAGATGCCTTGGCCAATCAGATCACAAGTTGTTGACAGTAGCCTCTCAAGGTAGCCTGATGTTAAGGAGACTGATTGGATACTCACTTGTCATTCCAAAAGGAGTATCCATTCACAAGACTCAATTTAGCAGGAAGCGGAAAGTGTTGCGCCTTAGCCAGACCAGGATAGCAGAGAAGGAGAACAAAACGTTGATGAGGTGGCAGATAGATATTTGCAAGGCCATTTTCAAGAAGGATATTTAAAGAGAAACTACATCTTGTCAGACGATGTCGGCCAACCCCGGAAGCTATCTCAGTTGTTCCGGCGATGAAATGGGGAAATACTCGCCATTTCCACTCGAAAAAGCCGACGACGAGGGGTACCACTGGCTTATACGGTGTCGAATAGGGGTTACAAATTGTGAGTTCAAATATTTTATATTTTCACTTCTAATATTTTTTTTGCAATTTTAATTTTAATATGTTTTAATTGAACAGAAAAGCAGGGACTGAACCAGGTGGGTTGCACTCGGTTCTGTTCATACAGCTATGATTCTGTTTACTACCACAGGACCTTGTAACCGAAAGTGGAGCAGGAAAAGGTCAACTCTGATTGGCTGTACTCACAGGCGTTTGAGTTATTAGATGCTAACAGCTATCGCGCTCGACCCTAAAATGTATGACTATCATCGATTACGATTATAACATCACCCTAGGGTTGAAGTTTATCGCGCTCCTAAGCTATTTTCCGGACCATAGGGCGCACCAAATTATAAGGCGCACTGCCGATGGATGAATGGTGTCAAAAGATGGAACTAACTGTTTTAATGACATTAAAATTTTACTTAAATCGATAACGGAGCAGCATCTCCTCATCCGGAAACAACAACAAGGTGTGTCCCGTGAAAAAACGTCCGACAGGAACTCTCTAATAACTAAACTTCCCTGGGTGAATAATGTAAACTCATTACACCGGTATGTTTTAGCGCTTTCATGGCGAGTTTACTGACAGACATAAGTAACAACTTTACACTATTTCATATTAGAAATGGCAACAGCGTAGCATGAATGTCACATAACAAGAAGATAGAGGAAAAATAAGAAGCTTATGGACTACGACGTCGGCATAGACTACAAAGGCGCGCAATTTTTTTTAGGATTTATGCAGATCTCAAATATAGATCAGCAGGTACCAGAAGGAAAAAAAAGGTGCTTTTGCAAAATATTGCGAAACAAAACACCAGATAATGTCTTACCTTGTACACATACCATAATACTACTTGTATGTTTAATGCGCCGACAAGCCATCAAGCGGTGCGGCTTCATAGCTTACCAAAGTCGTACTAAAACATTTAGATAGATTTTTGAGCGCCGTGTGTAATGTTCTATATTTTCAATGGAACATATAAAATGTTGGTGTTATATACTTGAGTCATATTGCCATCATAGTGCAGTCTACACGTATGTCTGTTTGACCGCCATCTACTGGTCACACTTATTACGCCATGTACCAAGTAAAACTGCTTCGAGGTGGGTAGGCAAAACCAGAATTATTCCGTACATTAGGCGCACTGTCGAGTTTTGATTAAAAAAAAAACGGCTTTTAAGTGCGCCGTGTAGTCCGGAAAATACGGTACTCTATTTATATCCTATTCTATTTACTTTTGTTCTTGTGGCACTCAATGTACTGAGTCAGGGACCTCGGGTATTACGTTTTGTGCTCGCTCATGTGTCTCGTGTGCTGGTTTGACAATTAATGTCCTTTTTTAACCGATTTTTATTTCAAGCATTTTTTTCTTTTGCCATTTTTTTAATGACATTACATCTGTAGATCTACAATGTTTTTCCAGTTATCCAACATCCTGCTTGCTTCTTGTGAGGACAAATGAATAACACAATTATCGTAGTTGCCTTTTGACACGCAACTCAACTGAGAGAAAGACAGCCGTACTTGATGCATTATCCAATAATAACAGTCATCATGGCTAACTATCAGATTAATGCGGTGCCATGATCATATGACTTAAAGTGGTTAAAAAAAAAAAGTTGTTTCTCATTGTGTAGGGCTGTGTGTTTTAAGTGTGTTTACAGGCCCAGCGGGCAAGCCTGAGCAGGCCACATGCTCAGACGTCAGACTGTCTTCTCGCAGTCTGAGCAATATCACACTGCCCGTCTGGTTCTGGTGTGGAAGTGCCCTGCAAAGAAACACTGACGGATGATCTTAGCATCAAAATACAAATCCAAGCTTTTCTTTCTTTTTCTGTGAATTCATTGTTTGAATCAATGAAGCCAAATGCACTTGTCTGAACGAACAATGCCGCTCTCATGCTGACAAATACTGGTATTATTGATGACTCATCAACAAATCACTTGGTAATGTTTCATACTCTGCTTTATTCTCGAAATGATCATTCACACTTTCATTTTGTCTCGCATTGACTATTGCAATTCTCTCTTCACACTTTTCAACAAGTCGACGCTAAAGAGACTTCAGACCGTACTAGGGATGTCCCGATCCGATATTTGCCAAAAAATGCGTATCGGCAAGGCATGGGAAAATGCAGATCCAGATCCAGTTTTTTTTTTAAAATTCCGGTCCGTGTTTTCCAACGCACCGATTTAAATAATACATTCCACTTTTCTGCTGCGCCCTAATTTCCGTCCCGCATTTTCCAGCACACCTTCAACACATACACAGGTCTGTGTCCTAACCATTAAGACGGCCATGTGAATTAAAAGTTACCGGTAAAAATGTCAGCTGTCTCTGTGCGATATAGAAAATGACTATATCGTGATATTCAAGTATACGTTCTCACGCAGTTGCTTTTAGCTGCTGGCATTGCACGACAGGCTCTTCCCACTCCTTCTTGTGTCTGCTTCTCACAGACAGCAAGCGCACCTTCTTACACACGTCACATACTGTCACGTCATACGTCACATACGTGTACGCACTCTCCCTGCAGAGAGGTAGCAGCACGGCTAACGTTAGCTGTGATGCTAGCGTAGCCGTGTGAGCGGTAATAATGAAGGAAGAATGAATTAATTCCCAAGAAAAACAGCAGGCGGTCCATCGTCTGGCGGTGGTTTGGCTTCAAGTGGGAATATGTCGAACAGACAACCGTAATTTGTCAAGTGTGGGGCAAAAGCGTTGCTATAAAAAGTAGCATTACTGCTAATATGTAGCCTCATTTGAAAAGTCCCCTGCTAGAAAATGAAGCGTGCTTGAAACTCCGCACGTCAACATCTCCAATGTGTATTATTCAAACTCACCTAATTTAGCTGGCTAGTTGATATCAAGAGTACTAAAACCCTTTTCAACATGAATCTGACAACTAAGTAGGCTAAATAACTTTAATACATGCTCGGCCAGTATCTGTATCGGATCGGAAGTGCAAAAACAACATCGGTATCGGATCGGAAGTGCAAAAACCTGGATCGGGACATCCCTAGACCGTACAAAATGCGGCTGCCAGACTTTTGTCCGGTGCACCCAGAACAGCCCATATCACCCAATCTTATCCAGTCTTCATTGGCTTCCAGTTAAATTACGCATTGAGTTTAAGAGATTGTTTGTGCGTTGCATGGTGGGGCACCTCAGTACATCACTGACTTGTTATGCCCCTACTCTTCAGGGCGCAGCCTCCGGTCTTCAGGCCAGGGTCTTCTAAAGAGCCCAAAAACTTGTTTTAAAACCTGTGAAGACCTGGCATTCCAGGCTATAGCTTCCAGACTCTGGAACGATTTGCACCAGTCCCTCCGTGATCTTGACTGTGTTGTAACTTTTAAGAAACATTTGAACACTTCTCTTTTTAGTAAAGCTTTTAGTTAATACACTTTTTTAACTATAATTTTTAATCCACTTTGTATCCTTTTTATGATGTTGCCCCTGTTTTAAATTGAATTGTTGTTTTACTTTACCTATGTTTTGTACAGCGCTTTGTGATTTTATCTGTGAAAAGTGCTTTATAAATAAAATGTACTTACTTACCGTATTTTTCGGAGTATAAGTCGCTCCGGAGTATAAGTCACACCGGCTGAAAATGCATAATGAAGAAGGAAAAAAACATATAAGTCGCACTGTAGTATAAGTCGCATTTTTGGGGGAAATTTATTTTATAAAATCCAACACGAAGAATAGACATTTGAAAGGCAATTTAAAATAAATAAAGAATAGTGAACAACAGGCTGAATAAGTGTACGTTATATGACATATAAATAACCAACTGAGAACGTGCCTGGTATGCTAACGTAACATATTATGGTAAGAGTCATTCAAATAACTATAACATATAGAACATGCTATACGTTTACCAAACAATCTGTCACTCCTAAACGCTAAATCCCATGAAATCTTATACGTCTAGTCTCTTACGTGAATGAGCAAAATAATATTATTTGATATTTTACGGTAATGTGTTAATAATTTCACACATAAGTCGCTCCTGAGTATAAGTCGCACCCCTGGCCAAACTATGAAAAAACTGCGACTTATAGTCCGAAAAATACGGTACTTTAAGGGCCCCGAAAGACTGCAGACCTCTGAATCTTAACTGCTCCTGTTATGGATCACCAGTACATGCTTTTAATAGTTCCATGACACGCCCCTCTAGGAAAGTGCTTATTACTGTAAACAACAACAAAGAAATAAACAAGAAACAACCACCTTGGCAGAGGTAGTAACGGGAAAAAAGGATTGCTAATTTTGCACAACCCTTGTCTTTTATTTGTGCTTTCCTTCCTTAACAACATTGCAGCTCTTAGTTCACAGCTGTTATTTTCTCATCATCTGTGTTGTCAGTCAATGATTGATTACTTTGTATCCCAAAATGCTTTGGGGCATTGTAACAAAGATTGAAACCAGGGATTTCCCAAACAGTATTTGTGGCCTTTGATCCCCATTAGATTTTTTTTGTATATGGCCTCAAATCCGTTTTGGAGTCCCGATCCCATACGTTTAGAATGTTTTTTTTATATATTACTGAACTGAAAATGTTATTTAGTACAGTAAGTAACTAACGTAAATTGCAACTAGCAGTTATCGTAAAAGTCGACTAATAAGCGATTGTTTTTCGATAAATCGTTTCGTCAAACGTTTATTTCTTATAATCTGCTATACACTTTTTTTTTTTTACGTTAAATCTGCAACTTGATTTCAACTAATTTCTGTAATCTCCTTCAATTGTAAAAAAAAACCCCATGAATTACTGAGAAAAGTTTTCCTCTATTACACAAAGTATATAACCAAAATTATATATATATATATAAAAAAATATATATATATTTTTTTTCTTTTTTAATAAGACGAGTAATTTCCTGTGTTGAATACGAATTTTTAAAAACATGATTTTAGGCCATCTCCATGCAAACAGAATGAGCTTTTCCAACCTGTAAATTGTTTTGAAAAACTTTAATTGTCATTATCATACTAAATAATACATTGCGAGAATCAGTTTAATTTGAGAATCGCGTTGAATTGAGGGTTGATTTTGAGTCGAATCGTCATCCCAGGAATCGGATCCATTGGTTAGGTGCCCAAAGATTCACACACCTAAAATTGTGCTTTTCTAAACAAGCATTCCTTCTGAAGAGTTTTTCGCATGAGTACCGTATTTTCCAGACTATAAGGCTCACTTAAAATATTTTTTTTTCCTCAAAACTCGACAGAGCGCCTTACAACCCGGTGCGCCTAATGCACGGAACATTTCTGGTTTTGCTTACCGACCTCAAAGCCATTTTATTTGGTACATGGTGTAATGATAAGTGTGACCAGTAGATGGCGGTCAAACATAAGAGATACGTGTAGACTTCACTATGATGGCAATACGACTCAAGTACTGTATTTTTCGGAGTATAAGTCGCACCTGCCGAAAATGCATAATAAAGAAGGAAAAAAACATAAGTCGCACTGGAGTATAAGTCGCATTTTTTGGGGAAATGTATTTGATAAAACCCAACACCAAAAATAGACATTTGTAAGGCAATTTAAAATAAATAAAGAATAGTGAACAACAGGCTGAATAAGTGTACGTTATATGGCGCATAAATAACCAACTGAGAACGTGCCTGGTATGTTAACGTAACATATTATGGTAAGAGTCATTCCAATAACTATAACATATAGAACATGCTATACGTTTACCAAACAATCTGTCACTCCTAATCGCTAAATCCCATGAAATCTTATACGTCTAGTCTCTTACGTGAATGAGCTAAATAGTATTATTTGATATTTTACTGTAATGTGTTAATAATTTCACACATAAGACGCACCCCCGGCCAAACTATGAAAAAAAACTGCGACTTATAGTCCGAAAAATACGGTAATCAACACCAACATTTTATATGTTCTATTGGAAATATAGAACATTACACACGGCGCTCAAAAATCTATCAAAATGTTTTAGTACGAATTTGGGAAGATATGAAGCCCCACCGCTTGATGGATTGTCGGCGCAATAAACCTACGCCGACAAGCAACTTTTCTTACCTTCTGGTACCTGCTATTCCGTATTTTTGATTTGCATAAATCCTGAAAAATTGCGCGCGTCGGCCTTTGTGGTCCGTGTACTGTAGTCGATAAGCTTCTTCTTTTTCTCTATTTTATGTGACATTCATCCTCCGCTGTTGCCATTTCTAATATAAAGTAGTGTAACGTTTTTACTGTCAGTAAACTCACCATGAAAGCGCTAAAACATACCGGTGTAGTGAGTTTACATTATTCACCCGAGGAACTTTAGTTATTAGAGAGTTCCGGTCGGACGTTTTTTCACGGGACACATTTCCGGCCTTGCTGTTGTTTCCGGATGAGGAGATGCTGCCCCGTTATTGACTTAAGTAAAGTCGGAATGTCATTAGAAACAGTTAGCTCCATCTTTTGACTCTTCTTCCACTCCCGTCCTTGCACGCTACACCGCTACGACAAAGATGACTGGAAGAAGACTCTGCCGAAGGTGAGGCACGTAAATAAGACCGCCCACAAAACGCAGAATCCAGAAGAGACTGTCAGAAAGCGGCTTGAAGATGATCTGTAAAACATAATCTATGCAACATTTTGACCAAAGAACCACCATTACATGTTATGTAGACCACAAGGAAGTGTTTTACATTTAGAAAAAAAAAAATATGACTCCTTTAATGCGCCCTATAATCCGGTGCGCTTTATATATGAAAAAAAAATCGAATATAGACCATTCATTGGCAGTGCGCCTTATAATCCAGTGCGCCGTATGGTCCGGAAAATACGGTACTGTATAATCTTTACATGAACACAGCTCCAATCAGTTAAAAAAAGGCAAACATCTCCACCAGAAAGACTCACACACTTTGTTTAATTGGTGAGCTTACCTGTGAGACTTTGATTAGCTTATGTAATGAAACTTGGAATATTGTGCTCCCACTTTAATATGACTTAATGCTCCATTAACTGTTGTCATAACACTCAAGCATACGGTCTGTGGTCCAAGGGGAGCCACATATACATCCAATGTAATGTGATGGGTAACAGACTGACGAAGCAAACTGTACAAAGCCAGTTGTTGTGCACCAGGGAGGTCTATTAGGGCAGCCGAGTGTGAAGTGTATCCGATAGGTTTTCTTCTTGTGTCAGTATGAGCCCGGGTTTAGAGCAACATAAATCTCAGCTTGTATAACGTGTTGGCAGGAACTTGTTTTAGTGGATAATGTGAAAATTCCACAGCACCTTTTCAGCTATTTTTGTATTTTCACATCTTCAGTGAGGGAAATAACTGATGAATGATTACGCGCACCATGGCAACGCAACTCGTTGGTGAGGACTTATTATTAGGCCAAGTGCTGTGCCTCTCAATCCTACACGGTGGTACACTGGAAACACTAGTGGGAGTAAAAATTAAATATGCTGCAACTTTAAAAGGCAAAGTGCTAATAACAAATCATTGAATATGTCTAATTATATGTTGGACATTTAAATTACCTTATTGCCAGAGAGCCAAGAACAGGGGGATTGCAAGTCTGACAATTTAAACTGAATTATATGACAAAAATGAGTAAATATCAGGGATAGAGCGATACAACAATATTTGTATCGCGACAGACAAGTACGCGTTATCAATACAAAAATAAAATATATATAATATATAGGTATGTATGCATATATATGTGTGTGTGTGTGTGTGTGTGTGTGTGTGTGTGTGTGTGTGTGTGTGTGTGTGTGTGTGTGTGTGTGTGTGTGTGTGTGTGTGTGTGTGTGTGTGTGTGTGTGTGTGTGTGTGTGTGTGTGTGTGTGTGTGTGTGTGTGTGTGTGTGTGTGTGTGTGTGTGTGTGTGTGTGTGTGTATATATATATATATATGTGTAAATATGTGTGTGTGTGTATATATATATGTATATATATATATATATATATATGTGTATATATATATATATGTGTGTGTGTGTGTATGTATGTATACATATATATATATATATATATATATATATATATATATATGTATATATATATGTATATGTATATATATATGTATATGTATATGTATATGTATATGTATATGTATATGTATATGTATATATATATGTATATGTATATATATATGTATATGTATATATATATGTATATGTATATATATGTATATATATGTATATATATGTATATATATGTATATATATGTATATATATGTATATATATGTATATATATATATATATATGTATATGTATATATATATATGTATATGTATATATATATGTATATATGTATATATATATGTATATATGTATATATATATATATATGTATATGTATATATATATATATATATATATATATATATATATGTATGTATAGAAATATACATATATTACAATATATATATATATATATATATATATATATATATATATATAAATGATAAATGGTTTATACTTGTATAGCGCTTTTCTACCTTCAAGGTACTCAAAGCGCTTTCACAGTATTTCCACATTTACCCATTCACACACACATTCACACACTAATTGCGGGAGCTGCCATGCAAGGCGCTAACCAGCAGCCATCAGAGGCAAAGGGTGAAGTGTCTTGCCCAAGGACGCAACAGACGTGACTAGGAAGGTAGAAGGTGGGAATTGAACCCCAGTAACCAGCAACACTCCGATTGCTGGCACAGCCACTCTACCAACTTCGCCACGCCGTCCCTTGCATAACTTTTTTGCACACTCTTGGCATTCTCTCGATGAGCTTCAAGATGTAGTCACCTGAAATGGTTTACACTTCACAGATGTGCTTGAAGCTTATCGAAAGAATGCCAAGGGTCTGCAAAGCAGTAATCAGAGCAAAGGGTGGCTATTTTGAAGAAACTAGAATATAATAGTTTTCCATGGTTGTGTTGCCTCTCGTCTTTCCTCCCTGCCTTGACAGCTGAGCAGATTATAATCAGAGGAAGGTTACATTTGTAATACAATTTTTTGCGTTTAATATATTTTTCTCCTGGTCCTTATTAAAATATCAATAATTATCAACATCGACCAATATAAAAAAACTTATTTTGTGATAACGTTTTCAGCCATAGCGCCCAGCCCTATTAAATAAAACTAAAAATATTTGAAATTACTTATATCCCCTAAAATATTTGTGTACTATAAATAGTGAGTACAATTACATGAGAAACCCAAAAATGTATATCACTGATCCACGGAATAAATGGAATAAATGGTTAAGTCAATGATTGGTCCTGGGAAGTTCTGGCTTGCGCTCGACTTTGACAAGCTATGTGGGACCTTGACATCTCTGGAGTTTACCCGAATGATCAATCAGCCAGACGAGGTTCTGAATCTGCAGGTGCCTCCTAATTTTCTCCAGCTACGGATTTCCTGCACGGCCTTTTCTTTGCTTTTTCTCTCATCTCCGTCCTCAAACAGACAATTGGTTGGTATCGATTGCCTGCACATCATTCTGAGATGACTCATCTCTTCGTTCTGGGAGACTGGTTTCAAGAGGAATAGATGTCTTTATTTTATTTTTTTGCTAGTTTTAGTGTGAGGTTTGTTTAGGTCTATGGGCTTTTTTTTTGCAGTGCCAACAGTTGGATCTCAAGATAGTCAATTTATGGTGTATTCTTTCTTCAAGAGAAACAATGTTTTTAGTGGGGCCGAGGCTGGCAAGAGGTGTGCAGTGGCACCCCTTAGGAGCATTTGGCCCTCCCTGGGTGTTTTGTAAGCATTTGACAGGTGAAATAGTGTGGGAACTGTGGGGGGTGTTGCTTTAAAATGCTTTTTGTTGCGCTTGTCTGCCATGTGGAGGTGCCTAGTGAATGCTCAATAGCTCTGTAGGAGACGCTGGTGAATGGTTGTGTACTGCGAGCAAAAATGTCTTCCCGCAAGAGCTGTGCATATTGTCTCGAAAGCTCCTTCCGTGGGGAAATGTCTCATACCCTTAAACTCTATGTCTTAGTTTCTGATTGATTAGACTTTCGACAGAAGTGTTTTAATAGTCTAACCCTGGACTAGTTGGACGGCTGTTACATGAACTGATGGACGTGTTCTGCACCAACATACTCAAAAAAGCAATCTTTCTGTCTAGTGTTTCCCTATCCCAGGGGTCGGCAACCCAAAATGTTGAAAGAGCCATATTGGACCAGAAATACCCCCCCAAAAAAGCTTTCTGGAGCCACAAAAAATTAAAAGCCTTATATAAGTGTTATAATACAGGCAACAGGCTTCTCACAGGATGAGGTAACTTCTAGAAATTACTGGCTCAGAATGGCCACAGGTATAGATGTGTGTGTCCAAGTTTAAGGAAACGGCAGGCTGTCTTCTTCTAATAAATGTATTACAATCTTTGCAAGCTGAGTAATGTTTGCTGTGGTCTGGAACAGCATGGCACACAAACAACTATCAGAAATGCAGCCAATATTTTGCTAATATAAATTAAATACATAGAGGACAAAAGTAAAGGAAATTAAATGAGCTCAAATATATCTAAAAACGAGGCATAATGATGCAGTATGTACATACAGCTAGCCTAAATAGCATGTTAGCATTGATCAGCTTGCAGTCATGGATTGACCAAATATGCCTGATTATCACTCCAGCAAATCAGTAAAATCAACAAAGTTCACCTTTGTGCATTCACGCACAGCATAAAACATTTGGTGGACAAAATGAGACAAAGGAGTGCTATAAAACACGTCTTTCTGTGGCAGCATTGGAGAAAGTTGTACATGTAAACAAACTAAGATGAGTTCAAGGATCGCTGAAATTAGTAGGACAAAACGGTGCTTGCCAAATACTCATCAGTGAAGCATGTATAACATAAACAGTGGTATTTCTAACAATTAGAAAGGTTTGTGTCATGTTTGTTCTCCTATAGAAAATATATTAAAACAAAAATATATATTTTTTTCTTTATATTTTTCCATTTTCACAAATCTCTGAAAGAGGTCCAAGGAGCCACTATGGCGGTGCTAAAGAGCCGCATACTTCTCTAGAGCCATGGGTTGCTGACCCCCGCCCTATCCTATGACAACGAAAATTAAATTAAAGAACACAAAGGATATAAAATACATTAAAAGAGTACAGAGCCGATGCAACAAACTGCCATTTCAGCGCCACCATTTCTACATGCAGCAACAAAAGGAAAACACAAGGAAAAACCAAAAAATTAGCAATGAAAAATACATATTGCGCACATACAATTACACCATGCAAAGACAAACACCAAAAGAAAAACACTGTACACCACAATGGGTTCTGCAGTGCTCCACGCCATTGTCTGCAAAGACGGGAACAAACCCAACCAAGAGAGCTGACTTCATCGTAGGCTGCCCACTAGTTCTCGTCCAATGTCCTATCAGCGCGGATGAGCGTGACTCTTTCTAGGGCAGGGGTGTCAAACTCATTTTAGCTCAGGGGCCTCATGGAGGAAAATCTATTTCCACATGGGCCGGACTGTTAAAATCATGGCATAATACCTTTTAAAATAAAGACAACTTCAGATTTTCTTTGTTTTACTTGGGCCGAAAATTGAACCAGCACATTCTGAAAATGTACACATTACGAATAATATTCTTGGCAAAACTCTTTAAGTTAGAGGGGGAAAAAATGGTGTAGTTTCAAAAACACCATGAAGAACACAATGAACTTAAACTTTGTCTCAGCATATTTACAAATCAATTAAACTTTAAGCACTTTCTGTTTAGCATTGTCATGTTGGCAGTTTACCATGAAAGACATGGTAAACCGCCGCATTGGTGACATCTGCAACTGCCACAACACATTAATTTGTCATCATTCAAATGGTTCAAATGTTACACTTATACTATAAACAAAACAATTATCAAAATGACACCATAGCCAAAATCAACGTTACATAACCACAAACTTAACCACTGCGAACATGGTAGGTTTGAAGCATAAAATAAAATAGAAGAAATGTAGAAACACACATTTTTACAATGGAGGTCAGGGTGGACATCGTGCCGTCAACCAATTACGAGCGCTGCACGGAACTCTAACTACAAAGATGATTGGCATTTTAACCTAAGTCTTTGCAATTTAATGTTTCGTTATTTTATCCCGTTATTTTATACCCATTGAGCCTCTCATAGTTGTTGTCCAAAGGCAGCGTCTATGACAAGCACTCCTGCAGACACCCAGAAATGACTGATTCCATGTCAAAAGTCGAATGTGACACTGACTTAGTATACACCATCAAAAAGAAGGTATGGTAGTAACAATACTTTTTGTAACTACAGTAGTTAGATTAACATACTTTAATATTTATAATGAAAGGAAGAAACGATGAGTGAATATGGCATTGATTTAATGTGTTTGTGTGTAATTTAAAGAAACAAATACTATGTCGTCATCGTGAAACTCAGAAGTTATTTAAAGGGGCCCTATTATACAGAACCAACTTTTCTTACCTATTGGTACCTACTTTTGTGTATTTGGAATCTGCATAAAGCCCCACAATTTGAAATTGCGGGGATATTTATGAAACAATCTTGCCTTCATTATACCTCCAAACAAGCCGTTTAAAATTTGCCGATTTGGTGACGTTTTTCCCCAAGTGTGACGTCAGCGGATTCTCCATATATGGTAAACATGTACCCAGAGGGCTTTGCGCGAGTCCGCCATTGTAGTCCGAAAATGTAGTCCATAAACTCCTCATTTTCCTCTATCCCCTTGTTGTGCTGGGTACATGCACATGCATCCTCTGCTGTTGCCATTTCGACTAGAAAGTAGCATATAGTTGGAACTTAATCTGTCAGTGAACTCGGAATGAAAGCGCTGAAAAACTACAACAAGATGCAGTCAAAGTGGAGGCACGTAATCAAGACTGCGCATCCAAAAGAGACAGGCAGAAAGCAGCTGGAAGATGGTCTGCAGAACATAATCCTTGCAGCATTTTGACCAAAGAACCACCATCGTATTTTACGGATTATAAATCGCAGTTTTTTTCATAGTTTGGCCGGGGGTGCGACTTATACTCAGGAGCGACTTAGACTACCGTTCAAAAGTTTGGGGTCACCCAAACAATTTTGTGGAATAGCCTTCATTTCTAAGAACAAGAATAGACTGTCGAGTTTCAGATGAAAGTTCTCTTTTTCTGGCCGTTTTGAGCGTTTAATTGACCCCACAAGTGTGATGCTCCAGAAACTCAATCTGCTCAAAGGAAGGTCAGTTTTGTAGCTTCTGTAACGAGCTAAACTGTTTTCAGATGAGTGAACATGATTGCACAAGGGTTTTCTAATCATCAATTAGCCTTCTGAGCCAATGAGCAAACCCATTGTACCATTAGAACACTGGAGTGATAGTTGCTGGAAATGGGCCTCTATACACCTATGTAGATATTGCACCAAAAACCAGACATTTGCAGCTAGAATAGTCATTTACCACATTAGCAATGTATAGAGTGTATTTCTTTAAAGTTAAGACTAGTTTAAAGCTATCTTCATTGAAAAGTACAGTGCTTTTCCTTCAAAAATAAGGACATTTCAATGTGACGCCAAACTTTTGAACGGTAGTGTGTGTGAAATTATTAACACATTACCGTAAAATATCAAATAATATTATTTATCTCATTCACATAAGAGACTAGGCGTATAACCAATAAAAATTTGGCGAGGGCGGGTCATGGCAGAAGTGCATTGTGAAAAAAAAAAGATGCAACCTGCTACTACTTCCGCACCTATGAACATTGATCATTTCAACATTGGCGGTAACTTATAAAAAATGTAAATTGGAACTGCAACTGACGATGACTCTGACGTAGGGGACGCACGGATAGAAGAGGAAGCGGCGCATTGTCTACCTTTGGAGTTGGCAGAGTTGTTTAGAAGCGACACAGAGGAAGCAGATTTCATCGGACTTAGCGATTAGGAGTGACAGATTGTTTGGTAAACGTATAGCATGTTCTATATTTTATAGTTATTTGAATTACTCTTACCATAATATGTTACGTTAACATACCAGGCACGTTCTCAGTTGGTTATTTATACGTCATATAACGTACACTTATTCAGCCTGTTGTTCACTATTCTTTATTTATTTGAAATTGCCTTTCAAATGTCTATTCTTGGTGTTGGATTTTATCAAATACATTTCCCCAAAAAATGCGACTTATACTCTAGTGCAGTGTTTCTTAACCTGGGTTCGATCGAACCCTAGGGGTTCGGTGAGTCGGTCTCAGGGGTTCGGCAGAGCCTCCGCCGAAAAACTTAAGTCAGGTGTTACCATTTAGTGGTCAATTATACGGAATATGTACTGTACTGTGCAATCTACTAATACAAGTTTCAATCAATCAATCGTGTAAATAAAAACTTCTCCCTATCGGCGTATCTGTACTGTAAAGTTAAAATTTGAATGACAAGAAAAAAGAAGTCTAAGTCCAAGTATTATGGATACCCCCAAACAATGTTCCCTCTAATTTTCCATCTGATTTGCAAGTGTGTAATTTGTTGTGAGTTCATGCACTGTGTTGGTTTTGTTCTTTGAACAAGGTGATGTTCATGCACGGTTCATTTTGTGCACTAGTAAAAAACCCATATAACTTTGTCTTGAATTTGAAAAAAAATAAAACATTTTATTTTTCACTAAAGAAGGGTTCGGTGAATGCGCATATGAAACTGGTGGGGTTCGGTACCTCCAACAAGGTTAAGAACCACTGCTCTAGTGTGACTCATATGTGTTTTTTTCCTTCTTTATTATGCATTTTCGGCCAGTACGATTTATACTCCGGACCGACTTATAATCCGAAAAATATGATACATGTTATGTAGACCACAAAGAAGTGTTGATTTTAATGAAGAAATAAATCATAGTACCACTCCCTTAATCCCTTACAAATATGCTTTTAATTGTACAAAAAGCAGTTTTGTTCACTCATTTCTCGGAGTTGGGTCCAAACGCCTATAGGCAGTCCAGCTCCAGCTGGGTTTCCTAAAAGATCGAAAAGATAGTGGTTTTGACACGGGCTATTTCGGAGGTTTTCATGCTATGGGTAACACAAGGGTCAAACGGGCTCCTGACAAATAAACTTCAGCCCTTTCAGTTTTAGCTCGAAAATGTAAAGAAGGAAAATAAAACGCTAGGAGGGGACAGTATGGCGATGACACGAAAAGTCAAGAATTGTGGTTGAAAGATACATTTATGTGGAACAAATGAGAAAAACCAGTTTCAGAAAATGGTTGCTGACGGATGATATTGAACAGATGAAGGAATGTGGGTTTTTCACTAATATTTTGTGGTTGCTTTCAGTGATGGATAAAGAGCAAAAGCAGTGAGACTGATTGTTTAGAGCCAGTGCCTGGCGAGGATCATTGTTCATCCTTCCCTTTTGAGCCCAACTAGACAGGAGAGTTTCACACGCCACTTGCAGGCATCCTGCTGGGCAGTCCCGGAAGGGGGCTATTGCAGCCGGCAAACAAGGCTTGGCCGTAGGGATAAATTACTTTGAATGGAGGGGTCTGTGTTTGCCGTTTTCCCCTCGTATTCTAAAAGGAGGCAGAAAGGGAAAGAATTCATCCCTAACCACAGGTTGTCCGCTTCAATTCTGGAAAAGCTCGGCCTTCCAAGTCACCAATTTAACATCCCACCACTCTTGACGCCCTGCGAGCCGTCCACGCCCACCTCTGCTGGATTTCTCAGTTTTGTTGTCCTGCCGAGACTTGGGGGTTTCATAACCTCACACCGTGCCTGCATTGATGGAGAGAATTTCAAAAACATTAACTAGCTATATTTTCAAGGCAAACCATGTGAGCAAACCCCACAAAAATATTATTTTAGTGAAAACATCGTCGTCCAACAATACCACATCCTCATACTACAGGACTCAGGAGATCTGTGATTTATGGACTTCATTTTCATCCTGTTCATAGAATATGTCATAGAATGTGAGACTGATCATATTCTCAGCAATATCTGTCTCGGGGGCATATTTCTGTTTTTGGACTGCCATTGCTGAATCACATACGCTTCACATTCTTTCATCTATCAAAACCAGTGAAGTTGGCACGTTATGTAATTCGTAAATAAAAACAGAATACAATGATTTACAAATCCCATTACTGCATCAAAAACCGACATTAGTGTGTAAAGGATATCACCACACGGGCTATAAGTCTATAAAATCCACTACACCTCCCTGATACCGAAGTACATGTCAAACTACTTCCTTAACGTAAATGACCGCCATAACCACAACACCAGGGGGAGCTCCACTAACCACGTTAAACCCAGATTCCGAACTAACAAAGGTCTTAACTCATTCTCTTTCTATGCCACATCAATGTGGAATGCGCTCCCAACAGGTATAAAAGAAAGGGCATCTCTATCCTCCTTCAAAACCGCAATAAAAGTTCGGCTCCAGGCAGCTACAACCCTAAACTAACACCCTCCCTGGATTGCTAATAATCAAATGTAAACAATCAAATGCAGATACTTTTTCTTATGCCTTCTGATCTCTCTCTGTCTCTCTCTCTCTCTCTCTCTCTCTCTCTCTCTCTCTCTCTCTCTCTCTCTCTCTCTATGTCCACTACTTGCTGTCCATATCCTACCCCCCGCCCCTGCACACCCCTGATTGTAAATAATGTAAATAATTCAATGTGATTATCTTGTGTGATGACTGTATTATGATGATAGTATATATCTGCATCATGAATCAATTTAAGTGGACCCCGACTTAAACAAGTTGAAAAACTTATTCGGGTTTTACCATTTAGTGGTCAATTGTACGGAATATGTACTTCACTGTGCAACCTACTAATAAAAGTCTCAATCAATCAATCAATCAACACTTCAAAAAAACACTGTCAGTAACTACAGTTTGTCGCTACATCTCTACGTGAAGGTTAAAACTCTACTATGCAAAGCGAAAGCCATTTATCAACAACACCCAGAAATTCCGCCGGCTTCGCTGGGCCCGAGCTCATCTAAGATGGACTGATGCAAAGTGGAAAAGTATTCTTTGGCCTGACGAGTCCACATTTGAAATTGTTCTTGGAAACTATGGATGTCGTGCCATCCGGAACAAAGAGGAAAATAACCATCCGGATTGTTATAGGCGCAACGTTGAAAAGCCAGCATCTGTAGTGGTATGGGGGTGTATTAGTGCCCAAGGCATGGTTAACTTACACATCTGTGAAGGCATCATTAATGCTGAAAGGCACATACAGGTTTTGGAGCAACATATGTTATCATGGACACTCGTGCTTATTTCAGCAAGACAATGCCAAGCCACGTGTTACAACAGCGTGACTTCATAGTAAAAGAGTGCGGGTACTAGACTGGCCTGCCTGTAGTTCAGACCTGTCTCCCATTGAAAATGTGTGGCGCATTATGAAGCCTAAAATACCACAATAGAAACCCCGGACTGTTGAACAACTTAAGCTGTACATCACATATGTCAGAGTCAAGGCCCGCGGGCCATATCCGGCCCGCGAGAAGGTTTTTTACGGCCCTTGGGATGATCTTGATTTATTATTAGAACCGGCCCGCAGACCGCAGATCTTTTACACGCACCAAGCGGATGCCGGTCCAAGGTTCCGAAAGGGGGCGAGCGGCCCGCCGGGACGCGCCTGCCGGCCGAAGGGCTGCAGCCCGGCCGTCAGTCGCGGAGCCCGCCGTGCCACGCGCGCCAAGGGGGCGGGCCGAAACCCGGCCCCGAGGCCCTGAGACTTCTGCTTTGTTTCCCCAAACCGCGCGTCACCGCCGGGCCCGCACCACCGTCGGGCTGCAGCCCGAGCGTCGGTGGCGGAACCCGTCATGTGCCGCGCGCGCCAAGCGGAGCGGGGGGGTCAAGCGGGCCGAAACCCGCAGGCCACCCCCTCACCACGAGGCCCTGAGACTTCTGCGTTTGACCCCTACGCGCGGCCCGTCGGGACGCGCCCGCCGTCAAGCCACGAGGGCCAGCCGTCGGGTCGCGGAGCCCGCCGTGCCACGCGCGCCAAGGGGCGGGCCGAAACCAGCGGGGGGTTTCGGGCACCCAACTCGCCTCCCTCCCACGGAGGGAGGAGGGGGGTTTAATGGGAACATTACTGTGCAATCACATATTTAGAGTTTTTACTCAATTCAAGTTTAAAAGTTAAAGTTTAATATTTGTTTTCACTGCATGTTACTTCTCCTTAAACAAAGTGTTGTTTTTGATTTATAGATTTTTGCACTTTATTTTATTGTATTTCAATTTAATTATATTTTAAAAATATTTCAGTTGAGTGGATGATAGAAAATTGCTATTATTGTTTTTTTCTTTGAAGTAAATTTAGCCCACTTTTGCTAAAATAGAAAATATAGGCTACTGATGGTGCCTTGAATACCGGTTTCTTTCATTTAATGTTCATGTTATGGGGATTTTTATATAAAGGAAATTTGTCTTTTGTGTCTGTTGAAAATTAAAGATTACTGACAGAGCCATAAGAAAATATTGCTTTATTTATCTGATCATATTGGAATATATTTGTTAGGTTTTCAGTAGGTTCAATTAGGTTCACTAGACTATATGCGTCATTTAAAAATTTTTCAATGAACATTCGAACAGTCCGGCCCTCGGCTTGTAGCTAAATTTTTTATTTGGCCCTCCGTCCATTTGACTTTGACACCCCTGCTGTACATCAAGCAAGAATGGGAAAGAACTCCACCTGAAAAGCTTCAAAAGTTGGTCTCCTCAATTCCCAAACATTTACTGAGTGTTGTTAAAAGGAAAGGCCATGTAACACAGTGGTAAAAATGCCCCTGTGTCAACTTTTTTGCAATGGGCCATTACATTCCAAATTAATGATTATTTGCACACAAAAAAAACATGTTTCTCAGTTCGAACATTAAATATCTTGTCTTTGCAGTGTATTTAATTGAATATAAGTTGAAAAGGATTTGCAAATAATTGTATTCCGTTTTTATTTACGAATTACACAATGTGCCAACTTCACTGGTTTTGGGTTTTGTATGTACAGTATGTACAGTATGTACATGATGTT
Organism: Entelurus aequoreus; assembly: GCF_033978785.1. NCBI lineage: Eukaryota > Metazoa > Chordata > Actinopteri > Syngnathiformes > Syngnathidae > Entelurus > Entelurus aequoreus. Next base: position 81,243,571 of record NC_084732.1, read on the forward strand.
GCAATATGGTTGTTTAGCGAATTCTTACACTGGATGACCTTCCCTATACAACCCTCCCATTTATCCAGGCTTCGGACAGGTACTGGAGTGGCTTGGTGTAAAAACAATGGCCTGGGAATCAAACCCGCACCAATATGTAATCATGTAATATGTACAGTACGAACATTGCACAATTGTCTTAACACTTCGGGCGAGTGGCTTGAAGTCGGTTTCACTCATTCTTAATCAGTCCTTCCTGGATTTCTCTGGCTTTTTTTTGTTATTGTTGTGGTTCTAAAACTTCTGAATTGGTGGCAGCTTTTTGTTTTAAAAACTTACGGCAAAGTTGCAATTTTTTTGGTCAATAACATTAAATTATGCAAGGCAAGGCAATTCAAAGTGCTTCACAGAAAATTCAAAGAAGGACAAATCTATTAAATTAAAATCATAAAAACAATCATAAATTAATAATAATTAAAATCAATCAAATGCTGTAGATACAATAATTTCAGCTGTCGTATGTAGAATTAAGTATAAGTGTTTTCAGCCCGGATTTGAATATTTGAACATCACATCTTTCGGAGGACTATTTCAGATTTTGGGAGCATAAAACTGAAACACAGCCTCACCATGTTTGGTCCTGACTCTGGCCACCAGCAGGAGACCTGAGGTTCTCAGAGCTTGACACGGTTCATATGGTTCTAACATGTACTTTGGCACAAGACCATGAACAGAATTGTACACAAGGAGAGCTGTTTTAAAGTATATTCTCTATGCAACAGGAAGCTAGTGCAGTAACTGGACTAATGTGGTGGTATTTCCTAGTTCTAGTCAGGACTCGGGCAGCAGCATTCTGGATGTGCTGCAGCTGCTTTACAGCTCGTTTAGAGAGCCCAGTGAGAAGGCCGTTACAGTAGTGTAACCTGATGGAGACAAAGGCATGGACTAGTTTTTTTAAGTCTGATTTAGACATTATTCCTCTGATTTTGGCAATGTTTTTCAGGTGGTAAAAAGCTTTAAAATTTTGGAGTTTGTTATAAAGCACGTAATTTCAACATATCTAACAAACTATGCATTATTTGCACATAAATGTGTGCATGCATTAGGAAGGGGATTTACACTACCGTTCAAAAGTTTGTGGTCACCCAAACAATTTTGTGGAATAGCCTTCATTTCTAAGAACAAGAATAGACTGTCGAGTTTCACATGAAAGTTCTCTTTTTCTGGCCATTTTGAGCGTTTAATTGACCCCACAAATGTGATGCTCCAGAAACTCAATCTGCTCAAAGGAAGGTCAGTTTTGTAACTTCTGTAACGAGCTAAACTGTTTTCAGATGTGTGAACATGATTGCACAAGGGTTTTCTAATAATCAATTAGCCTTCTGAGCCAATGAGCAAACACATTGTACCACTAGAACACTGGAGTGATAGTTGCTGGAAATGGGCCTCTATACAGCTATGTAGATATTGCACCAAAACCCAGACATTTGCAGCTAGAATGGTCATTTACCACATTAGCAATGTATAGAGTGTATTTCTTTAAAGTTAAGACTAGTTTAAAGTTATCTTCATTGAAAAGTACAGTGCTTTTCCTTCAAAAATAAGGACATTTCAATGTGACCCCAAACTTTTGAACGGTAGTGTATATAGCCCCATTTGTTGCAGTTTACCCGACACAAGAGACCTGACGAATTTGGGGGGGGGGGGGGGGGGGGGGTGTACTATCCACTTCAGCCGCCAGATGGCAGTTAACAGGTAAATATCTTAAAATGTGTTTTGTGGCAATTCCAACTGACCACAGCGTCAGTTGCTATGTAGAGTGGCGCTTTCCATCATTTTCAGTAGACTGTATTGCAAAATGAGTACACCCCCTTCATCCTCTCACGCAAGCTCCACCCAGAAATGGGGCCGTATGAATCTTACCCTACTGTAGTTTGGGAAACAAATACTGTATTGTTTTTCAACCTCTGTTTTTTAACCACATGAAGTATGAAACCCAACTGTGTGTGTGTGTGTGTGTGTGTGTGTGTGTGTGTGTGTGTGTGTGTGTGTGTGTGTGTGTGTGTGTGTGTGTGTGTGTGTGTGTGTGTGTGTGTGTGTGTGTGTGTGTGTGTGTGTGTGTGTGTGTGTGTGTGTGTGTGTGTGTGTGTGTGTGTGTGTGTGTGTGTGTGTGTGTGTGTGTGTGTGTGTGTGTGTGTGTGTGTGTGTTTTGTCTCGTCTTGTCTTGTCTCATACTAACAGTGTTGTTAGTGTACAGGAGTTTTTCTTGTTTTTGTTTGTATGGTATTGTTCTTGTATTATATTGTTTATGTTAAATGTGGAATGAGTGAGAGGGGTTGGGATATTATAAGCATCTGCTTCATCCAACCCCTTTTTAAGCCTTGCACAAATGTCTCTGCCAAGATGTAAAAAAAAAATGTGTTGTTGTATTGTGCAGGTTTTTAAATAAATACTTCAATTCAATTCAACTAAGTAGAAACGAGAAAGAAACACCACCCGAACCTCTCTTACTGTCCTCCACAAGTTGCAGACATTCTCTGTGTATGTTTTACGCCTGAAAAGTGTTTGTCCATCTTATGCTCCACCACATTGCACGCTGTTTATCCTCTTGTTTGTTGGGAACGGTGGGGTGCGAATAAATTCAGTGATTTTTTGTTCGTAGTTGTTAGTCGATGAGCGATTATCATAAAACGTCAACATGTCTGTCAATTGAAACTCTGCCTCTTGCAAATGAGAATCTGTTGTCAATTGCCTTACCTGAATAAATAAAGGTTGAATACATTGAAAATGAAGGAGTATAAAAGGAAGTGAGGACATGGGTGTGTTGCTTAATATGTTGATATATTACATTACCAAGAATGCTTAGTGCTGTAGATCGGTATAAGCTCGGAGTGAGTCAGAAATCGAGAATTGAGATATTGTTACACTTAGGGATGTATACGGAGTACCGTTATTTTTTGGCACCGGTTTCTAATTGGGTTGGTCCAGGAGGACCGTTAAGATTTTGGACAAATAGTAAGGCTATTGTTTTTTTGTTTTTTTTTAATCCGTTGAGTGTCATAATTATGACTTGCTGTCAGATTACCCTAGGTGCTGCTTCAATGCATAAAAAAAGACACAGGTAGGATGATCAGCTTGGAATAATCACCAATTAGGAAGCACAACAAAACGTAACAACACAATTTCCTCCACAAAAGCCCCTCAAAGTCATGCACGCTAATGAGTTGGTGTCCGTTTGAAGTGAACGCGCTTTACTCACGCGGCCGCCGCTACATCAACCGTCCTATTGGCGATTAAGTAATCCACAGACCAATATTAATCCAGTCTAAAAAGTGTAACATTGAAGTAATATAATAATCCACAAAGTTGCTCTGATGAAAGATAGCATCCGCTGACAGGTCTCTAGTCGCCCAACCACCGAAAATGCTAGTTGATTTATATGATATATTTAATATGATCTATGATGTAAAAGGTTTGTGCTCTGCTCAAAAATGCCATACATAAATATTATTTCCAGCTGAGGGCAACTGTAAATAATCAAAACACAGTGATGGATCTGGCAAACTTAAAAAGCAGGTGCTGATTAAAGATGTCCTCTGCTGTGAGATGTTACATGATGTTGGTGGTGTGCAACCTGCTGTTCCTATAAAAATTACCTTTTCACATCTTCAAATACACCAATTGCATACAGTACTGATAAGAGTACAGATGAATACCGGTATCGATAAGAATTATCGATATTGGTATCCATAGAATCCTAACGATATACAGTACAGGCCAAAAGTTTGGACACACCTCCTCATTCAAAGCGTTTTCTTTATTTTCATGACTATTTACATTGTAGATTGTCACTGAAGGCATCAAAACTATGAATAAACACATGTGGAGTTATGTACTTAACAAAAAAAGGTGAAATAACTGAAAACATGTTTTATATTCTAGTTTCTTCACAATAGCCACCCTTTGCTCGGATTACTGCTTTGCACACTCTTGGCATTCTCTGGATGAGCTTCAAGCACACCTGTGAAGTGACTACCTCTTGAAGCTCATCTAGAGAATGCCAAGAGTGTGCAAAAAAGTAATCAGCGCAAAGGGTGGCTATTTTGAAGAAACTAGAATATAAAACATGTTTTCGGCAATTTCACCTTTTTTGTTAAGTACATACATTCACTTCACAGGTGTCATAGTTTTGATGCCTTCAGTGACAATCTACAATGTAAATAGTCATGAAAATAAAGAAAACGCTTTGAATGAGAAGGTGCGTCCAAACTTTTGGCCTGTACTGTACAGCAGTGGTCCCCAACCTTTTTGTAGCTGCGGACCGGTCAACGCTTGAAAATTTGTCCCACGGACCGGGTGGGGAGTTTTGGTATTTTCTTTTTGTTTTTGTCATAAAGAAATACAATCATGTGTGCTTATGGACTGTATCCCTGCAGACTGTATTGATCTATATTGATATATAATGTATATATTGTGTTTTTTATGTTGATTTAATTAAAAAAATAAAATAAAATAAAAACATTTATTTATTTATTTTTATTTCTTGTGCGGCCCGGTACCAATCGGTCCGCGGACCGGTGGTTGGGGACCACTGCTGTACAGTTCAATTGCGCTACACTTGACGTAAGAACTAAACATACTGTATGTTTGATTAGACAGTTGATGTGCATCTTTGAGTTCATAAAGAAATACAATCATGTGTGCTTATGGACTGTATCCCTGCAGACTGTATTGATCTATATTGATATATAATGTATATATTGTGTTTTTTATGTTGATTTAATTAAAAAAATAAAATAAAATAAAAACATTTATTTATTTTTATTTCTTGTGCGGCCCGGTACCAATCGGTCCGCGGACCGGTGGTTGGGGACCACTGCTGTACAGTTCAATTGCGCTACACTTGACATAAGAACTAAACATACTGTATGTTTGATTAGACAGTTGATGTGCATCTTTGAGTGCTGCTCAGAGACAAATTCGACTCGCGAAAATGAAGATGATTAGACAAACTGCCCTTGGAATCTGGGTGCAGGGATTGGTTATATTTGGAAGAATTGTGTCGAATTGTCAAATCTGATTCATGGTTTATCAAAGTGCCATGTCTATTTTACAGTAATATTCACAATCTGTCGCTTCGTGACAGATTTACTTGAAAAAGGTACACATTTGTACCTATTACTATTGGCTTCTTTTAGCAGGATTGGTATTCAACCAATATAGGGGAAATGGCGAATGGGTAACCCATTCAGTGGCTTCTTCAGTAACAATGTGTTGGATTTTTACAATCGCTGATCTAAATTTGGAATATTCGGCCTGGGCGGAAGTCTGCACAATTTTCATTTGTGTCTGTGCCTTGAAGCCAAAATGATTGTTATGGCCAACTGTTGGACTAATGTGGAAAACAGTGGCCTCCTTATACTGACACTGGCAGCTCTTACTCAAACTGAATAGTTTAGTCTTTGCCCCAAAATCCACATTTTAACATCTCGCAGAAACCTCTGCCAACACGGTAGAGGTTCCAATTGCCTCGCGAATCCCCTCATGCTGAGTCGTTTTATAACTTGATATTTGATTGCAACACTGGCCCTGCTCTCCTCATCCAACCAAAGCCCGTAAAGTGAGTTACAGCTTGCCTGCGTGGAATAATCTCGTATTATTGCACTTATATACTCATATGGTGTTCACATTAACAGGCTCGGACCAACTGGAGACACCAATACTTATCTGTCCTTTGCAGTTCCCCATTAGTCTTAGAAGAACAAAATTGCTCACATGCAAAATCCATCCTTGCTTTGCAGCCAGCAGATACAAAAATATTCAGACGGGCTCCAGCTGCAAGCTGTCGCCATTCAATTTAGATACGCATTTCATTAAGGGATGCTTGTTTACGGCACATTTGTTTAAGTAGAGGAATTCAATTTTTTATATTGTATTACTATTTTGGTTGTCCCGATACCAAAGTGTATTCTGATACTTTCACAAAAAATGTCATTTTTGGCTTTATTTTAACAGAAAATGGTATGATACATGTTTCTTATTACAATCAAAGAACATAGTGAACATACTAGACAACTTATTTTTAGTAGTAAGTAAACAATACTTACAAACATATTGTGTCATTATTATTTTGTCAAAATTAACCTGACGTGTTTCGCAATATTATGCAAAAGCAACTTTTCTTACCTTCTGGTACCTGCTGATGTGTATTTGGGATCTGCATAAGTCCTGAAAATGTGCGCGTGTCCGCAATTGCAGTCCGTGCCTTGCATAAGCTTCTTCTTTTTATCTACCTTCTTATGTGGCATTCATCTTCCGCTGTTGCCATTTTTAATATAAAGTAGCGTAAAGTTCTTACTTATATCTGCCAGTAGACTAGCTATCAAAGCGCTAAAAACTGTAGTGAGTTCACATTATTCACCCACGGAACTTTAGTTATAAGAGAGTTCGGGTCGGACGGTTTTTCCGGTGTTGACCTTGCATTATTGAGCCACGGATGAAAAGATGCTGCTCCGTTATTCATTTAAGTAAAGTCTGAATGTCAAAAAATTATATTTTTGGCTTTATTTTAACAGAAAATGGTATGATACATGTTTCTTATTGCAATCAAAGAACACTCTTGGCATTAAAAATCATAGTGAACATACTAGATAACTTATTTTTAGTAATAAGTAAACAATACTTACAAACATATTGTGCCATTATTATTTTGTCAAAATTATGAGAGATACGCCGTAGAAAATGGGTATATTATTAATGTATTTGTTCATTTACCGTAAATGTCTGGTTACTTTCTGTTTTAACATGTTATATCTACAACTTTTGTTAAAATATAATAAACACGTATTATTCTGTTGTTTGGATACTTTACATATGTTTTGGCTGATACTACACATTTGGGGATGGATCTAATGCCAAGTAGTTACAGGGTCATACATTGGTCATAATTGAAGTTCTCATAACCATAGCTGTAACCTATGTCCAGGGACGTATTTCCTCAGTTTATAAACAATAAAAAAAAGTGTTATCATGAAAAACATCGATGTACCGTATTTTTCGGAGTATAAGTCGCACCGGCCGAAAATGCATAATAAAAAAGGAAAAAAACATATAAGTCACACTGGAGTATAAGTCACATTTTTTGGGGAAATGTATTTGATAAAACCCAACACCAAGAATAGACATTTGAAAGACAATTTGAAATAAATAAAGAATAGTGAACAGGCTGAATAAGTGTACGTTATATGACGCATAAATAACCAACTAATGTGCCTGGTATGTTAACGTAACATATTATGGTAAGAGTCATTCAAATAACTATAACATATAAAACATGCTATACGGTTTACCAAACAATCTGTCACTCCTAATCGCTAAATCCCATGAAATCTTATACGTCTAGTCCAGTGGTTCTTAACCTTGTTGGAGGTACGGAACCCCACCAGTTTCATATGCGCATTCACCGAACCCTTCTTTAGTGAAAAATAAAATGTTTTTTTCTTTTTTTAATTCAAGACAAAGTTATGTTTTTGGTAACACTTTGGTATGGGGAACATATTCTAAGTAATAAAGACTTAATTTAGAGTTATTTGGTTAGGGTCAGGGTTAGGGTTATAATAAGGCCATGCCGAATAAGGCTATAATAAGTACTTAATAATGACTAGTTAAGAGCCAATATGTTACTAATTTGCATGTTAATAAGCAACTAATTAATGGTGAATATGTTCCCCATACTAAAGTGTTAACATGTTTTTTTACTAGTGCACAAAATGAACCGTGCATGAACATCACCTTGTTCAAACAACAAAACCAACACCGTGCATAAACTCACAACAAATTACACACCTGCAAATCAGTCAGCTGTTGCCGTATCCGTAATACGCCGATAGGGAGAAGTTTGTATTTACACAATGAGTCGGGTGTGTTTTGACCTCCGCCGAACCCCTGAGGCCGACTCACCGAACCCCTAGGGTTCGATCGAACCCAGGTTAAGAACCACTGGTCTAGTCTCTTACGTGAATGAGCTAAATAATATTATTTGATATTTTACGGTAATGTGTTAATAATTTCACACATAAGTCGCTCCTGAGTATAGGTCGCAAACTATGAAAAAAAACTGCGACCTATAGTCCGAAAAATACGGTAATCGGCTATATACGGCTCGGTATCGTCATGGTCAATGTTTGTATAAATCCACCCATTTGTTTTCATTCGGGAGCGTTAGTGAGCTATTGTATCCTCCTACGGTGTGTAGTGACACATGTATAGCTATATTTCGTCCTGCAGGGATGATACTTGTAAGAAACTTAGCTTATTTGTCGCCATGGAGGCGAGTATTCGTGATTTAGAAGTAGCTAAAACATCGTAGACGGACGTTAGCTGTTTAAAGCACCTCTTGCTGAGCGGTGTTTCAGTGTTGTAGCTTCACCGTTATCGTTTTTAGGCCAAAATGCATCCATTCTCCCTTTTCTGTCCACACACCGTGTCTGCTAGTAAGTACTCCGTGCGTGTGCATTGCCGAACATGCTCCTCTGCTCGTAAAATTAAAAGGAAACCAGTATTTTTCAGAGGCAGTATAGCATCGTTTTTAGATAATTAGTACCGTGGTACTTTATTAGTACTGGTATACCGTACAACCCTACACCCGGGCAACGCTCACCCCAATCAGTAGATGTCCTGTTAACATGATTCCGAATAGGTCTTGACTGAAAGAATTGTCAGGCACATGACCCCTCTACCTCTCCCAAGAGTCCATCGTAAATCCAGCAACGAACGTTCTTCAGTGTTTATAGCTTCCTGTTCGTCGTTAGTTTTTAAGCCAAAACATGCCATTCTCCCTGTTCTGTTTCCACGCTGTTTCCGCTTGTACAGCAACTGCACTGTGTGTGAGTTGACTCACATGCACCTTACCAGCAATGTCACCACGGTGCGTCATAGCCATGAAAAAAGAAATATGGGTATTTTTCAAAGGGCCATTTGTACCGCGGTACTTTATTAGTACCAGTATACCATACAACCCTAATAACTACGGATTCAAATTTTTTACGAAACTGATCAATTTCATATTATCATTGTGCTTCGGATGCGCATCCAAAAGAAAGGATTGTTCTGCTTTTTTCGAGTTCTGCTGCCATCAAGGCTGGCCTATTGTCCTTTGTTCTGTAGGTCTCCAAAGTAGTGGATTTCTTCCCCAGATGGACTTCAGTCTTTCAGCGTGCGGCCGCAGAGCAAGCGATCGATAAATCCCAAGGAGAAAAAAGGAAGGTGGAGGTTTTGGCATCGACGAGTGACTTGTGTAGCGCTTACAGTCTGACTCCGCTGGTTTGGATCCGTGCCATCTCACATTACTTACAGACACGCCATAAAATCCTATTAATCTGCAGACGCAGTTAGCTGTGGAGACATGCTACTGGAAACAGTGACTTGTCCAACTCACAGAGGTTTCAATTTCCACCAGACAACCTCTTTTCTACCTGGATTCTTGATGTTCATGTTGCTAACCTTTAAACCAGACACGTTGACCACTTTTACGAGCCTTGAAACATGGAATTTGTTCACACACATCACAGAATAAGACTAGTTTCAGTGGAGACTGGTCACTTGGTGTGGGTTTATTGACCACTTTGTGGTTTGAATTCCAAGTTTTTGAAGCTTAGTTTATACCAATTATTAGTCAACAATACATCAAGGGTGTGCAAAGTGCGACCATATTTTATAATCCCTCATAAACTATATTGCTAAAAGTATTTGGCCACCCATCCAAATGATCAGAATCGGGTGTCCTAATCCAGGGGTGTCCAAACTTTTTCCACTGAGGGCCGCGCACTGAAAAATCAAAGCACGCGGGGGCCATTTTGATATAATTTCATTTTCAAAACCTATACTTTTTTTTTTAACCTTTGGGCCTCCCTCAAGTTAGGTCCTAGGGACCCAGAAGGGTTTCAGTCTAAAAAAAGGTTAAAAATAAGTCATATATTATTTATTTTTTATTAAACGTTTGAATCTCTAATTCAACTTCATATTTGAAGTTCGATCAAGATCAACTTCAAATATATATATATATATATATATATATATATATATATATATATATATATATATATATATATATATATATATATATATATATATATATATATATATATATATATATATATATATTTTTTTTTTTTTTAAATTTATTTTATTTAATTTTTTTTTACATTTTATGAGCTTTTTGTCAAAATCCTATTTTTTGGGGCAAAAATATAAAATATACAGTATTTTTCCCAAAAATATTTTCAAGGTGGAATATTTGATGTGGAGTAATTGGATCCCTAAATAGGTCAATAATTAATAGCAAAATTTATTTTTTTAATTCTAATAAAATTCTTGGGGATCCATAAATGCCCCACTCAAAAAGGTCATGCTTTTTTTTTTTCTTTTTTTCTTTTTTTCTTTTTACAATCAACACTAAAATCTCTATAGCTTCAGATAAAATATAATGTAATTAGTTTAGTATATTCATAATATAATATATAATATATAATCAATATAATAATTAGTATTAGTATGTATTTTTTTGAAATAATTTTCATATCTTTCATGGTTTTTTTTTGTATTGATGTCCTTTTTGTCCTAAAATCAGTCAATAATTCATAGGAACATTGATTTTGATTCACTATTATTTTTTGATAAATTATTTAAAAAAAAAAGATATTAGATTCAACAATGCAACTTTTTCTGATTGCATTTCACCTATTTGCTCTTTTATTTAAAAAATGTTTTAGTATTTTTAGAATGATGTGCTGCGGGCCGGTAAAACATTAGCTGCGGGCCGCAAATGGCCCCCGGGCCACACTTTGGACACCCCTGTCCTAATCACTTGGCCCAGCCACAGGTGTATAAAATCAAGCACTTAGGCATGGAGACTGTTTCTACAAACATTTGTGAAAGAATGGGCCGCTCTCAGGAGCTCAGTGATTTCCAGCGTGGAACTGTCATAGGATGCCACCTGTGCAACAAATCCAGTCGTGAAATTTCCTCGCTCCTAAATATTCCAAAATCAACTGTCGGCTTTATTATAAGAAAAAGGAAGAGTTTGGGAACAACAGCAACTCAGCCACGAAGTGGTCGGCCACGTAAACTGACAGGGAGAGGTCAGTGGATGCCGACTTTCTGTTGCTGCAGAGCTCCAAACTTCATGTGACCTTGCAATGAGCCCACGTACAGTACGCGGAGAGCTTCATGGAATGGGTTTCCATGGCCGAGCAGCTGCATCTAAGCCATACATCACCAAGTCCAATGCAAAGCGTTGGATGCAGTGGTGTAAAGCACGTCGCCACTGGACTCTAGAGCAGTGGAGACGCGTTCTCTGGAGTGATGAATCACACTTTTCCATCTGGCAATCTGATGGACTGAAGGTTGCCAGAAGAACGGTACATTTCGGACCGAATTTAGTGGAGGAGGAATTATGGTGTGGGGTTGTTTTTCAGGAGTTGGGCTTGGCCCCTTAGTTCCAGTGAAAGGAACTTTGAATCCTCCAGGATACCAAAACATTTTGGACAATTCCATGCTCCCAACCTTGTGGGAACAGTTGGGAGCGGGACCCTTCCTCTTCCAACATGACTGTGCACCAGTGCACAAAGCAAGGTCCATAAAGACATGGATGACAGAGTCTGGTGTGGATGAACTTGACTGGCCTGCACAGAGTCCTGACCTGAACTCGAGAGAACACCTTTGGGATGGATTAGAACGGGGACTGAGAGCCAGGCCTTCTCGACCAACATCAGTGTGTGACCTCACCAGTGCGCTTTTGGAAGAAAATTCCTATAAACACACTCCGCAACCTTGTGGACAGCCTTCCCAGAAGAGTTGAAGCTGTGATAGCTGCAAAAAGGTAGACCGACATCATATTGAACCCTATGGGATGGCACTTCAAGTTCATATGTGAGTCAAGGCAGGTGGCCAAATACTTTTGGCAATATAGAGTGTCTGCTCAATTATTATCTGTCCGATATTTATCATGCACCCCTACTAATAACACAAAGTTGACATACAGGCTGTGTTTTAGGAATAAACACAGTATTATATTGGCTTTGAAAATTAAATATTAAAGGCCTACTGAAATGAAATTTTTTTATTTAAACGGGGATAGCAGATCCATTCTATGTGTCGTACTTGATCATTTCGCGATATTGCCATATTTTTGCTGAAAGGATTTAGTATAGAACAACGACGATAAAGTTCGCAACTTTTGGTCGCTGATAAAAAAAAGCCTTGCCTATACCGGAAGTAGCGTGACGTCACAGGAGGTAGGATTCCTCACAATTCCCCGTTGTTTACAATGGAGCGAGAGAGATTCGGACCGAGAAAGCGACGATTACCCCATTAATTTGAGCGAGGATGAAAGATTCATGGATGAGGAACGTTAGAGTGAAGAACTAGAGAGGCAGTGCAGGGTGTATCTTTTTTCGCTCTGACCGTAACTTAGGTACAAGCTGGCTCATTGGATTCCACACACTCTCCTTTTTCTATTGTGGATCACGGATTTGTATTTTAAACCACCTCGGATACTATATCCTCTTGAAAATGAGAGTCGAGAACGCGAAATGGACATTCACAGTGACTTTTATCTCCACGACAATACATCAGCGAAGCTCTTTAGCTACTGAGCTAACGTGATAGCATCTGGCTCCAATGCAGATAGAAACTAAATAAATAAATCCCTGACTGGAAGGATAGACAGAAGATCAACAATACTATTAAACCATGGACATGTAACTACACGGTTAATAATTCTCAGCCTGGCAAAGCTTAACAATGCTGTTGCTAACGACGCTGAAGCTAACTTAGCAACTTAGCAACCGGACCTCACAGAGCTATGATAAAAACATTAGCGCTCCACCTACGCCAGCCAGCCCTCATCTGCTCATCAACACCCGTGCTCACCTGCGTTCCAGCGATCGACGGCGCGTCGAAGGACTTCACCCGATCACAGATGCGTTGGCGGCTAGCATCGGCTAGCGCGTCTGCTATCCAAGTAAGTACTCCTTGTTGTGTTGCTACAGCCAGCCGCTAATACACCGATCCCACCTACAACTTTCTTCTTTGCAGTTTTCATTGTCCATTAAACAAATTGCAAAAGATTCACCAACACAGATGTCCAGAATACTGTGGAATTGTTCGATGAAAACAGAGCAGTTTGTATGGTGACACATTGGGTACGAATACTTCCGTTGCCGTCGTGACGTCACGCGCATACGCATCATCCAAAGACGTTTCCAACCGGAAGTTTAGCAGGAAATTTAAAATTGCACTTTATAAGTTAACCCGGCCATATTGGCATGTGTTGCAATGTTAAGATTTCATCATTGATATATAAACTATCAGACTGTGTGGTCGGTAGTAGTGGGTTTCAGTAGGCCTTTAAAGTCCCATATTTTGATTTCAGTGGAAAAAGTTTAAACTAATTTAAATCTCCACTAATGGTGACACTATGTTTGGATATTGTATAAATCAATTATCAGGTGTGGACGTCACAAGAGGTTTTATTTAAAAAAAAACCAACCTTGAGGAAAGTTTAGACTGTTGGCTTGCGACCATTTTCCGACCGTGTTCTTCATTCAATGGCTGCTTTATTTCCTTATGCTTTCATTACAATGCTGGAGATTGTGTGGCGATAGAATGGACATGGGAAAACAACTGGGAGTAATGTGTGGTATGCAACCTCAAAATTGGGGAATTGGTCAGGTTTTTTTTTTTTTGGACTGAAAGCTGCCTTGGCGGGATCTCCACACTGATGTTCTGGGCCTAAAGCTCTGACTTGTGTGCCTAAGAGAGGCCCCAGTTTAGGGGTTTTCGTAGGTGTGTTTTTGAGGGATTTCTGTTTGGTGGGATGAGGGCGATCGGTCACGTTGGTAAAGTGACAATCTGTGGATTAGGGTGAGCTTGGACACCAAGTGCTTTCTCAGCACATTACCCAGCAAGTATGGTGTTCACAGCCAGAGGCAACGCTCAGAGCACCGCTGTGTTTAGACTGCCAGGCCTCACACATGCACGTCATGTACTTTTATACAGAACACCATTATTACTGCTCAATTACGGTTTTATTCACCCTACAACCAGTTTACTTGCTGTGCTATAACATGCAATAAATGTCAAATTTGAAAAAAAGATGAATAAAGATACATTAACTACATTAACATTTACTTGTTGGTATTTACAAATTAGCGTATTTTTCGGACTATAAGACACACTTAAAATCCTTTCATTTTCTCAACACTCGACAGTGCGCCCTATAACCCGGTGCGCCTAATGTACGGAATAATTTTGGTTGTGCTTACTGACCTCAAAGCTACTTTATTTGGTACATGGTGAAATGATAAGTGTGACCAGTAGATGTCAGTCACACACAAGAGATCCGTGTAGACTGCAATATGATGGCAGTCACACACAAGAGATACGTGTAGACTGCAATATGACTCAAGTAAACCACACCAAAATTGTATATGTTCCATTGAAAATATAGAACATTACACAGAGCACTCAAAAATCTATCAAAATGTTTGAAGAAGACTTTGGTAAGCTATGAAGCCGCACCGCTTGATGGATTGTACTGTTCTTCAACATACAAGTATTATTATGGTGTGTGTATATAAGGTAAGACGTATTATCTAGCGTTTTGTTTCGCAATATTATGCAAAAGCAACGTTTCTTACCTTCTGGTACCTGCTGATCTGTATTTGGGATCTGCATAAGACCTGAAAATTTCCGCGCTTCCGCCTTTGTAGTCCGTGTCGACACCGTAGTGGATAAGCTTCTTCTTTTTCTCTATCTTCTTGTTATGGGACATTCATCCTCCGCTATTGCCATTTCTAATATAAAGTAGTGTAAAGTTCTTACTTATATCCAACGTTCCCTCTAAGGTGCGCGCCTGTGCAATTGCGCACTGCTCAAGCGTCCTCTGCGCACGGCAAATCTATGCCACGCACAAAATCAAATAAAAAAATAAGCGCATAACAATTTTCGACACACGGACACGACAGAGAAAACAGTTTTCGTCATCATTGTTCAAATATTGTAACGTCATGTCGAGACGCTTTGAGGACATGAATTGCATCCATCACTTTACTGAGCAGAACTCTTTATTGTCGGCCATAAACACATCACCAAAACATTAGTAAAAAAATTATATCTAGCAAAACTGGTCATTTTCTGCAGTACAAACCAGACCAAAAGCAACTTTGTTATATCAACAGCAGCCGCTCGCTCTTTCTCACTTGCGCCAACACATGCACATATGGCACTTAGCCAGTGATGCGTTTACAGACACACAAAAAGTCGGACAACTCCAACACCACACGTAAAGTGTCATTCCAGGTCGTTACACTATAATTTACCAATTAAATGTGTGCTTATTCTAGTGTCATTTATTAGGAATCTTCATTCATAAATATTAATCATGAAATGCTGTTAGTATATTAAAGGCCTACTGAAATGAATTTTTTTTATTTAAACGGGGATAGCAGATCTATTCTATGTGTCATACTTGATCATTTCGCGATATTGCCATATTTTTGCTGAAAGGATTTAGTATAGAACAACGACGATAAAGATTGCAACTTTTGGTATCTGATAAAAAAAAGGCTTGCACCTACCGGAAGTAGCGTGACGTAGTCAGTTGAACATATACGCAAAGTTCCCTATTGTTTACAATGATGGCCGCATGAAGTGAGAGAGATTCGGACCGAGAAAGCGACAATTTCCCCATTAATTTGAGCGAGGATGAAAGATTTGTGGATGAGTAAAGTGCAAGTGAAGGACTAGTGGGGAGTTGAAGCTATTCAGATAGGGAAGATGCTGTGAGAGCCGGGGGTGACCTGATATTCAGCTGGGAATGACTACAACAGTAAATAAACACAAGACATATATATACTCTATTAGCCACAACACAACCAGGCTTATATTTAATATGCCACAAATTAATCCTGCATAATAACACCTGCGTGTTTGTTATGCTAGCTCCTAGCTCCTCTGCTAGCTCCTAGCTCCATAGAACACGCCAATACAATTCAAACACCTGATCAACACACACAATCACTCAGCCCAAAAGACCGTTTACCTAACCCAAGGTTCATAAAGCTTATATATTTTTAAAAAGTTACGTACGTGACGCGCACATACGGTCAAGTTATCGAATGTTTAGCAGCCAAGGCTGCATACTCACGGTACCTGATATTCAGCTGGGAATGACTACAACAGTAAATAAACACAAGACATATATATACTCTATTAGCCACAACACAACCAGGCTTATATTTAATATGCCACAAATTAATCCTGCATAATAACACCTGCGTGTTTGTTATGCTAGCTCCTAGCTCCTCTGCTAGCTCCTAGCTCCATAGAACACGCCAATACAATTCAAACATCTGATCAACACACACAATCACTCAGCCCAAAAGACCGTTCACCTAACCCAAGGTTCATAAAGCTTATATATTTTAAAAAAGTTACGTACATACGCAAAAAAAAGCCAAAGCTGCATACTCACAGTCTGCGTCTTTGTCATCCAAATCAAAGTAATCCTGGTAAGAGTCTGTGTTGTCCCAGTTCTCTACAGGTGTCTGTGTATCCAAATCAAAAGTCCTCCTGGTTAGAGTCTCTGTTATCCGAGTTCTTCCATCTTGACTGCATCTTTCGGGAATGTAAACAAAGAAGCGCCGGCTGTGTACTGTTGTGGCTGACTACGTTCGAAAAATACGTCCATTTCGCACCGACAACTTTCTTCTTTGCTTGCTCGGCTTCCTTCTCCATAATGCAATGAACATGATTGAAACAGATTCACGAACACAGATGTCCAGAATACTGTGGAATTATGAAATGAAAACAGAGCTTTTTCGTATCGGCTTCAATGTGGAAGGCATACCCGTGTTCGCCGGGCTACGTCACACGCATACGTCATCCTCAGAGGCGTTTCGAACCGGAAGTTTAGCGGCAAATTTAAAATGTCACTTTATAAGTTAACCCGGCCGTATTGGCATGTGTTATAATGTTAAGATTTCATCATTGATATATAAACTATCAGACTGCGTGGTCGGTAGTAGTGGGTTTCAGTAGGCCTTTCAATACTAATACAAATATATTTTTTACAAACAGGAAGTTGCAGGAATGTACACATGATCCCCGGCTTACATCTCATTGTGCAACATGTGAATGTTTTAATGGGAACTAAATGCAATGTCTGAAAGAGGTATAAATTATTTCCAAAGCAGGACCTCCACCCAGACAAACAATACAAGTACGCAGTTCGTGAAAAAAATATTTGTTGTTATTGTCATTGTAAGTGGGCCTAAACACTTATATTAGAAATGGAAATGACTGCTGTCATTTGATTATAATAATAAGAGAATGTTGTCTGTCTATCTGTGTTGGCCCTGCGATGAGATGGGGACTTGTCCAGGGTGTTCCCCGCCTTCCGCCCGAATGCAGCTGAGATCCCAAAAGGGACAAGCGGTAGAAAATGGATGGATGGATGGAGATTGAACTTGTTATTTAGTCAGGTTTGGGACAGGTGTGCTGCTGGTGTAGCCACAGTGTGCACGTCTGATGTTGCTCACATGGGCTCCACTGAATGCTCAGGGAGTTTTTGCGTTTGCTCACACACATGAACAATTAGAAGGAACATTGCTTATATCTGTCAGTAAACTCGCCATGAAAGCACTAAAACATACCGGTGTAGTGAGTTAACATTATTCACCCAAGGAACTTTATTATTAGGGAGTTCCGGTCGGACAGTTTTTCACGGGACACATTTCCGGCGTTGTTGTTGCACTAGTGAGCCACGGATGAGGAGATGCTGCTCCGTTATTGATTTAAGTAAAGTCTGAATGTCATTAAAACAGTTAGCTCCATCTTTTGACACTTCTTCCACTCCCGTCCTTGCACGCTACACCGCTACAACAAAGATGACGCGGAAAAGACGCTGCCATGTAAAAATGATCGCCCACAAAACGGCGCATTCTGAAGCGACTTTCAGAAAGCGGCTTGAAGACGATCTGTAAAACATAATCCGTGCAACATTTTGACCAAAGAACCACCATTACATGTTACGTAGACCACAAGGAAGTGTTTTACATTTAGAAAAAAATAATAATAAAATGACCCCTTTAATGCGCCCTATAATCCGGTGCGCCTTTTGTATGAAAATAGACCTGACTAGACCCGCTCATCGGCAGTGCGCCTTAAATCCGGTGCGCCCTATGGTCCGGAAAATACGGTAGTTCTTTCAAGTGATGCAAAATTCTACCGCAAATTAGCAGAGTTGCTGCCGTTACATTAGCCGCAGTCCAGATGTGCAAATTACGCTTAACAATAGAGAATTATATTGTCCAATAGATATTTTAATGTTTTTTTAACGCACAAAACAAAGTTTGACACGAACAAATTTGTCATTCTTCCCCAGCAGCAGTCGTCTGCAGCCCTTGAAAATACCCTATTTTTCGGACTATAAGTGGTAGTTTTTTTCATAGTTTGGCCGGGGGTGCGACTTATACTCAGGAGCGATTTATGTGTGAAATTATTAACACATTACCGTAAAATATCAAATAATATTATTTAGCTCATTCACGTAAGAGACTAGACCAGGGGTCGGCAACCCGCGGCTCCGGAGCCGCATGCGGCTCTTTGACCACTCTGATGCGGCTCAGCTACATACATGCCGACCCCCCCGATTTTCCCAGGAGATTTATGGATGTCAGTGTCTCTCATAGACTACTCCCAGGGAAAAAATAATCCTATTTACACTCTAATTACTATATAAAGGGCGTGCCCTAATTGCACTGCAGTAATTGTCCTCTATAGCATTTACATACAGCGTGCCAGTCCAGCCACATGTTGCATGTTGTTATTACTTGCACACACAGGAGACAGCAAAGCATACTTAGTCATCAGCCACACAGCTTACACTGACGGTAGCCGTATCAAACACCTTTAACATTGTTACGTTACAAATATGCGCCACACTGTGAACCCACACCAAAAAAGAATGAAAAACACATTTCTGGAGAACATCCCACTGTAACACAACATAAACACAACACAACCATTACCCAGAATCCCATGCAGCCCTAACTCTTCCGGTCTACATTATACACCCCCGCTACCACCAAATCTCCCCACACATCAACCCCCCCCCCCCCCCCTCTCCGTGCGTTGGTTGAGCGGAAGAGTTAGGGCTGCATGGGATTCTGGGTATTGGTACCGTCAGTGTAAGATGTGTGGCTGCTGAGTTAGTAGCCTTGCTGTCTCTTACGTGAGCAAGCTAAAGCTGCATTCCACTTGTGGCCGAGCAGGTACACTGATAGGGCAGACTGTAGAGGGCGCCAAATGCAGTGTCATCACGCTCTGATAATCGGGAGTCTCCCGGGAGTAATGAGAGGGTTGGCAAGTGTGACGCTATCAAGCGCCATTCATTCAAAACTCGCGGGCTGCACTAACATCAAATGTCCACATTAAAGTGCGTGCCGGTGCGTGTGTCTGAGACCCCTGGTTAACATAGCACAAAGCATGTAAGCTTTGTATGCGGTGTTTTTCATTTTAAATTTAAAATTTTTTTTTGTGGCTCCCATTACTTTCTTTAATTTGTGAAACTTGCCAAAATGGCTCTTTGAGTGGTAAAGGTTGCCGACCCCTGGACTAGACCTATAAAATTTCATGGGATTTAGCGATTAGGAGTGACAGATTGTTTGGTAAACGTATAGCATGTTCTATATGTTATAGTTATTTGAATGACTCTTACCATAATATGTTACGTTAACATACCAGGCATATTCTCAGTTGGTTATTTTTGAGTCATATAACGTACACTTTTTCAGCCTGTTGTTCACTATTCTTTATTTATTTTAAATTGCCTTTCAAATGTCTATTTTTGGTGTTGGGTTTTATCAAATCAATTTCCCCAAAAAATGCGACTTATACTCCAGTGCGACTTAAAAATGTTTTTTTCCTTCTTTATTATGCATTTTCGGCCGGTGCGACTTTTCCTCCGGAGCGACTTATACTCTGAAAAATACGGTCATACACAATTTTCACTCTTTCTCACATTGTTTCCATGCCTGGATTCTCCCCCACACCTCATGAAACCCCGCAGGACTCTCTGATATTCATGATTATGGCCACCAGACCTGCATGCATTGTATGCATTCATTGTGTATCCTTAATGTCCGCTTAGCATGTTTGTTGCCACAGCAGCTTCCCATCAGCTCATTAAGTCATTAGAGTTGAGATGAAGCTTTCATGTGTTTTCCCTTTTGATGTCAATACGGGCTTTCCTCCACAAGTGCGCACGCACATTAATACACACGTTGAGTCGCAAAAGCCACATAAGTACAGTGTGAGAAGGCCAGAGTCGTCACAAAAGGCTGACAGTCGCGGAAAATCAAATGTAGTATGACAGGCTCGCCCCTATCCCTCTTTAACCCCTTCGTGGTCCTGTGACCAGGCCCCACAGACACAGCCATCAAAACACGGACTTCATCCACCACACATTATTGATATTCGGTTTGCAAAGTGACATCCTTTCAGGTGATGATGGTTTAAGTGACAAACCTTTTTGGCTGCGTATTTACATGGCAACATGTACAAAACCCTAAAACTAGTGACGTGTAAATGGTAAATAAAAACAGAATACAATGATGTGCAAATCCTTTTCAACTTATATTCAATCGAATAGACTGCAAAGATAAGATATTTAATGTTCGAACTGAGAAACGTTAGTTTTTGCAAATATTAGCTCATTTGGAATTTGATGCCTGCAACATGTTTCAAAAAAGCTGGCACAGGTGGCAAAAAAGACTGAGGAAGTTGAGGAATGCTCATCAAATACTTATTTGGAACATCCCACAGGTGAACAGGCTAACGGGGAACAGGCGGTGCCATGATTGGGTATAAAAGCAGCTTCCATTGCTTCAAAGTTGGGCAACTTTGAAGCAATGGATGGAAATCACAATGGACTAGGGCTGCAACTAACAACTAATTTGATAATCGATTAATCTGTCAATTATTACTTCGATTAATCGATTAACAATCGGATAAAAGAGACGAACTACATTTCTATCCTTTCCAGTATTTTATTGAAAAAAAACAGCATACTGGCACCTTACTTATTTTGATTGTTTCTCAGCTGTTTGTAAATGTTGCAGTTTATAAATAAAGGTTTATTAAAAAAAAAAAAAAAAGGAGCCTCTGCTCATGCGCATAGCATAGGTCCAACGAATCGATGACTAAATTAATCGCCAACTATTTTTATAATCGAATTTAATCGATTAGTTGTTCCAGCCCTACAATGGACATATATAAAATGGAGAAGATAACTGCCTTTATTAATTATAAATTGAAGAAATGTACTTCATACTGGGAAAACTGGGTCAATTATGTCACGCCCCATAAGTCTGACTTTAATTTTTCGAATTAGTGATTGTACTGCTTAAAAAAAAAAAAAAAAAAGATTACTCCCTGTATGTATCAGTGGCGTGCAGTCACTAGAGGCAGGGGAGGCACGGCCTCACCTGCCATCATGGAAAGAAAAAAAAAAAATTAAATTGTTATATGTATCCAGTGATTATACTAAAGTTATTTTCCATTTAATTTCACCAGTTTTAGATTATTTTTATTTTCACATTTGCCGTTCAAATACTGAGAAGAGACGGGTGCGGTGATCAGCAGCCAGTTAATGAGGCACGTCACTGCGTTGTGCCTCGCCCTCAACATGGATTGTGCACAATGACTCGGCTAACTGCTGGCCTGCTGTGCAGTGAGACCGTATTGCTATATAAATTATATTATACATTTCCATAGTTTAGTTAGCTGAGGTATATAATGTCCAGTGTATTTTGTCAACAACTGTATGTGTGTAACGTATTTTTAGTGCTGAGCGATCATAAATCTGCTGTGAAGACACACTGTGTGAGGCTCGTCTCATAACCCCGCCTCCTGGTGCCAAGCACTATAGCTCCGCCGCAGAATGCACCGCCCGACGGGAGCGCCGCACCAACCAAAGCCCACACCCAAACCCTCCACGTGCAAGACCGAATCCACCCAAAAAAAGTCACTTAACAAGAAGCCAAAAAGTGCAAAAACAACAATGCTCGCGCCGCAGGAGCCGCGAACGACCGCAGGGACACAACATTAGGTACACCTACACTGCAGGTTCATATGTTTGTAAATCTGACTGTGATGATGCAGTCGTGCCTCACCAGACATTAACCTCACCGCACGCCACTGGTATGTATGTATGTATATGTGTGTGTATGTATATATATATATATATATATATATGTGTGTGTGTGTGTGTGTGTATATATATTTTTATTTTATTTCTGATTATTATTATTATTAATGTATTTTTATTTCTTTTTTGTTTATTTAATTGATGTATTTGTAGATACTACTTTGTTTTTTGCTGTTTCTTTTTTGGGGGGGGGGGGGAGTATGGTGGGGATATAAACAAATATATTTTGACATTTAGGGCAGACAACATATATATGATGTATGTGAATATGATGTAATGGATAGGAATGTCTGATGCTGGATGTCAATAAAAAATAAAATGAAAAAAAATAAATAACATGTCAAACATATCAATCAAACATGATGTTAACCAAACAGGTCAATCAAACACGTCAATCAAAAAAAAAAGAGAGAAAAAAAAAGCAGCTTCCATGAAATGTTCAGTCATTCACAAACAAGGAAGGGGCGAGGGTCACCACTTTGTGAACAAATGCGTGAGCAAATTGTCCCAACAGTTTAAGAACAACATTTGTCAACGAGCGATTGCAAGGAATTCAGGGATTTCACCATCTACGGTCCGTAATATCATCAAAAGGTTCAGAGAATCTGGAGAAATCACTGCATGTTAGCGGCAAGTCCGTGACCTTCGATCCCTCAAAAACCGACATTAGTGTGTAAACGATATCACCACATGAGCTCAGGAACACTTCAGAAAACCACCTGCTCTTATTAAAAAGGAGCATTGTTCCGATACAGATTTTTCACTCCCCATACGATACAGTAGAGAATTTGAATGTTGGCCGATACCGATGTTAGTTCCATTTAATATCAGCAGAAAGAATAGCACATAATTTTATTATTTTGTACTGTAGAATATTAGAAAAGGCTTGATTAAGTGAAATTAATCAGAGAACAATAATAGGCAGGAAACACACTAACCTTATGACAGTAATTGTTGTCTCTCACAAAGTCTGCATGACTAGCAATGTTGTTGATGGGGAAGGGATCTGTGTTTCCTTCCGCTGTGTCACAGATCACATGACTGGCTTTCTCATTAGCTCTCAAAATGGCTCAGGAATTTCCATGAGATTGATACTATATTGATCATATCTATTTACTTGCAAACTTTGTAAGTCTTTTGTTGTTATAAATCATATATATATGATAATAGCGTCAATATAGGGGCAACTCTTTTTTCCATTCTACTGATACTTTAATACACTATTTGTAGTCCAACTGGTATTGCAGTACTGTGTTCTCTACTGTACTACTATACTGTATCATTGAACATTGATCAGTGCATGTCTAGGACTGCACCTGGGAGGTAATCCAGGACATTGCTGGGAGTTGCACTTGACCTTTAAACGTTTTTGCTAATGAGTGGTCACTGTGTTAAAGGCTATTACACAGAAATACATATGCATCCCATTGTATATTTGCGGTTATTTGTTGGTAGTTTAACCCTTGAATAAGAATACTGACAATTGTGTCACGGATCTCGTTTGCCTGTGGGATACGGACAAATGTTTCCAGTGTTTTATTCTTCATGAATATTTTAGCTTCTTATTATAATTATCTGTATTTTTCTCATTGTGTAGTGCTTTCCCCTCCCCCTTACAGTGCCAGCCGGAATGACTGGTCCGGCAGCCGTTCACTCATCCCTGGCCAAGTCAGTGTTATCTTTGAACTGAGTTCAGAGACGGCTGGCCAGCCATGGGTAATGTGTGTGTGTGTGTGTGTGTGTGTGTGTGTATGTGTGTGCGTGTGTGCGTGTGTGTGTGTGTTCTGGTATTTCTACCCTTCTTGAGACATCAACAAGGAAAAGTACCTTCCATATGAGGACCGGTGAACAAGTTAGGACCGAAATCATGGTCCCAATACGGAAAACCATTGCATCTAATAGAGAATGTCTCATTAGCACCCCTGGTGGTGAAATCTATCAAAATGAGGGTGGTGCCAAAAAGGAGGGATTTTTCAAATTGACTGTGTCGGTTTTAAAAGTGCTCCCCCTCTGGTCAACATATGAAATAACAAGTGTGTGTAAGAAATTGAAATGCGCCCCCTTTGGCCAAAATTAATAAAAATAAAATAAAATGTATATGTGTATAGAGACATACTGTAATAACTTGAAGTAAATAATGAAGATTAAAAAGCAATTACAAACTAAATATTTTAAAAATGAATAAATAACTAAAAGCAGTCTTTTTCTCACAAGGTGTCGACTTTGTTCTCATAAAAATGGGGAACAATTTCTAATATTCTTTCTGTTTCTGTAATATTGCAATATTTTCTCATAAAATGATTACTTTTTGATGTAAAATGATTACTTTTTAATGCAAAAATGGTGACATTTGTCATATAAAATTCTGACATTTATCACAATATTTCCAATATTTTAGTTGTTCTTGAAAAATAGTGAAATTTTTTGGGTAAAATTATGACTTTTTTCATAATTTTGCCGAAAAGTACCTTCCATATGAGGACCATTGAACAAGTTCGGACCAAAATCATGGTCCCAATACTGGAAAACCATTGCATCTAATAGAGAATGTCTCATTTGCACCCCTGGTGGAGAAATCTATCAAAATGAGGGTGGTGCCAAAAAGGAGGGATTTTTCAAATTGACTGTGTCGGTTTTAAAAGTGCTCCCCCTCTGGTCAACATATGAAATAACAAGTGGGTGTAAGAAATTGAAATGCACCCCTTTGGCCAAAATTAATTAAAAAAAAAAAAAAGTATACTGTATGTATATAGAGACATACTGAAATAACTTGAAGTAAAACATGAAGATTAAAAACCAATTACAAACAAGATTTTAAAAATAAATAACTAAAAGCAGTCTTTTTCTCACAATGTGTCAACTTTGTTCTCATAAAATTGGGAACAATTTCTAATATTCTTTCTGTTGCTGTAATATTGCAATATTTTCTCATAAAATGATTACTTTTTTATGTAAAATTATTACTTTTTAATGCAAAACTGGTGACATCTGTCATATAAAATTCTGACTTTTATCACAATATTTCCAATATTTTAGTTCTTGAAAAACAGTGACATTTTTGGGTAAAATTACGACTTTTGTCATAATTTTGCCAAAAAGTACCTTCCATATGAGGACCAGTGAACAAGTTAGGACATAAATCACGGTCCCAATACGGAAAACCATTGCATTCAATAGAGAATGTCTCATTTGCACCCCTGCTGGTGAAATGTATCAAAATTAGGGTGGTCCCAAAAAGGAGGGATTTTTCAAATTGACTGTGTGTCGATTTTAAAAGTGCTCCCCCTCTGGTCAACATATGAAATAACAAGTGTGTGTAAGAAATTTAAGTGCTCCCCCTCTGGCCAACATATGTAATAAGTGTGTGTAAGAAATTTAAATGCGCCCCCTTTGACCAAAATTAATTAAAAAAAATAAAATATATAAGTATATAGAGACATACTGTAATAACTTGAAGTAAATAATGAAGATTAAAAACCAAGTACAAACAAAAGATAAAAAAATAAAAATAACTAAAAGCAGTCTCTTTCTCAGTGTTGACTTTTTTCTTATAAAATTGGGAACAATTTCTAATATTCGTTCTGTTTCTGTAATATTGCAATATTTTTTCGTAAAATTATTACTTTTATGTAAAATTATTACTTTTTAATGCAAAAATGGCGACATTTGTCATATAAAATTCTGACGTTTATCACAATTTTGCCAATATTTTAGTTGTTCTTGAAAAATAGTGAAATTTTTTGGGTAAAATTATGACTTTTGTCATAATTTTGCCGAAAAGTACCTTCCATTTGAGGACCAGTGAACAAGTTAGGACCGAAATCACGGTCCCAATACGGAAAACTATTGCATCTAATAGAGAATGTCTCATTTCCACCCCTAGTGGTGAAATCTATCAAAATGAGTGTGGTCCCAAAAAGGAGGGATTTTTCAAATTGACTGTGTGTCGATTTTAAAAGTGCTCCCCCTCTGGTCAACATATGAAATAACACGTTTGTGTAAGAAATCTAAATGCGCCCCCTTTGGCCAAAGACTTACTGTAATAACTTGAAGTAAATAATAAAGATTAAAAAATACTAAAATCTTACCTCTTTTATATTTGCATAGTATGTATATATCATTAATGCTGTAAATACAAATCTTTATATATCTAGAAAGGCTGGTCCGAAAGAGGTAGGCATTTTTCGGAGGTCTCAAGAAGGTAAGAAATACAAGAATGTGTGTGTGTGTGTGTGCAGTAACAGTTGTCCACAATTCCACACATCGCTATCATTTCATTGCACTCCTTGTTTCGCCCAAGAGGTTTATTGTACTCGGGCAATATATCACTGGGCTTCTAATTATGATGCTCTCGCTTCATTCATGGGGGAAAAAAAGGAGGTCTACACCCACATACTTCTCAGTTGCACTTAGTTAATTGGCAATATGTCTCCTGTGTGTGTGTGTGTGTGTGTGTGTGTCTGTGTGCCGCATAGTATTTGTTAGGATGACTCACTGCCACATGTTACTCATGTGCATTGAAGTCAGACAGTAGTGTGGTGTGGTGTTTAACAGTCCTAAAAACACACCCTGTTGCGCAGTTAATGAAAGTTATTGAATGCTGCCGGGCGATAAGAGTTCTAATGAAAACTCGAGATGAGCGGGCGTGAAATGAAACCTGTGTCCTGTGCCAGGGAGATGAGCTTGTGATGATGGGCCTCTCCAGAAAAGATTTTTAGTTATGCTTTGAAGTTTTGGCTCCCTTAGAGCTTTGTGTTTGTGTACATACCCAAGTCTCGGATTTGAGAAAACTTCTGCATGTCTTCCACACACTTCACCCAGCCAGGCTCAGCTGCTGTGGTTACCGGCTTGGCCGCGCCGAGGCAAGCCTGACCCATGATGGGCAAATTAGTAGGCGCGGATGAGCCAGTGAAACGGGCCTGGTAGGATGAGCTGTTTGGCATCTTGAAGTCATGTCAGCGTGGCAGAGCCCGCAGAACCGCAGGGAATTTAGTCAGTGTGCTCTTTGTGGGTTGGAGAAACTTAAAAGTGCCCATATGTTATCATGGATTGTAACGCGCAGTTTAAACGGGACATTGGCCTATGGGAAATGGAATGTTCGGTCATTTTAGTTTAATTTAGTTCAGATTTTCCGACTATCAGTGTGTCTAATGATCTGTAAAGTAAATTAGTTCTGTCTTGGTGGTTTCCCATACTATTATCATTGCCTGCATTGCTCAGCCGAACTTGTCAGCTCTCCTTTTGTGATTTTATTGTATGAGGCATTTACTTTGCAAATCAGATTAACTCCGATTTGACCTCCACCCACTCCCAAATTGGCAATGTTGTAGTTTATTTAAACAGCGTCCAGTTCAAATAGTTATTGGCCAGGAATCTATAATGCAATATATATTGCAGCCTTTTGTCATTACGATATATGTAACACAATATATTATTTGGCATGTAAACGATAATAGATTGGTTTCAAAACGGTTTATTGAGGCTCCTAATTTGGCTCCTAACATATGCTGTAACATATCGCCTCATTCCAAGAGGTATTTTCTCTCAACACTATTATTAATCTACTTGATAATTTATTGCTAATAGCTTGTTACTTTTTGTTGTAACGGTTCTCTCTACACTTCAGGCATCACAACTATGACACCTGTGAAGTGAAAACCATTTCTGGTGACTACCTCTTAAAGTTCATCAAGAGAATGCCAAGAGTGTACAAAGCAGTAGTCAGAGCAAAGGGTGGCTATTTTGAAGAACGTTTGAGTTTATTTCAAACATGCAAGCATACAACATGATGCATCACAATTTCCAGTTTCTCTTTTCAACATGTTCGAAAAGGAGTAGGAAGAAGCAGAGCTTATTTAATCCTACCCCTTTTCTATACATAACAGTTGCTAAAACTTTTTGTTCACTTCCTGTTCACTTTGTAGTTCAGGTTCTTCATCACATGCACAGCTACTCCTCCTCCATTTTTGTTGGTTCTGTTGATGTAGTTTAGTTCATATCCTTCCAGATCAAAATCTACTCCTTTTGTATCATCAATCCATGTTTCTGTGACAGCAATCACCTTGAAGGGTTCGTTGATGTGTTCCAAAAAGTTCTTAGTGTTGTTGTAGTTTGCATACAAGCTTCTGCTATTAAAATGAATAATTGACAATTTGTTATCACATTTAATGTTGCTATTATATTGATCATCTGTATAATAAAAACAATTATTACTGATGTGGGAGAAAAATGTTGTATCTGGATCTATATCATTTTCCAAATCCTGGTTTTTGTAATCTTTGTTGCAGACATTTTTTTAGTTCCATATTTTCTTGTTCAACAATCTTTGATGTTGTTTCAATAATCTCTATGCAATCCTGAATGTAGGTCCTCTTGTTTAGTCGTCCCTTGGAACATAGTAGTGTCGATACT
>NC_084732.1:81277230-81307230 GCF_033978785.1 Entelurus aequoreus
TTTCATCATTGATGGTGGTCGGTAGTAGTGGGTTTCAGTAGGCCTTTAAAAAAGGAAGTAAAATAAACTAACCGTAACTGTAAACGGGTTCATTGTTTTATCTACCTGATTGGCAGGATTATGTAGAATTTGACTGCCTCTGAGGGGACTTTTGTTAGTGCTAATGTTTTGATTCTTGGCCTGCTTCAAACGGGTCATATTATGATTTTTTTTTGTACATTTAAAATACTTCCCTGTCAATCAATGTTTATTTATATAGCCCTAAATCACAAGTGTCTCAAAGGGCTGTACAAGCCACAACGACATCCTCGGTACAGAGCCCACATACGGGCAAGGAAAAACTCACCCCAGTGGGACGTCGGTGAATGACTATGAGAAACCTTGGAGAGGACCGTGTGGTCTACATAACATGTGATGGTGTTTCTTTGGTCAACATTTTGCCTGGATTATGTTTTACAGACCCTTCTCAAGCCGCTTTCTTATTAATAACTGTGTTTTCTCCCCGCCATCTTTGTTGTACAAACCCCAAAACCGGTGAAGGTGAACAGGCTAATTTGGAACAGGTGGGTGCCATGATTGGGTATAAAAGCAGCTTCCATGAAATGCTCAGTCATTCACAAACGAGGATGGGGCGAGGGTCACCACTTTGTGAACAAATGCGTGAACAAATCGTCCAACAGTTTAAGAACAACATTTCTCAACGAGCTATTGCAAGGAATTTAGGGATTTCACCGTCTAATATCATCAAAAGGTTCAGAGAATCTGGAGAAATCACTGCACGTAAGCGGCTGAGCCCGTGACCTTGGATCCCTCAGGCGGTACTGCATCAAAAACCGACATCAGTGTGTAAAGGATATAACCACATGGGCTCATATGTTGCCATCCAAGCAACGTTATCATAGACTCCCCTGCTTATTTCAGCAAGACAATGCCTAGCCACGTGTTACAACAGCGTGGCTTCATAGTAAAAGAGTGCGGGTACTAGACTGGCCTGCCTGTAGTCCAGACCTGTCTCCCATTGAAAATGTGTGGCGCAATATGAAGCATAAAATACCACAACGGAGACCTCCGGACTGTTGAACAACTTAAGCTGTACATCAAGCAAGAACGGGAATTAACTCCACCTGAAAAGCTTCAAAAATTGGTCTCCTCAGTTCCCAAATGTTTACTGAGTGTTGTTAAAAGGAAAGGCCATGTAACACAGTGGTAAAAATGCCCCTGTGCCAACTTTTTTGCAATGTGTTGCTGTCATTAAATTCTAAGTAAATGATTATTTGCAAAAAAAAAATGTAGTTTCTCAGTTCGAACATTAAATATCTTGTCTTTGCAGTCTATTCAATTGAATATAAGTTGAAAAGGATTTGCAAATCATTGTATTCTGTTTTTATTTACAAATTACACAATGTGGCAACTATACTGGTTTTGGGTTTTGTAGCTTTTAGCCCTTCCACAGTGAATATACTGACAGATATAAGTTTGAACTATACGCTACTTTGTGGAGGATGCATGTTCATGTACGAGCCAGTAGGCCTGGGCCGATGTTCGATAAGTCAATTAACCGGATGATAAATAAAAATAAGTCTGTTATCAAGCCTCAGTAATTTCCATATGTATGCGTTGATACGGTTTTAGCAGCTGCGTGCGTTTGTACGACAAATACATTGTAGTAATGGTAACCACTGTAAAACTAAAATGCTATCTGTAACATGAGTATAGTACCAAAATATATTACTCTAAGATGTGTTACTAGAAAATTGGTTTTATAATGCTATAAAACTAAGTTAACATGCATCAAGTACCAAAATATGACTGAGGTCAATACCTACAAAATTAGCTCAAAAAAGCTAGCATGCTAAAAGGCTATCTGTAACATGAGTAAAGTACAAACGTATATAATACTCTAAGATGTGTTACTAGAAAATGTGTTTAAAATGCTAGAAAACTAAGTTAACATGCATCAAGTACCAAAATATGACTGAGGTCAATACCTACAAAATTTGCTTAAAAAAAAGCTAGCATACTAACATTAGCATGCAAACAGGTATCATTCGTCAAGTAACAAAAAATATGAGAAAAAAATTGCAATTAAGGCTAGCATGGTAACACTACAATGCTAGTAATCAAACAATAGCTTACTGTTTGCGTTGTTAGTGAAATACCAAAATATATGACACTGAGCTGTATGCCTGTTAAATTAGCTTAAGAAAAGCTAGCATGCTAAAATGCTATGTGTAACATGAGTAAAGTACCAAAATATATTACTTTAAGACGTGTTACTAGAAAATATGTTTAAAATGCTTGAAAACTAAGTTAACATGCATTAAGTACAAAAATATGACTGAGGTCAATATCTACAAAATTAGCTTAAAAAAAGATAGCATAGTAACTGTGGATGTTGCTCTCCTGGGGCCTGGTAGTCTGGGTAACAAGTCTTTTATTTTCGTATAGCGGTAGGGTTTTGCTTTCCAGCGAAATGTCTCTCAGTCTCATGCGTCCGCTCACCAGCCACTCCAACCACGTGTCTCGTCCTGGCTGCTGCTAATAAGGGCGACAGGTGATTAGATAACAATCCCCAGCTGGGCAATCTGCTCACCTGCCACTGTCTACGAGGCCGGTCCTTACGCACCCCGCTCCGCGGCAGGCCCGCGGACCACGCCCCCCTCCACGCTAACATTAGCATGCGAACAGGTATCATTCGTCAAGTAACAAAACATATAAGAAAAAAATTGCTAAAAAAGCTAGCATGGTAACACTACAATGCTAATAATCAAACAATAGCATACTTACTGTTTGCGTTGTTAGTGAAATACCAACCTATATGAGTTGTACACCTGTTAAATTAGATTAAAAAAAGCTAGCATGCTAAAATGCTATCTGTAACATGAGCATTAGCATGCGAACAGGTATTCTTCATCAAAGTAACAAAATATTTGACTCTGAGGTGTGTACCTGCAAAATTAGCAAAACAGTAATACAATGGTAATGATTGTGCCACGGGTCGTTACAAATGTTGCCAGGGGCCACATTTTGGACACCCCTGCTTTGCACCAGTAGAATCTTCTTCCGTTCGACGAAATGACACACGGATTAGAATGCCACACACTGATAGCTCATCTTGTCTCTTCAAAACATTTCCAGCATGTGATTTGCTATCTGTGCGATGCATCAGAGGTTAGTCATGCTGGTACTCTTCAAAGCGCCAGACTGCCGAGTTTGGCAGCTGCGTGTTCGTTCCTATAGCCTTCCTAATGTGTTCCTGCAATGAATAATGTGTTATGAATCCCGCTTAGCTCATACGAGCACCTATTTCTATTTTTTTCACATTTCAGATGAATGCGTCACAGAGGCTCATTTTAACAGGAGTATAGTGTAGGAGACGTAATATTCACTTGTTAGCCATGGGAGTACAGTAAATATCAGGCCAATAAAAGTATTGTTTAATGAGCATTATGGCATCAAAAAAACATTTCACCAAAAATTAGATTGAGATAAATCCTTTTTTTTTTTTAAAGAAACCAATTAATACAACTCACAAAAAGTTTTGCTTTTGTTTGATCAAAAGTGAATACCGTATTTTCCGGACTATAAGGCACACTTAAAATCCTTTTTTTCCCTCAAAACTCGACAGTGTGCCTTACAACCCGGTGCGCCCAATCTACGGAATAATTCTAGTTTTGCTTACCGACATCAAAGCAATTGTATTTGGTACATGGTATAATAAGTGTGACCAGTGTGGCAGTCAAACATAAGAGATACGTGTAGACTGCAATATGATGGCAATATGACTCAAGTAAACAACACCAACATGTTATATGTTCCATTGAAAATACAGAACATTACACATGGCGCTCAAAAATCTATCAAAATGTTTTAGTACGACTTTAGTAAACTATGAAGCCACACCACTTAAAGGATTGTCGGCGCATTAAACATACGAGTATTATTATTAATACATATTATCTGGTGTTTTGTTTCACAATATTATGCAAAAGCAACTTTTCTTACTTTCTGGTACCTGCTGATCTGTATTTGGGATCTGCATAAACCCTGAAAAATTGCGCGGGTCCGCCTTTGTAGTCCGTGCCGACACCGTAGTCGATAAGCTTCTTCTTTTTCTCGATCTTCTTGTTCCTCCGCTGTTGCCATTTCTAATATAAAGTAGTGTAACGTTCTTACTTATATCTGTCAGTAAACTCGCCATGAAAGCGCTAAAACATACCGGTGTAGTGAGTTTACATTATTCACCCAAGGAACTTTAGTTATTAGACAGTTCTGGTCGAACGGTTTTTCACGGGACACATTTCCGGCTGAGGAGATGCTGCTCCGTTATTGATTTAAGTAAAGTCTGAATGTCATTAAAACAGTTAGCGCCATCTTTTGACACTTCTTCCACTCCTGTCCTTTGACCAAAGAACCACCATTACATGTTATGTAGACCACAAGGAAGTGTTTTACATTTAGAAGAAAAAAAAAGACTCTTTTAATGCGCCCTATAATCCGGTGTGCTTTATATATGAAAAAAGATCGAAAATAAACCATTCATCGGCAGTGCGCTTTATAATCCGGTGCGCCCTATAGTCCGGAAAATACGGTAGTTTGAAATTGTACAGTATCTTACTCTTAGCAAAAGTAATATTTATTACAAAGTACCGTATTTTTCGGACCATAGGGCGCACCAGATTATAAGGCGCACTGCCGATGAATGGTCTATTTTTCATCTTTTTTCATATACAAGCTGCACCTGATTATAGGGCGCATTAAAGGGGTCATATTATTTTTATTTTTTTCTAAATGTAAAACACGTCCTTGTGGTCTACATAACATGTAATGGTGATTCTTTGGTCAAAATGTTGCATAGATTGTTTTACAGATCATCTTCAAGCCGCTTTCTGACAGTCGCTTCCGGGTGCGCCGTTTTGTGGGCGGTCTTATTTACGTGGCTCACCTTCGGCAGCGTCTTCTCCCCGTCATCTTTGTTGTAGCGGTGTAGCGTGAAAGAACGGGAGTGGAAGAAGTGTCAAAAGATGGAGATAACTGTTTTAATGACATTCAGACTTTACTTAAATCAATAATGGAACAGCATCTCCTCATCCGTGGCTCACTAGTGCAATAACAATGTCCTGTGAAAAAACGTCCGAGCGGAACTCTCTAATAACTAAAGTTTCTTGGGTGAATAATAAAAAACTCACTACACCGGTATGTTTTAGCGCTTTCATGGTGAGTTTACTGACAGATATAAGTAAGAACTTTACACTACTTTATATTAGAAATGGCAACAGCGGAGGATGAATGTCCCATAACAAGAAGATACAGAAAAAGAAGAATCTTATCGATTACGGTATCGGCACGGATTACAAAGGCTGATGCGTGCAAATTTTCAGGATTTATGCAGATCCCAAATACAGATCAGCAGGTACCAGAAGGTAAGAATAGTTGCTTTTGCATAATATTGCGAAACAAACCGCCAGATAATATGTCTTACCTTATACACACACACACACCATAATAATACTCGTATGTTGAAGCACAGTACAATCCATCAAGCGGTGCGGCTTCATAGCTTACCAAAGTCGTACTAAAACATTTTGATGGATTTTTGAGCGCCGTGTGTAATGTTCTATATTTTCAATGGAACATATAAAATGTTGGTGTTTACTTGAGTCATATTGCAGTCGACTCATATCTCTTATGTTTGACTGCCGTCTACCGGTCACACTTATCATGTCACCATGTACCAAATAACATAGCTTTCGAGGTCGGTAAGCACAACCAAAATTATCCCGTACAAAAGGTGCACTGTCGATTTAAAGGATTTTAAGTGCGCATTATACCGTAATTGCCGGACTATAAGCCGCACCGGACTATAAGCCGCACCAGCTAAATTTAGGGGAAAATACAGATTGCTCCATATATAAGCCGCACCCGACTATAAGCCGCAGGGTTTTGATGTGTAATTACCGTAGTATATAGGGGTTTCTGCTACCACGGAGGGGATTGTCGGGACAGAGATGACTGTTTGGGAACGCAAAGCGTCCCATTTATCAACAATAAATCTTTCAATCATTCAATCAAACTTTCACATCTTTGACATGGCGAACAGCATTCGTGCAGAGTACAAATAATACAACGGTGCAAAGTAATACAAAGTGCTCGCCTGTACGTTATCAAAATAACCAGCCTACCGGTATATGAAAAGTCAGTCTTTAATCATTGTGTCATCGTCTTCCTCCTGCGTACTAAAACCACCGAAATCCTCTTCGTCGGTGTCGGAGAAGAACAGGCCGTATATAAGCCGCACCGTTGTATAAGCCGCAGGGACCAGAACGAGGGGAAAAAGTAGCGGCTTGTAGTCCGGAAATAACGGTAGTCTGTAAATACCGTTTATTATTTGCCTTATTTCAATGTACCATTGCTTCCATTGGCTCGTGAAGCTGGGTAGAACTAGAGCAAAAGTCCTTGTGTGTGCGTGTGTGTGTGTGTGTGTGTGTGTGTGATGGTCTCCCCCTTAAGTTGCTTTTGCACCGGTCATAGCCACTGGCCTCTACTTTTTGAAGCATGTTTGACAAATGCGCAGCCTGTTATGTGGCTTCCCTTGACACTTTTTCTGCTCCAGCTGAAAGACTCTAATTTAGCCTACCACACACACACACACACACACACACACACACACACACACACACACTCGAAGGAGATAAAACGTGAAGCGCAAGTTGGCTTTGTAGTCCAACTTAACGATGGCTCAGGATTCTGTTTGTTGTCAATGTTTTGGTCTGCCTGATTAAGTCCCATCATAAAGGTTCAAAACCAGGTGCAAAAATGACTTATTAGTTAACGCCGAGAAATAATCGGCAAAGAGGATCCTAGATTAGGGTGTTTCTTTTTCCCTGGAGAGGGTCTGCAAATAGGGTGAGGAGGAAAGAAGAAGAAAAAAAAGGTCGGGAAGGGCTGAAAATGAGAGGGACAGCTTTAGGGGAAGTGTGATGAAGGGATGTTGAAAAGAAAGGAATGGGGGGGGGGAAAGGAAGGAGGGGAACAAAAAAAGAAAGAGGCCATTAATTTAGTGCGGTGGGAGGGATCTGAAGGTTACTGAGATCTCTCTGCCAGGCCCTCCTGGGTTGACTGATGCCTTTGTGAAGGGGCCAGAAACCGCACACACACATATACACGTACAGACGCGCACGTATGTACACATGCACGCACAAAAGCATCCTGCACTCATACGCCTTCCAAGAAAGGTTGTTGCATAAAACAAGGTGGTCATTAATGTACTATCAAGTGAAACAAAAACAAAAAAAATGCTTTATTATTATTGCCTTTTCCTGAATAATATTAGACAATTTGGCAATCTGATGTGAAATTTTATTTTATTTAATTTTTTTTTTACGCCCATGTATTTTGGAATATTATTTTCTGTGTGCAAATGGGGGAAAAAAAGCTTAATATAACAATGCAATATCAAAGGAAATGTGGGCAAAGCATAATAATCGTGGAGTAGGGTTGTCAAAAGTATCAATGCCGAGTTGATACCAATACAATGATAAACCGTAAAATGATAAACCGCGGTAAAACTTCCCCGTTACCCGTGACCACAGATGATTCGCTCAAGATGATCTCCTGCTGTCCCCACTATGGACTGGACTCTCACTATTATCTTAGATCCACTATGGACTGGACTCTCACTATTATCTTAGATCCACTATGGATTGGACACTCACTATTATCTTAGATCCACTATGGACTGGACTCTCACTATTATTCTAGATCCACTAGTGACTGGACCCTCACTATTATCTTAGATCCACTATGGACTGGACTCTCACTATCATCTTAGATCCACTATGGACTGGACTCTCACTATTATTCTAGATCCACTAGTGACTGGACTCTCACTATTATCTTAGATCCACTATGGACTGGACTCTCACTATCATCTTAGATCCACTATGGACTGGACTCTCACTATTATCTTGGATCCACTATGGACTGGACTCTCACTATTATCTTAGATCCACTATGGACTGGACTCTCACTATTATCTTGAATCCACTATGGACTGGACTCTCACTATTATCTTAGATCCACTATGGACTGGACTCTCACTATTATCTTAGATCCACTATGGACTGGTCTCTCACTATTATCTTAGATCCACTATGGACTGGACTCTCACTATTATTCTAGATCCACTAGTGACTGGACTCTCACTATTATCTTAGATCCACTATGGACTGGACTCTCACTATTATCTTAGATCCACTATGGACTGGACTCTCACTATTATCTTAGATCCACTATGGACTGGACACTCACTATTATCTTAGATCCACTATGGACTGGACTCTCACTATTATTCTAGATCCACTATGGACTGGACTCTCACTATTATCTTAGATCCACTATGGACTGGACTCTCACTATTATCTTAGATCCACTATGGACTGGACTCTCACTATTATCTTGGATCCACTATGGACTGGACTCTCACTATTATCTTAGATCCACTATGGACTGGACTCTCACTATTATCTTGGATCCACTATGGACTGGACTCTCACTATTATCTTGGATCCACTATGGACTGGACTCTCACTATTATCTTAGATCCACTATGGACTGGTCTCTCACTATTACCTTAGATCCACTATGGACTGGTCTCTCACCATTACCTTAGATCCACTATGGACTGGACTCTCACTATTATCTTCGA
The DNA here is from genome assembly GCF_033978785.1 of Entelurus aequoreus. Taxonomy (NCBI): domain Eukaryota; kingdom Metazoa; phylum Chordata; class Actinopteri; order Syngnathiformes; family Syngnathidae; genus Entelurus; species Entelurus aequoreus. The sequence continues at coordinate 81,285,938 of NC_084732.1, forward strand.
TCCACTATGGACTGGACTCTCACTATTATGTTAGATCCACTATGGACTGGACTCTCACTATTATCTTGGATCCACTATGGACTGGACTCTCACTATTATTCTAGATCCACTATGGACTGGACTCTCACTATTATCTTAGATCCACTATGGACTGGACTCTCACTATTATTCTAGATCCACTATGGACTGGACTCTCACTATTACCTTAGATCCACTATGGACTGGACTCTCACTATTATCTTAGATCCACTATGGACTGGACTCTCACTATTATGTTAGATCCACTATGGACTGGACTCCCACTATTATCTTAGATCCACTATGGACTGGACTCTCACTATTATTCTAGATCCACTATGGACTGGACTCTCACTATTATTCTAGATCCACTATGTAAGTTGTATTAATTATGTTTTCATGTCTTTAAACACTAAAATATTTTCTTCAAATGGTGCTGTCTTTGTTAATTTTAGCACGTTAAATTGGTGAAAAACCAGGAGCTTCGGGGGGCATTGCCCCCCTTTTCCCCCCACCAGGGCACCGCCCTGGACCTGGCTGGGGGCCTTCGTCCCCCAGACCCCCGGAAATTTTTTCAGTCTTTTTCATTGTGGTCAAATCACATGCCTGGTTATAAACTTACACTACCGTTCAAAAGTTTGGGGTCACCCAAACAATTTTGTGGAATAGCTTTCATTTCTAAGAACAAGAATAGACTGTCGAGTTTCAGATGAAAGTTCTCTTTTTCTGGCCATTTTGAGCGTTTAATTGACCCCACAAATGTGATGCTCCAGAAACTCAATCTGCTCAAAGGAAGGTCAGTTTTGTAGCTTCTGTAACGAGCTAAACTGTTTTCAGATGTGTGAACATGATTGCACAAGGGTTTTCTAATCATCAATTAGCCTTCTGAGCCAATGAGCAAACACATTGTACCATTAGAACACTGGAGTGATAGTTGCTGGAAATGGGCCTCTATACACCTATGTAGATATTGCACCAAAAACCAGACATTTGCAGCTAGAATAGTCATTTACCACATTAGCAATGTATAGAGTGTATTTCTTTAAAGTTAAGACTAGTTTAAAGTTATCTTCATTGAAAAGTACAGTGCTTTTCCTTCAAAAATAAGGACATTTCAATGTGACCCCAAACTTTTGAACGGTAGTGTAAGTTCAGGAATGTTTTTTTGCGTGTTTTTGTTCGTGGACACATTTGTGCAAATGTACACAATCAGTGAGGTGCCGTGGGGGGGAAAAAAAGAAAAACTGAAACAGAGGCGAATAAATCAACTGTCCTGCTGTAGAAAGTTGCATGTTGTATCTCAAAGGGAATCTAACGCGAGAACATGACTGTGCTTGTCCACACATGCACACATAGGCAGGATTATAAATCCTCCTCACGCTGAGGACACGCACTACCTAAGGTCATACTCTGTGTTACACATGAATATTCCATCAGACATTATATCATAGCTGTTCATTGTAAGTTGATTTGTGTGGTTTTTTTGTACTCCCTGAACAAGTTGCACAGCTCAGACCATGTTACACACACACACACACACATCTACTACTCTGCTTGCATGCCAGCAGACTGGGGTAGATCCTGCTGAAATCTTATGTATTGAATGAATAGAGAATCGTTTTGAATCGGGGAAAAATCGTTTTTGAATCGAGAATCGTGTTGAATTGAAAAAAAAAAATCGACTTTGAATCGAATCGTGACCCCCAAGAATCGATATTGAATCGAATCGTGGGACACCCAAAGATTCACAGCCCTAATATATATGTGTGTATATATATGTATGTGTATATATATATATATATATATATATATATATATATATATATATATATATATATATATATATATATATATATATTGGAACAAAGACGATACAACAATCCAGTCATGCAACATACTGTGTGTGTGTGTGCACACACACACAGATACATACATATATATATATATATATATATATATATATATATATATATATATATATATATATATATATATGTATATATATGTATATATATATATATATATGTATATATATATATATATATATGTATATATATATATATATATATATATATATATATATATATATATATATATATATATATATGTATATATGTATATATATATATATATGTATATATACATATATGTATATATACATATATAGTGTGTGTGTGACAATCATTGGTACTTTAACTTTAACTTTATATTTGGGTTGGTGTGATCTAAAGACTCGTAATCCGAAAAGTTCACAAATAGAGGGGTTCATAAATCGAGATTCCACTGTACATGTATTTTAAAGGGAAAGATGTCCGTGCACGGATTCAAACCCAAACATCGTGACTCTGAAGCAAATGTGCAGTATTTCACATTGTCGACCCAATGATTGTTTTGTTTTATTGAGCTGGTTGTGGTTTGACTTGTTGTTGTTGTTGTTGTTGCATGAATTCTATGTTTTTTATGAAAGCTGTCGATTAACATTCATCGCAACCTAACTTGTCCTTTTTTATGTCCGTGTGTGCAGGCGTGGACGGCAGTGCGGAGTGTTCTTGTGGGAGGAACCACTTCACGTGTGCAGTCAGTGCGTTTGGCGAGTGCACCTGCATCCCGGCTCAGTGGCAGTGCGATGGAGACAACGACTGCGGGGACCATAGTGATGAAGATGGATGCAGTGAGTTTGCAATTTTTCCCCCAATTATCACACCTACTGTTATTCTTTCCTATTTTATTTTACCATTATATCAATCATTTCTTGACTTTACATCCGGTTTGCAAAACACTCAGGTCGAACTGCAACGATGAATCGATTAAATCGATTAATTTGATTAGAAAAAAGCTTTGATTGATCATCTGTTTCTTCGATTAATCGTTTGAGTGTAACTAATAAACATGTATAAAATGCAAATGTTTATAATTTTTTGTATTTTATTTATTTTATTAAAAAAGTATTTTTTAAATATTAATACACAAGCTAAAAGCGCAATATCAATGTTGATGATATGAATTGATTAAACAAAATAATGAGGGTTATGGCAAGCCAAGAAATAATTTATTTCAGCAATTTTCTCAAAAATATGTATTAAGGCTATAAAGTGTGTTTTATACAATTACTCAATTAATCAAATGGACTAATTCATAGATTACACAATTACCGTATTTTCCGGACTTTAAGGCACACTTAAAATCCTTTTTTTTCTTCTCAAAACTCAAAAGTGTGCCTTATAACCGTGCCTAATGTACGGAATAATTCTGGTTTTGCTTACCGACCTCGGAGCAATTTTATTTGGTACATGGTGTAATGATAACTGTGACCAGTAGATGGCAGTCACACATAAGAGATATTTGTAGACTGCACTATGATAAACAAGTAAACAACACCAACATTTTATATGTTCCATTGAAAATATAGAACATTACACACGGCGCTCAAAAATCTATCAAAATGTTTTAGTACGACTTTGGTAAGCTATGAAGCCACACCGCTTGATGGATTGTAATGTGCTTCAACATACAAGTATTATTATGGTGTGTGTATAAGGTAAGACATATTATCTGCCGTTTTGTTTCGAAATATTATGCAAAGGAAACTTTTCTTACCTTCTGATACCTGCTGATCTGTATTTGGGATCTGCATAAATCCTGGAAAATTGTGCGCGTCCGCCTTTGTAGTCCGTGGAGACACCGTTGTCGATAAGCTTCTTCTTTTACTCTATCTTCTTGTTATGTGACATTCATCCGAAAAATACAATAATCGATTAATTTGATTTGATTAGAAAAAAAGCTTTGATTGATAATCTGTTTCTTCAATTAATCGTTTGAGTGTAACTTATACAAATGTATAAAATGAAAATATTTATTATATTTGTATTGTATTTATTTTATTTAAAAAATATGTTTTTATATTAATACAGCCCAATATCAATGTTGATATGAATTCATTAAAAAAAATAAATGAGGGTTATGGCAAGCCAAGAAATCATTTATTTTACCTATTTTCTCTGAAATACGTATTAAGGCTATAAAGTGTGTTTTATACGATTACTTGATTAATCAAATGGACTAATACATAGATTACACATTTACTAAAATAATCGATAGCTACAACCCTACTCTCAGGTGAGTTTAAAAAAGGCCGGCAGCTATCGATTATTTTAGTAATCAAGTAATCTATCGATTGCAATTTCGGTAGACATTTGGTGTAAAGGCCGAAGAGCCAAAGCTGAACTGAAATGCTAACCGTTAGCTGGCCAGATAGCGTCAAGTAACAAAAAATATAGGAAAAAATACTTAAAAAAAGCTAGAGTGGTATTACTACAATGCTAATAATCAAACAATAGCATACTTACTGTTTGTGTTGTTAGTGAAATGACACAGAGGTTAAGTTGATTGATTGATTAAAACTTTTATTAGTAGATTGCACAGTACAGTACATATTCCGTACAATTGACCACTAAATGGTAACACCCGAATAAGTTTTTCAACTTGTTTAAATCGGGGTCCACGTTAATCAATTCATGGTATTCATGGTAAAGTTAGCTTAATAAAAGCTAGCATGCTAAAATGCTATCTGTAACATGAGTAAAGTACCAAAATATATTACTCTAAGATGTGTTACTAGAAAATGTGTTTAAAATGCTAGAAAACTAAGTTAACATGCATCAAGGTCAATATCTACAAAATTAGCTTAAAGCTAGCATACTAACATTAGCATGCGAACAGGTATCATTGATTGATTGATTCGTCAAGTAACAAAATATTTCACTCTGAGGTGTGTACCCCCAAACTTAGCCAAAAAGCTAGCATGCTAATAATACAATGCTAATGACTCTGCCACGGGTCGTTACAAATGTTGCCAGGGGTCACATTTTGGACATCCCTGCTTTGGACCAGTAGAATCTTCTTACTTGTAGTTTAACTAAACTATTATTTTTTTGCTTGCCATAATCTTGCTTTCTCTAGTTGCACTGTCGACATGTGTGCATTGATTATTATATTATTATTATATAATATTATTATTATTATAATATAATGCATATGTTCCTTGACTGCACTTAAATGTAGATTATATGTAGAATATATTTATATTATTTATATATTTTATATATAATATATTATATATATAATTATTATAATATATTGCATATGTTCCTTGACTGCACTGAAATGTACAGTATATGTAAAATATATTTATATTTATATATTATATATATAATATATTATATATATATTATATTATTTATTGTTATTACTGTCTATTGTGAGCGAACTGTGGTGCTGAATTTCCCCCAGGGATCAATAAAGTACTTTCTATTCTATTCTATTCTATTCTATTGCAGTAAGTTAAAACCCACACACCACCGCTCTTTTTCAGGAGCCCTGCGTAAACTATGTCCGCATTTTTTGAATGTTACAGGTACTCCATGTGGTCCAGATGTTATCAGTTTTTATTAGTTATGCTCATTAAAAGATTACCAATGCTACAAAGTACAAATTAAAGCTTCTTTTAAATTTCGAATTAATCGATTAAATCGATTAATCGTTGCAATACTGGTTTCAAATACTGTAACACTCCATTATTAGTCTATAGTCGTTCCATAATTGTATGCCGTCTGTTTATGGCTGGGTGTGTTGGTCTTAATGTGAGGTGTGGTTCACCAATGACTCTGCTCAGGTCCGTACAAAGTCAGAGGGGCTACAGTGACATGCCAATACGTGCTATTAAACATCATGTATTATTTTTTTTGAGACGGGGGACATGTTTTTAGAATTCGAAGGCATTACCACTAAGTAGCTGCTTGTTTTTCAACCAACGACAAAGCAAGGATAAGGGATAATAGGAACCACCCAGTATGACTCACTTTGTGGAAATTGCTGCTGAAATAATGAAGTTTATCTCTTAATTTTACTACTTAACTTCAATTGCTTCTATGCTGAAAGTAAACACTTACCGCACAACAACAATTAGTTTTTTTTTTTAGTCTATCTACTTTGTCGTTTTTAATCAAGTCTTATTTTTTTTAACAACAATTTGGATATCTTTTGTTGCACGTGACGTCACTTCAGGTTACAGACTTGGGCCAGCTCAAACACTTGGCAGGGAAACAGTCACTCAAGCAGCACTCAGACCGGACTCAGTTAAACACTAAGTAATGTTGCAATGTTCAATGCCAACAAAGTAAGCATACCTGAAAGAAAAGGCTCGAATGTTGGCTCAGGGTCCACTTTTCAAAATACGCTAGCTGGATATTTATATTGGCTTTCTTATATACATGCTACACATTAACATCAGTGATTTTTAGAGATGTCCGATAATATGGTCCTGCCGATATTATTGGCCGATAAATGCTTTAAAATGTAATATCGGAAATTATCGGTATCTGTTTCAAAAAGTAAAATGTATGACTTTTTAAAACGCCGCTGTACGGAGTGGTACACGGACATAGGGAGAAGTACAGAGCGCCAATAAACCTTAAAGGCACTGCCTTTGCGTGCCGGCCCAGTCACATAATATGTACGGCTTTTGACACACACAAGTGATTGCAAGGCATACTTGGTCAACAGCCATACAGGTCACACTGAGGGTGACCGTATAAACAACTTTAAAACTGTTACAAATATGCGCCACACTGTGAACCCACACCAGACAAGAATGACAAACACATTTCGGGAGAACATCCGCACCGTAACACAACATAAACACAACAGAACAAATACCCAGAACCCCTTGCATTACTAACTTTTCCGGGACGCTACAATATACACCACCCGCTACCCCCTACCCCCTACCCCCCCCACCTCAACCCCGCCCACCTCAACCTCCTCATGCTCTTTCAGGGAGAGCATGTCCCAAATTCCTAGCTGCTGTTTTGAGGCATGTTTAAAAAAATAATGTACTTTGTGACTTCAATAATAAATATGGCATAACCTTGTTATATTGTTTAATGCATCCAGCGGGGCATCACAACAAAATTAGGCATATTAATGTGTTAATTCCACAACTGTATATATCGGTATCGGTTAATATCGGAATCGGTAATTAAGAGTTGGACAACATCGGAATATCTGATATCTGCAAAAAAGCCGTTATCGGACATCTCTAGTGATTTTACATGGCACTTTCAACACTTCCAAATTTGGTAACGAAAACTTCAACTAAAATGTACGTTACAATCAAACAGCTGGTGTGTAATAATGCAATACTTACAGTATAACCACTATTTTGGGCGCAACAAAAGACTAGACCGGCATGTTCAGCTTATTGTCAGAACTATTTGCTGACACAATACTGCCATCTAACGTTTTGGAATTGCAACTGCATACAAAAGCTACGAAACTTTACAACATTTGCAAATGACTCTCAGAAGTGTAAGAAAGCAATACAGAAGAGCTCACAGGTTATTTGTTTAAGAAACAAATTAAATGTTTGTCAAAGAATATTATTATTAACACATGAACATTTTGACCGTTGAGTACCAGTATTGTTAAAAATGCAAATTTGTTGCTAGGCCCTTTTTAACAAAATAGTATCTAGTGGGCAGGGTCTGAATACCGTATTATCCAGACTATAGGTCGCACCCATAACATTTTTAAGAAAAAAACATGTTTTCCATATATAAGCTGCAGATATATATGTTGCGACATGAGTTATTTACACAGAAAGATTTTGTAAATGTTTATTTACATCATACTTGCCAACCTTGAGACCTCCGATTCCGGGGGGTGGGGCGTGGTCGGGGGTGGCGCGGGGGCGGGGCCGGTGGCGTGGTTGGGGGCGTGGTTAAGAGGGGAGGAGTATATTTACAGCTAGAATTCACCAACTCGAGTATTTCATACATATATATATATATATATATATATGTGTGTGTGTGTGTGTGTGTGTGTGTGTGTATATGTGTGTATGTATATATATATATATATATATATATATATATATATATATATATATATATATATATATTTTATTATACATATAAATAAAATAAATACTTGAATTTCAGTGTATTCCGGAGGCTATCCAGTAGATGGCAGTATTGTCCTGTTTAAGAGTGTCACAACATTGCTGTTTACGGCAGACGAACTGCTTTACGGTAGACGAAAACGTGACTGCTGTTGTTACCGCGCTGGGAGGACGTTAATGAAACTGCCTAACAATAAACCCAGATAAGAAACCAAGAACTCACCCTCGACCATTCTACAGTTATAACGTGATTGGGCAGGCACACTGTTTATATCGTGGGAAAGCGGACGTGAAAACAGACTGTCGCCGCTGTCCTCACTCAGGTCCGCATGGAGCTGGAGGGGGTGTGGCCTCCAGCTCCGGCTGAATTCCGGGAGATTTTCGGGAGAAAATTTCTTCCGGGAGGTTTTTGGGAGGGGCGCTGAATTCCGGGAGTCTCCCGGAAAATCCGGGAGGGTTGGCAAATATGATTTACATACCTTAATTGTTGACAAACGGTGCACGTAAAACGGCTGATGGACCCACTAGCTGCGGAAGCTAGCTCTCCAATTAGCTAAACAAGACTCATTAAGTCCACGGTGACGTTTTGGTGAATTTACTGAGGAATTTGTGAAACCGAACCAATACAAAAAATAATGCTGTTGCAAGTTGATAAATACTAGCACAAACACTCGAAACGTTATGAATGAACGTAAAAATATGCATGAGAACACCCCCACAGACATCAGACGGTTTAGTAAGTATGAATTGTTTTAGTTATAATGTAAAACCTATAACCGTTGCTTGGAGTGAAGAATGAAGAATCCACACAAGTAGAAATGCTATGGAGCGCTAGAAGTCTGAAGATCACTCTGTTATAATGTGTTTAACAATTGTAGCCATTTAAATGTATTTGTGCCGATGCGGTAGTTATGTCAGCTCCATAGATATATGACATCATACCAGTGGGACAACACGACAACTCTCCAAGGAAGTGTAACGGGACACACTGCAGTGGTATGTGACATTATCTCCAAACATCCAAGGTCTATTTTTAAATACCAAACAGCTCTCTGTGGACCAGTCAGCAAGCAACAGTTTGTCAACACCCAGAGAAGCACGGCGCACTACTGCAACTGATACCCTATCACGGGGGTCGGCAACCCAACATGTTGAAAGAGTCATATTGGACCAAAAATACCGAAAACAAATCTGGAGTCGCAAAAATGTAAAAGCTTTAAAGGCCTACTGAAACCCACTACTACCGATCACGCAGTCTGATAGTTTATATATCAATGATGGAATCTTAACATTGCAACACATGCCAATACGGCCGGGTTAACTTATAAAGTGCCATTTTAAATTTCCCGCTAAACTTCCGGTTGAAAACGTCTCGGTATGATGACGTTTGCGCGTGACGTCACGGAGTGAACGGGAGTATTCGGACCCCATTGGATCCAATACAAAAAGCTCTGTTTTCACCACATAATTCCACAGTATTCTGGACATCTGTGTTGGTGAATCTTTTGCAATTTGTTTAATGAACAATGGAGACTGCAAAGAAGAAAGTTGTAGGTGGGATCGGTGTATTAGCGGCGGAATACAGCAACACAACCAGGAGGACTTTGAGATGGATAGCAGACGCGCTAGCTGCCTACCTCACCTTGACTTCCTCCGTCTCCGGGCCGCCGACCGCATCTATGATCGGGTGAAGTCCTTCGTCGCTCTGTCGATTGCTGGAACGCAGGTGAGCACGGGTGTTGATGAGTAGATGAGGGCTGGCTGGCGTAGGTGGATAGCTAATGATTTTAGCATAGCTCTGTCGTGGTTCCGTAGCTAAGTTAGCTTCAATGGCGTCGTTAGCAACAGCATTGTTAAGGTTCGACAGGCTGGAAAGCATTAACCGTGTAGCTACATGTCCATGGTTTAATAGTATTGTTGATTTTTTGTCTATCCTTCCAGTCAGGGGTTTATTTCTTTTGTTTCTATCTGCATTTAAGCACGATGCTATCACGTTAGCTCCGTAGCTAAAGAGCTTCGCCGATGTATTGTCGTGGAGATAAAAGTCACTGTGAATGTCCATTTCGCGTTCTCGACTCTCATTTTCAAGAGGATATAGTATCCGAGGTGGTTTAGAATACACATCCGTGATCCACAATAGAAAAAGGAGAGAGTGAGGAATCCAATGAGCCAGCTTGTACCTAAGTTACGGTCAGAGCAAAAAAAGATACGTCCTGCACTGCACTCTAGTCCTTCACTCTGACGTTCCTCATCCACGAATCTTTCATCCTCGCTCAAATTAATGGGGTAATCGTCGCTTTCTCGGTCCGAATCGCTCTCGCTGCATTGTAAACAATGGGGAAATGTGAGGAGCCTTTCAACCTGTGACGTCACGCTACTTCCGGTACAGGCAAGGCTTTTTTTTAACAGCGATCAAAAGTTGCTAACTTTATCGTCTATGTTCTCTACTAAATCCTTTCAGCAAGAATATGGCAATATCGCGAAATGATCAAGTATGACACATAGAATGGATCTGCTATCCCCGTTTGAATAAAAAAAATTCATTTCAGTAGGCCTTTATGTAAGTATTATAATGAAGGCAACACATTTCATTTCATTTTTCATTTATTTATTTAATTCAGGCAATGACATAAAAATAATAATAACAAAAAAAGTGCAAAGTTGACAACACATAATATAAATTAATATAGTGCAAAAGGTAATGTATAGTATGCAATGCATGATTGTCCAGTTTTGCCTGAAAGGGAGTGGGAAGAAGATAATTTATTTAATCACACCCCCAGTTTTCCATTCAGTGATTATTCACATGAGTTTCACTCTTACTTTGTTCAAGGATTATTATACAGATGTTGTATCATAGTGGCATTACCACAGGTAACAATAATTGTTACACTGTAACAATAATTTGTATCAACAATGTAGGAATAATGAATATACCAACAATGGTAATAGACAACATAGCAATAATGGTAATAGACAACATAGCAACAATGGTAAGGAAACATTGAGCACATGTTACTTTGAGACAGAGTACAACAGCAGGTCAAATTAAAGACCCTCATCTCTATATTTGAACCAGACCCCATGTTTGTATAATAGTTTAAATCCATTAAGTACGTGTCTCAGGCGGTTAGATAACTCCTGGAAATTACTAGCTTAAAACTGCCAAAGGTATAGATGCTAAAGGAACGGACATGTCTTCTTCTAATGGATTTATTGCAATCTTTGCAAGCTGGGTAACGTTTGCTGTGGTCTGGAACAACATGGCACACAATCAGAAATGCAGCCAATATTACATACAGATAGTGTGCATGCAAATATAAATGAAATACACAGAGGACATACAGTAAGTAAAGGAAATTAAATGAACTCAAATATACCGACAAACGAGTTATAATGATGCAGTATGTACACACAGCTAACCTAAATAGCATGTTAGCATGGGATATTAGCACTCCACGCAAGTCAATAACATCATCCACGCACAGCATAAAACGTTTGGCGGACACAATGAGACAAAGAAGGGAGTGGCATAAAACACAACTTTCTGTGGCCGCTGGCCGCGTCGGAGAAAGTTTTACATGTAAACAAACTACGGTGAGTTCAGGGACCGCCAAAATTAGTAGGACAAAACGGCAACACAAACATATCAAACAGTGGGCTTTCTAACAATTAGGAAGATTTGTGTCATGTTTGTCCTCCTACAGAAACATTTTTCTATTTTTCCTCCGTCTTTTTCCATTTTTGAAAAAGCTCCAGAGAGCCACTACGGCGGTGCTAAAGAGCCGCATGCGGCTCGACAGCCACGGGTTGCTGACCCCCGCCCTATCAACAGGGTGCTGATAAAGTCTTATGATATATTTTACACATTTTCTTGTAATTAGAGCAAGAACTCTGAAAGTTTTTGGATTAGATGTTGTTTTTGTTGGTCAGTGTCCGACCAGTAGTAACTCGAAGGCGTTTTTTCCTTGTCGTTTTTTTCTGCTTGCTCGTCAACTTTGGCAGTTTCCTAGTCCGCCTTTTGAGTACTACCTTGGACCCTTCAGCTGGTCATTAAATTCATACAGTATGTAGTTTATAGTGTCCCTGGTGATAATTTGTACAGAAGTGGGGCTTCCGAATAAATCCAGGAAGGAGCAGGTCTAATAAGGCAGCCACGTCCTGCATAAATAAAGTCTACAATAAGGAAAAAAATATAATTGGACCCATATGGCCGTCATCGTCACCAAGGGAGAAACCAAATTATTGGCTGGACCAGGCAGTGTTTTGTTTCTTGTGCAGGAGCAGGTCGAGGATGCCGTGGTGTATATTGTCAGAATCGCAATCTGTGTGAGGAGGGGGGGTTGTAGTTGACGTCATAGTCTAATTCGCACAAAATTGCCCATGACGCACTTTTTAAAAAGGCTACAAAAAACCTTTACATTTAAAGACACAACTCTGTGTTATTAGTATCAACATTTACATTTTTTGTAATTCCATTAAGCCTTTTTTTTTGTGATTTCCCCCAAATCGGACCTGGACCGCACTTGTGTGCACCAACGAGTTGAATATTTTACCAGGAATATGAAATATTTGCAAATATATGACTAGTCATGACTGGGTTGCTATGGAGTTACCGTATTTTCCGGACCATAGGGCGCACCGGATTATAAAGTGCACTGCCGATGAATGCTCTATTTTCGATCTTTTTTCATACCAAAGGCGCACTGGATTATAGGGCGAATTAAAGGAGTCATATTATTATAATTTTTTTGTGTGAATGTGAATAATAATGTATACTAATTGCTAGTATAAACGAACCTTTGCACGATATTCAAACTTTTAGAGTTTCACCTGTATATGGCATATCCAATTTCAATTACCATTTAGTTAGCACATTTTGAAAAGTGGAGCATAACTTTTGAGTACTTTCTACTTGGCATGCTTGCTCTGTTGGCATGGAAAATTGCAACATTACCTCAAAGCAGTCTGCTATGAAAACACCCGTTTGCCCGCCAAGTGCAGACAATGCAACAAGACGTGATGTCACATTTAACAAAGGTCGGATTTCATGTGAATCGGTACTCGGTAGTATACAAAATCTAACCCCGTAAAACAGGGGTGTCCAAAGTGCGGCTCGGGGGCCATTTGCGGCCCGCAGCTAATTGTTTACCGGCCCGCCACACATTCTGGAAATGCTATTGCAAAAATAAACAAAGAACATTCAAAAAAGTGGAATGAGGTGAAATCTAACGAGAAAAAGTTGACACAAAGCTGCCATGCAGGTTGTTTTTTTTATTTATTTTGTCTTTCTTTTTTCCTTTTTTTGCCATTGCTCAAAAAATAATAATAATGACAAACAAATCCATGTCATAATGAATTATTTTTAAGGCTCCAGTTACTTCAAATATTTCACTTTAAAATGTCTTATGCTGTAAATATTGCATATATTGTGTAGATGCCATATAAAAACATCAAAGTTTTATTTGACAAAAGATCATAAAGCAAACAAAATAATAGTTCAAACGTAAAATCGACAGATACATCTGAAGTTGATCTCGTAACTTAAGTGTTCAAAGTAAAAGAAAAACCTAATACAAATGTATCACTTTATGAGTGGGGGACCTTTTGGAACCCAAATATATTTAGTGGTATTGTATTTATCTTTTCACTGTGATTACTCAAAAATATTAAAGAATTAAAATCAATGGTGTCCTGCATTATTGATCTTTTAGGGTTCTAATTACTAAATACGGCATATTTCAGTTTTACTATAAAAAACTAAGTTGTTTTTGACAGAAAAGCCATAAAACATTTTCTTTGTATTACTTTATATGAACTTGAAGTTGATATAGAGATTAACTGTAAGCGTTAAATAAAAAAAAATAATTTGACTTATTTTTAACATTTTAATGACTGAGACCCTTTATGGTCCCCGGGACCCCTAAAGGTAAAATAAATAAAGAAATCCATATATTTTGTTACAGTGTTTCCCATAAACTGCCAAGATACCTGTGGCGGTGGGTGCGTGGCTATGGGCGTGGTCACCATGACATCGAATAATTTGCATAATTTACTACAATGATATGATTTTCTCTAAAAAGGCTCAAAAAATGTATATTTATTAATAATAACAGTTTTGTTTTAAACGTCCATCCATCCATCCGTCCATTTTACAATATAATTACAACACTTTATGTACATATTCATATACAGATTTGAACGATAAGTTATTCACTGAAATATATCTTATAAAATATAAAAGCTAAAATGTCTCTTAAAGGCCTACTGAAACCCACTACTACCGACCACGCAGTCTGATAGTTTATATATCAATGATGAAATCTTAACATTATAACACATGCCAATACGGCCGGGTTAACTTATAAAGTGACATTTTAAATTTGCCGCTAAACTTCCGGTTCGAAACGCCTCTGAGGATGACGTATGCGTGTGACGTAGCCCGACGAACACGGGTATGCCTTCCACATTGAAGCCGATACGAAAAAGCTCTGTTTTCATTTCATAATTCCACAGTATTCTGGACATCTGTGTTCGTGAATCTGTTTCAATCATGTTCATTGCATTATGGAGAAGGAAGCCGAGCAAGCAAAGAAGAAAGTTGTCGGTGCGAAATGGACGTATTTTTCGAACGTAGTCAGCCACAACAGTACACAGCCGGCGCTTCTTTGTTTACATTCCCGAAAGATGCAGTCAAGATGGAAGAACTCGGATAACAGAGACTCTAACCAGGAGGACTTTTGATTTGGATACACAGACGCCTGTAGAGAACTGGGACAACACAGACTCTTACCAGGATTACTTTGATTTGGATGACAAAGACGCAGACGTGCTACTGTGAGTATGCAGCTTTGGCTTTTTTTTGCGTATGTACGTAACTTTTTTTAAATATATAAGCTTTATGAACCTTTGGTTAGGTGAACGGTCTTTTGGGCTGAGTGATTGTGTGTGTTGATCATGTGTTTGAATTGTATTGGCGTGTTCTATGGAGCTAGGAGCTAGCAGAGGAGCTAGGAGCTAGCATAACACGTACCGTACCGTACGTGCGCGTCACGTACGTAACTTTTTTAAAATATATAAGCTTTATGAACCTTGGGTTAGGTGAACGGTCTTTTGGGCTGAGTGATTGTGTGTGTTGATCGGGTGTTTGAATTGTATTGGCGTGTTCTATGGAGCTAGGAGCTAGCAGAGGAGCTAGGAGCTAGCATAACAAACACGCAGGTGTTATTATGCAGGATTAATTTGTGGCATATTAAATATAAGCCTGGTTGTGTTGTGGCTAATAGAGTATATATATGTCTTGTGTTTATTTACTGTTGTAGTCATTCCCAGCTGAATATCAGGTACCGTGAGTATGCAGCCTTGGCTGCTAAACATTCGATAACTTGACCGTATGTGCGCGTCACGTACGTAACTTTTAAAAAATATATAAGCTTTATGAACCTTGGGTTAGGTAAACGGTCTTTTGGGCTGAGTGATTG
Source organism: Entelurus aequoreus (assembly GCF_033978785.1). NCBI lineage: Eukaryota > Metazoa > Chordata > Actinopteri > Syngnathiformes > Syngnathidae > Entelurus > Entelurus aequoreus. The sequence goes on from NC_084732.1 coordinate 81,301,394, forward strand.
TGTGTGTTGATCAGGTGTTTGAATTGTATTGGCGTGTTCTATGGAGCTAGGAGCTAGCAGAGGAGCTAGGAGCTAGCATAACAAACACGCAGGTGTTTTTATGCAGGATTAATTTGTGGCATATTAAATATAAGCCTGGTTGTGTTGTGGCTAATAGAGTATATATATGTCTTGTGTTTATTTACTGTTGTAGTCATTCCCAGCTGAATATCAGGTCACCCCCGGCTCTCACAGCATCTTCCCTATCTGAATAGCTTCAACTCCCCACTAGTCCTTCACTTGCACTTTACTCATCCACAAATCTTTCATCCTCGCTCAAATTAATGGGGAAATTGTCGCTTTCTCGGTCCGAATCTCTCTCACTTCATGCGGCCATCATTGTAAACAATAGGGAACTTTGCGTATATGTTCAACTGACTACGTCACGCTACTTCCGGTAGGTGCAAGCCTTTTTTTTATCAGATACCAAAAGTTGCAATCTTTATCGTCGTTGTTCTATACTAAATCCTTTCAGCAAAAATATGGCAATATCGCGAAATGATCAAGTATGACACATAGAATAGATCTGCTATCCCCGTTTAAATAAAAAAAATTCATTTCAGTAGGCCTTTAAAGCTCTGCCCCTTTAATTAGTGCATACTAAATAATTTAACTTTAGCCTACTACTACAACCATATTATTTACCAGCAACATAAAGTGAAACAGAGGCAGAGGTGTCCTGCCACAGTCAGTAACAAATAAACAGAAAACAGTAGTGGTCGAATACAAATAAGGCAAGAGAAGTATCCTACACTTCTCTTTTGTAAAGTAAATCTGAACAGCCTATATGGGCATCTACATCAACTATATGATTTGCCTGAGAAGCTGGACAGGACAAAAAAAATAAAAATTAAAAAAAAAAAAAAAAAAAAAATCTATTTGTGGCGGACGTAATTCTTTCGTGGCGGGCCGCCACAAATAAATGAATGTGTGGGAAACACTGTGTTATGTTTTGAAAATGAAAAATGTTAAAATGCCCCCTACATGCTTTAATTTTTCCATGTGCGGCCCTCAGTGGAAAAAGTTTGGACACCCCTGCCATAAAAGTACCAGTTCCTAGGACCAAATCTAGTTGTGGCGGTCGCTTGAATGACATTCTGTATCTTGTGCATTGTGTTTTATTTGAGAAAAGTCAGCAAAACCAGACTGAAGTACTTCCCTGAATTGCCGCCGTCAGGGGAATAATGCTTTCTACACGTTTACTTTCTGTATTAATGTAAAATGTCAACTTGAGAGCGCTGAAGAGAGAGCTGCGCTCACTTTGTAAAGCTCTTCAGAGACTCGTGACAATGCTCATCTCCATCAATCTGAGTCTGTCACTTCGAACCAGTTAGAAATCAGGAGGTAGAATGCTAAATGTTATTGATCTGTGGCCTCCTAAATGATCACCCAGTCTTATAGTTGCGTATTGATCTGTCACGTGATACTTATTCAGGGAGACACATGGAAGCAGTTGATTGATTGGATCTTTCAAACACATTAGTACAGTTGGATCAGTCCTCTGCCCAGTTGCTTAGCACTTCTCCATTACTTACTCCTGTCTAGTAATAGCCAGACTTTGAATAGGACAGCCAAAAACCTTTAATGGCATACATGTCAAGTATGCTCCAAGAACAATGCTGTCCACAATCACTGAAAGTGAATTCGATACACAGGATATTTGTTATTGATTTTCCAGACTATAAGGTGCACTTAAAATCCTTTTTTTCCCCTCAAAACTCGACAGTGCACCTTATAACCCGGTACGCTTAATGTATGGAATAAGTTTGGTTGACCTTACCCACCTCGAAGCTATTTTATTTGTTTTTTTTGATTGATTGATTGAAACTTTTATTAGTAGATTGCACATATTCCGTACAATTGGCCACTAAATGGTAACACCCAAATACGTTTTTCAACTTGTTTAAGTCGGGGTCCACGTTAATCAATACATGGTCTTCATGGTACATAGTGTAATGATAAGTGTGACCAGTAGATGGCAGTCAAACATAAGAGATAAGTGTAGGCTGCACTATGATGGCAATATGACTCAAGTAAACTACACCAACATTTTAAATGTTCCATCGAAAATATAGAACATTACACACGCCGCTCAAAAATCTATCAAAATGTTTTAGTACGACTTTTGTAAGCTATGAAGCCACACCGCTTAATGTGCTTCAACACACAAGTATTAGTATGGTGTGTGTGTGTATAAGGTAAGACATATTATCTGGCATTTTGTTTAGCAATTTTATGCAAAACCAACTTTTCTTACCTTCTGGTACCTGCTGATCTGTATTTGGGATCTGAATAAATAATCAAAAATTGCGTGAGTCCGCCTTTGTGGTCCGTGACGACACCGTAGTCGATAAGCTTCTTATTTTTCTCTACCTTCTTGTTATGGGACATTCATCCTCCGCTGTTGCCATTTCTAATGTAAAGTAGTGTAAAGTTCTTACTTATATCTGTCAGTAAACTCGCCATGGAAGCACTAAAACATACCGGTGTAGTGAGTTTACATTATTCACCCAAGGAACTTTAGTTATTAGAGAGTTGCGGTCGGACGGTTTTTCACGGGACACATTTACGGTTTTGTTTACGGATGAGGAGATGCTGTTCCGTTATTCATTTAAGTAGAGTCTTTTGACACTTCTTCCACTCCCGTCCTTGCACGCTGCACCGCTACAACAAAGATGACGGGGAGAAGACGCTGCCGAAGGTGAGCCACGTAAATAAGATCCGGAAGCGACTGTCAGAAAGCGGCTTGAAGATGATCTGTAAAACAGGATCCATGCAACATTTTAACCAAAGAACCACCATTACATGTTATGTAGACCACAAGGAAGTGTTTTACATTTAGAAAAAATAATATGACTCCTTTAATGCGCCTTATAATCCGGTGCGCTTTTTTTATGAAAATAGACCCACTCATCAGCATTGCGCCTTATAATCCGGTGCGCCCTATGGTCCGGAAAATACGGTATTAATGTATTTGAGGGGATGGTGTATTATCCATCCATCTTCAACCGCTTATCCGGAATCGGGTCGCGGGGACAACAGCTCCAGCAGAGACCCCCAGACTTCCCTCTCCAGAGCAACATTTGCGACTTCCTCCTGGGGAATCCCGAAGCGTTCCCAGGCCAGAGAGGAGATATAATCCCCCCATCTGGTCCTTGGCCTGCCGTGGGGCCTCCTCCCAGTGGGACGTGCAACAAGGACCTCCCTAGGGAGATGCTCGTGAGGCATCCGCACGAGATGCCCGAACCACCTAAGCTGGCTCCTTTCCAAGCGAAGGAGCAGCGGCTCTACTCCGAGTCTCTCTCGGGTGACTGCACTTCTCACCCTATCTCTAAGGGAGATGCCAGCCACCCTTCTGAGGAAACTCATTTCGGCCGCTTGTATCCGCGATCTTAATCTTTCGGTCATTACCCACACTTCATGACCATAGGTGAGAGTAGGAATGTAGATAGCTCGGTAGACCGAGAGCTTTGCCTTCTGGCTCAGCTCTCGTTTCGTCACAACAGTGCGGCAGAGAGACTGCAATACTGCCCCAGCTGCTCCGATTCTCCGGCTGATTTCCTTCTCCATCTTTCCCTCACTCGTGAACAAGACCCCGAGATACTTAAAATCCTCTACCTGGGACAGAGTCTTGTCCCCTACCCGGACTGTACAAACCATCGGTTTCCTGCTGAGAACCATGGCCTCAGATTTGGAGATGCTGATCCTCATTCCAGCCGCTGAACACTCGGCTGCGAACCGATCCAGTGAGAGCTGAAGGTCACGAACCGAAGGTGCCATCAGGACCACATCATCTGCAAACAGCAGTGACGCAACCTTTAGCCCCCCGAGACGTATACCCTCTCCGCCATGGCCACGACTCCGCCTAGAAATCCTGTCCATGAAAATCACAAACAGGATAGGTGACAGAGCGCAGCCCTGGCAGAGACCAACCCCCACTGGAAACGGATCCGACTTACATCCAAGCACCCGGACACAACTCTCGCTTTGGTTGTACAGAGATTGGATGGCCCTCAGCAGGGTTCCCCTCACTCCGTACTCCCTCAGCATCTCCCACAAGATCTCCCGGGGGACCCGGTCATACGCCTTCTCCAAATCCACAAAACACATGTAGACTGGATAGGCATACTCCCAGGCCTTCTCCAGGATTCCCGCAAGCGTAAAGAGTTGGTCAGTTGTTCCACGACCAGGACTGAATCCACATTGCTCCTCTTGAATCTGAGGTTCGACTATCGGCCGGACCCTCCTTTCCAGTACCTTGGCGTAAACTTTCCCAGGGAGGCTGAGTAGTGTGATACCCCTGTAATTAGCACACACCCTCTGGTCCCCCTTTTTGAAAAGGGGAACCACCACCCCAGTCTGCCACTCCCTCGGCACTGTCCCAGACTTCCACGCAATGTTGAAAAGGCGTATCAACCAAGACAGCCCATCAACACCCAGAGCCTTCAGCATTTCTGGATGGATCTCGTCAACCCCCGGAGCTTTGCCACTGTGGAGTTGTCTAACTACCTCAGTGACTTCACTCCGAGAGATCGACGTCGATCCCCCATCATCCTCAGGCCCTGCTCCTATCAGGGAGGGTGTGTCTGATGTATTTGGGTTCAGGAGTTCCTCAAAGTGCTCTTTCCAACGCCCTACGACTTCCTCACTTGAAGTCAGCAAAGTCCCATCCTTGCCGTACACAGCTTGGATGGTTCCCTGCTTCCCCCTCCTGAGGTGCCGTATGGTCTTCCAGAACAGCTTTGGTGCCGCTCGATAGTCCTTCTCCATGGATTCCCCGAACTGCTCCCACACCCTCTGCTTAGCCTCGTCCACAGCCACGGCCGCCGCCCTTCGGGCCCGTCGGTACCTTGCAACTGCCTCCGGAGTCCCCTGGGATAGGACTCCTTCTTCAGTAGTACGGCTTCCCTGACCACCACTGTCCACCAGGGTGTTCGAGGGTTACCGCCCCTTGAGGCACCTAAGACCTTCTGGCCACAGCTCGCAGCTGCAGCTTTAGCAATAGAGGTTTTGAACATTGCCCATTCCTGTTCAATGTCCCCAACCTCCACAGGGATGGCAGAGAAGTCCCGCCGGAGGTGGGAGTTGAAGTCCTTCCGGACAGAGGACTCCTCCAAACGTTCCCAGTTCACCCGCACTACACGCTTGGGTTTGCCAGGTCTGTCCAGAGGTTTCCCCCAACCCAACTCACCACCAGATGGTGATCAGTTGACAGTTCAGCCCCTCTCTTCACCCGAGTGTCCAAAACATACGGCCTCAGATCAGCTGATACGATTACAAAATCGATCATTGATCTTTGGCCTAGGGTGCTCTGGTACCAGGTACACCTATGAGCATCCTTATGCTTGAACATGGTGTTTGTTATCGCAAGTCCGTGACGAGCACAGAAGTCCAATAACAATCCACCACTCAGGTTCAGATCAGGGAGACCGCTCCTCCCAATCACGCCAGTCCAAGTATCACTGTCATTGCCCACGTGCGCGTTGAAGTCCCCCAGCAAGACTATGGAATCCCCTGCCGGCGCCCCATACAGGACCCCATGCAAGGTATCCAAGAAGGCCGAATACTCTGAACTCTTGTTTGGTGCGTATGCACAAACAACAGTTAGAGTTTTCCCCCCTCCAACCCTAAGGCGAAGGGAGGCGACCCTCTTGTCCACCGGGGTGAACTCCAACGTACAGGCACTCAGCCGGGGACTCGTGAGTATCCCCACACCCGCCTGTGCCCTCACACCCTGAGATACTCCAGAAGTGAACAAGGTCCATCCCTTGTCCAGGAGTGTGGTTTCAGAGCCCTTG